>NC_072426.2:77827222-78141666 GCF_028878055.3 Symphalangus syndactylus
CATAATTATGTAAGTACAACACTTAAAAATAGAAAAAAATTCACATTGCTTAAAAATATAAGATGCCCCTTAAAATTTAGGGCCGGTTGTTATAAAAATAAAATAATTCCCAAAAGAATAAAAATTTTGCAAGTGTGAGACTACTCTCTTGAAAAAGACTGCAAAAACAAAAAAGAATTTGGAGAAATATTTTGAGTAATAGCAACATTACTATACAGTTGACCCTTGAACAATATGGGTCAGTACTGCACCAGCTCACTTATAAATAGATTTCCTTCTGCCTCTGCCACCCCTGAGACAGCAAGACCAGCTCCTTCTCTTCCTCCTGCTCAGCCTACTCAATGTGGAGGTGAGAATGAAGATCTTTATCATGATGTAATTCCGCTTCATGAATAGTAAACCTATTTTCTTCCTTATGATTTTCTTTCTTTTTTTTTTTTTTTTTTTGAGACGGAGTCTCGCTCTTTCACCCAGGCTGGAGTGCAGTGGCGCGATCTCGGCTCACTGCATGCTCCGTCCCCCGGGGTTCACGCCATTCTCCTGCCTCAGCCTCCCGAGTAGCTGGGACTACAGGCGCCCGCTACCTCGCCCAGCTAATTTTTTGTATTTTTAGTAAAGACGGGGTTTCACCGTGTTAGCCAGGATGGTCTCGATCCCCTGACCTCATGATCCGCCCGCCTCGGCCTCCTAAAGTGCTGGGATTACAGGCGTGAGCCACCGCGCCTGGCCCCTTATGATTTTCTTAATAACATTTTCTTGGCCGGGTGCGGTGGCTCACGCTTGTAATCCCAGCACTTTGGGAGGCTGAGGCAGGCGGATCACGAGGTCAGGAGATCCAGACCACGGTGAAACCCCGTCTCTACTAAAAATACAAAAAATTAGCCAGGCATGGTGGCGGGCGCCTGTAGTCCCAGCTACTCGGAGAGGCTGAGGCAGGAGAATGGCGTGAACCCAGGAGGCGGAGCTTGCAGTGAGCTGAGATTGTGCCACTGCACTCCAGCCTGGGCGACAGAGCGAGACTCCATCTCAAAAAAAAAAAAAATAATAATAATAATAACATTTTCTTTCTTCTACCTTACTGATTGTAAGAACATAGAATACATATAACATATAAATGTGGCTAATTGGTGGTTCATGTTATGGCTGAGGCTTTTGGTTAACCATAGGCTATCAGCAGTTAAGTTTGGGGACAGTCAAAATTATATCTGAGTATTCCACTGCCTAGGGGTCAGCACTTCTAAGCCTCAGGTTATTCTAGAGTCAACTGTAATTTTTAGAACCTCTCTAGGTAGTTAATTTAAAGGGGAGGCCGGGTGCAGTGGCTCATGCCTGTAATCCCGGCACTTTGGGAGGCCGAGGCGGGTGGATCACAAGGTCAGGAGTTTGAGACCAGCCTGGCCAAAATGGCAAAACCCCGTCTCTACTAAAAATGCACATATTAGGCAGGCATGGTGGCAGGCGCCTGTAATCCCAGCTACACAGGAGGCTATGGCAGGAGAATGTCTTGAACCTGGGAGGTGGAGGTTGCAGTGAGCTGAGATGGAGCCACTGCACTCCAGCCTGGGCGACAGAGCGAGACTCCGTCTCAACAAAAAAAAATAAAAAATAAAATAAAATAAAATAAAACAATAAAGGGGAAAAGTTCATTTGAATGTGTGAGTTTCACTACATTGGTTGAACACTAAGTGAATTTCTCATGTTATTCTTCCTTCTCAGTGTGGGTGGTCCCTGATAAAGATGCAAAAACTAAAGCTTTTCAAAAAGAGTGACACATCATTACTACATATGAAACAGTATTAGTGAGACAGAGATTTTCACAGAACCATGAAGAGTTCACCTTTACCCACTTCCACCTCTACCTGCCAGGATGGCGGGTCTTCTGTTGCTCCTCCTGCTTGGTTAGAGGAAGTCGCCAAAGACCTTGTTTTTTAAAAGGAGCCAATGTTTCTGAGGTGCTGGCCCCTTCAGAAACTAAAATCCAGGGCTTTTCTCTTCATTTGCCCTCATGCGTGCAGTTTATACGGTTCTGGTTGTGTTGCAGTAGCATTTGGCAAGGGGTAAGTAGAAAGGAGAAATTTCCATATAGCTTGTTTAGGAAGGAAGACCGTCCTGGGAGCATCACAGACATGTGGGCCAAGAGGAAAGCCAGCTCGCCCCTGCCATCAGGGTGGCCTCCACTGCCTCTTCATTCCACTTCCTCATTTCACTTGTGATTAAAAAATAAAATGTAAAATGTGGACTTGCTTTTTATTTCCCCACTCTTAGCACCACTTCTAATACATATGTTATATGTTATACATATATTATATATATATTTATATATTTTGTATATAAATATAAATGTGTGTCCATCCATTCTCATTATATATATATCTCATTATATATATATTATATATAGTATAAAATATAGCTGTCCGTTTCCATACTGTTTCATCATCATACTTTACAGTTTGGTTGTTTTTTTTGTTTCTTTGTTTTTTGTTTTTTGAGATGGAGCCTCGCCTTGTTGACCAGGCTGGAGTGCAACGGCCCCATCTCAGCTCACTGCAACCTCTGCCTCCCAGGTTCTAGTGATTCTCCTGCCTCAGCCTCCTGAGTAGGTGGGATTACTCGGCTAATTTTTTGTATTTTTAGTAGAAACAGGGGTTCACCATGTTGGCCAGGCTGGTCTTGAACTCCTGACCTCGGGTGATCCACCCCGCTCGGCCTCCCAAAGTGCTGAGATTACAAGCGTGAGCTACCGCACCGGCCATATATATTTTGTATATAAATATAATATATAAATGTGTGTCCATCCATTCCCATTATCTATATAATATAAATATATATTATATATTTATATTATATATAAAAATCCATATATAATATATAATATAAATATATTATATATAATATATATAAAATGGGAATGGATGGACACACATTTATATATTATATTTATATACTATATATATATAATACATAGCTGCCCTTTTCCATGTGTTTCATCATCATACATTGCAGTTTTTTTAATAAAATTAAAAAGAAATCAATGTTTTATTGTCAGAGTTCCCTTTTTTCAAAATATAATAGAGAAGTCCATCCAAATAATTTATTTTAATCCCCAACACATAATAATTTTCAAGATGCAAGAGAAGTAATTTCACCATTTACTATTCCATTGAGTGGCCTGTGGGAGGAGAGATGAGAAGAAGACAGAAAAGAAAGGGTGTCCTAATTCTATTTCTATACCATATTTTTGACTTCTTGGTTAAAATATAGAAGTAACTAAAATCATTACAAATCAAGTTATACTCTAAATTCTATAAAGTATTGATTTTTATTTTCATCATAATAGACGTGTACATTTATTTAGTTTCTCTTAAATCAGATTTTGTCATATTTAATTTTTAGAAAACAAAAAACTTACTACCTTTTGATAATTTGTAGTTATGAAAGACCAATCAGAAATTTTCAGTTCTTTTGCTATTACAGTAACTTTAAATCTCCGATATCAGTAAATTGTAATTATTTAATAAAATATAGAAAACATTTTCACATATTTTCTAATATTTTGATATTTTGAATAAAAAGAGTTTACTCCTTTAAAATATTTTAAACTTGGAAGAAGTCTTAAATGTTTTTATTTTCAGAATTCTGCACATCAAAGAAGAAGAATAAGAGAAGAGGGAAGAGGAGGAGGAAGGAGAATAAAAGAAAATTAATAAAGAAAAAGTGAACCATTTTAGTTCAGGAATTTGAGAGACCTCAGTAGGTAAAATAATCACTATTTTCCTGTGGATAGCTGACCTTGAATTCTATCTTAGTTACCAGGGTAAGAGAGTGTGATGACCTCTTCTAGATACTATTTAATACATCACATACTCACTTCATAATTTAACAGAATTGCTGGTGCCTATACCCAAGCTTGTTAGAATAAACATTACGAAGTTTCAGAATCAAAGTTCATTAAAAAAGTCCACTGATTGCAATACCTGATTAATACATTTAGGGGAAAGGGAACAACAAAGCTTCGTGGAAATTAATAGGATGTCAAACCTGGATGGAACCCTAGACGCTTGCACGGGTGCCCCTTTTAGCTGAGGAGAGACCCAGGACAAGAGCTGCAATGTGTATCTTGATCCTATTGCAAATGATTCACTGGAAACTATTCACTTAAATGTATTGGTTAATTATTCCATACATGCTGCACAATGTTCTTGGCATTGATAATTCGTAGGTTTAAAAAAACATAATCTCGGCCGGGCGCGGTGGTTTACGCTTGTAATCCCAGCACTTTGGGAGGCGGAGGCAGGGGGATCACGAGGTCAGCAGATCGAGACCACAGTGAAACCCCGTCTCTACTAAAAATACAAAAAATTAGCCGGGCGTGGTGGCGGGCACCTGTAGTTCCAGCTACTCGTAGAGGCTGAGGCAGGAGAATGTCGTGAACCCGGGAGGCGGAGCTTGCAGTGAGCCGAGATTGCGCCACTGCACTCCAGCCTGGGCGACAGAGCGAGACTCCATCTCAAAAAATAAAATAAAATAAGTAATAATCTCTAGGGGAATCAAAAGGAAAGGGAATAGAAAAAAGAAAGTAAGAAGCCACAAATTTCAAGAGAGAAAAAACTGACAAAAAGAAGGGGGTAGTCAACTTCATGAATAATGTGGATGTATTGAGTGGGATGAGAACCCAGAGTGTGTGTGAGATTTGGAATTACGCACATGACCTTGGCACAGTGTCAGTAAAGTGCTCAGAAGGGAACTTAGATTGTAGCTAGGATGAAGAAGGTGTGGGGAATTCCTAAAGCCATAAGCATGAAAGAAACCCATTTTTTAAAATGCGCAACAGGTATAAACACGCAAGTTCACAAAAGACAAAATCCAAAATCCCTATTTTAAAAAACGGTTCAATCTCTGTGATCAAGGATATGCAAATGAGAATCAGGAAATACCACATTACTTCCGTTACATGAGGTAGGGAGTGTCTGACAACACCTGGTTTGGGAAGACATGGAGAAACAGAAATTCTCATAACTCTGCTTGTGGAGTATAGATTGCTAAAACTTGGAAACCAATTTGACAACAGCCAGAAAAGTTCAAAAGGTACATTGCCCCTGTGACTCAGCAATTCCTTTGTTAGCTGTATTTTCTAGAGAAATTCTTACACATAGGCACCTAAATAAATGCAGAATGCAGTTCAATGAAGCATTAATACATACTGAGCAACAATCTTTGGGAAAACAGACTTTAAAAGCTGTACTGCTTAAAACCTAGATGACGGGTTGATAGATGCAGCAAACCACCATGGCACATGTATACCTATGTAACAAACCTGCACGTTCAGCACATGTATCCCAGAACTTAAAAAAAAAAAAAAGTTGTATTGCTGCTACCTGATTCAGGACTCAGACCTCAGGAAGACAGAAATGTTAGCCCTTTCTCCAATTTTTTGTGCTTTGGATACATTTTTTTTTTTTTTTTTTTTTTTGAGACGGAGTCTTGCTCTGTCGCCCAGGCTGGAGTGCAGTGGCGCGATCTCGGCTCACTGCAAGCTCCGTCTCCCGGGTTCACGCCATTCTCCTGCCTCAGCCTCCCGAGTAGCTGGGACTACAGGCGCCCGCCACCACGCCCGGCTAATTTTTTGTATTTTTAGTAGAGACGGGGTTTCACCGTGGTCTCGATCTCCTGACCTTGTGATCCGCCCGCCTCGGCCTCCCAAAGTGCTGGGATTACAAGCGTGAGCCACCGCGCCCAGCCGGATACATTTCTTTTCTATGAAGATATTTGCCTTATATTTGACTGTGTCTGTGTTTTGGTTTTCTATTTCCATGTTACATTCATCATCGCCATTTTAAAATCTCTACCAAGAAGCACCAAAATATATTTTATATATCTACACTCAAAAATTGACTGTAAAACAGAAAAAGTTGAACAAAATGAATATCAAACATTTTTCTAGGACCCATTAGAGGACTGAAGCTGCAGCAAAAACTACCATTCTGAAATTTAGAGACAAGAGCATCCCAAATGCCACAGGCAGCTGAGATCTGCTCATCTGGAGAGAAGCCAGTGGAGACTTAAATTGGTAGAAACACATAAATGGTCATTTTTAAAAATTGTTGGAAACTGTGTGGACTAGTGTGAGAGCAAAAATCTTCTGGACCTGGAGCTGTAACTGGATCCCCAGGATTTCCTAGGTTTTACCTCCAGGTACTCAATCAGATTCTCAGGAAAAGGAGCCAGGAAAGATACTCTCTCAGCTCTGGCATGGAGAAGGAAAAAGGAATTCTTATGAAATGCACCAGGGACTTTTCCATAACAAAGGCTTACCCTCCAGGGGAAAGAGCTTTGTCAGAGTGTTATTCCAGTTGAAGAATTGGAATTCTTTCTACTCCAGCCCCTTCCAGCCTTCCAGTCTCCCCTAAGAGAAAAACAAGAAAACAATAAGCAAACAAAATATGACTTCTGATTCTGCAAATTGCAGTAGACCTGCTATTCGCTATTCCTCCTGCTAACAACCCTGAATATTATATATTCAACAAACACAAGGAGACTCTGGAAGGTGGGGAGAAGAAGGTAACTGAGCTGGGCAACTTGGGACACAAAGAATGACATATGATGGTGAGTTTCCAGGTTTGCTTTCTGCATCATATAACCATGACTTGGAGCTAGAGAAGGCAGCAGTTTGGAAATGCCAAGGGCAGAGACAATACAACCCCCAACAAAAGCCTGCTCTCCTAGCCAGAGGACCACAAAAGGGGCGGTGTAGCAGGAAAATAAACTCTGGGAAAATATTTTATATTCCAGACAAATACAATGAAAAAACAAACAAACAAACATGTGACCCCAACTCCAACCATACCATCAAAGGCCATATGAGGAGCCTAGACTGCCACCCTCACCAGCTGCGATGAGGTGCCTTAAATCCCTGCAGAGTTGTCAGAGAAGACAAGTAGGGAGCCGAGACATTTATCATCACCTGCTGGAAACAAGCGTTCTCAAAGGGTTGGTGGAGACTACATGAGAACTTGGAATTCTACCCTCATCCATCTCTAACAAGACAATCCTCACCCTCCCTGGTGGGTTAGTGACAGAGGCATCTTATTAGAGAGTTAGCACAGTCATCATTGCCCAGTGGTAACAAGGCCACTCACTCCATGATGACAGTGGGGGACACAGAGGAGCAGGACCATCCACTCTTACACAGCCTCTCATCTGGTGTCATGGGGTCTGAGTGGCAAACCTGAACTCTGCCTTATCTGGAAGTAATAAGGTGGTGCCTCCCTCTTCTCCTGCCAGACTGGTATCAGAAAAAGCCAGATAAAACGGTAGATTTAAACAGATATGGAGTCTTATGACATAATACAAAATGTCCAAGCTTCAATATTAAATCACGCATCATACCAAGAATCAGGAGGATATCAAACTGAATTAAAAAAAGACAATTGGCCCATGCCCATATCAAGATAACAGACATGATACAACTATCTGAGAAAGATTTTAAAGCAGTCCTAATAAAAGTACTTCAACTAACCATCACAAACAATCTTTAAAGAAACAAAAAGTAGGCCGGGCGCGGTGGCTCACGCTTGTAATCCCAGCACTTTGGGAGGCTGAGGCGGGCGGATCATAAGGTCAGGAGATCAAGACCACAGTGAAACCCCGTCTCTACTAAAAATACAAAAAATTAGCCGGGCATGGTGGCGGTCGCCTGTAGTCCCAGCTACTTGGAGAGGCTGAGGCAGGAGAATGGGGTGAACCCGGGAGGCGGAGCTTGCAGTGAGCCGAGATTGCGCCACTGCCCTCCAGCCTGGGCGACAGAGCGAGACTCTGTCTCAAAAAAAAAAAAAAAAAGAAAAAAAGAAACAAAAAGTAGAAAGCTTCAGCAAAGAAACAGAAGGTATAAAGGAGAACCAAATGGAGATTTTAGAATTAAAAGATATCCAGTTAATTTAAAGGCACAGTGAATGGGGTTAGTGCCAGAATGAAGAAATAGAGGAAAGAGTAAGTGAACTGGAAGAGGGAAAATATAATTATCAAATGTGAACAACTGAAAGAATATAGAAATTTAAAAAATGAACAAAGTCTCAGGGATCTGTGGTGTATAAGAAAGATCTAGCATTCATATTATTGAAATTCCAACCAAGACAGGAGAAAGAGGGCCAGGCTGAAGACAATAATTTATGGAATAATGGCTGAAAACTTCTCAAATTTGGCAAGAGGCATAAATGTACAGAGTGTAGAAGTTGAGGGGATTCAAAAGAGGATGGCCAGCCATGGTAGCTCACGCCTGTAATCCCAGCACTTTGGGAGGCTGAGGTGGGTGGATCACCTGAGGTCAGGAGTTCGAGACCAGCCTGGCTAACATGATTAAACCATGTCTCTACTAAAAATACAAAAATTAGCCAGGCGTGGTGGCACATGCCTATAATCCCAGCTCTTGGGAGACTGAGGCAGGAGAATTGCTTGAACCCGGGAGACGGAGGCTGCAGTGAGCCGAGATGGTGCCACAGCACTCCAGCCTGGGCAACAAGAGCGAAACTCTGACTAAAAAAAAAAAAAAAAAGCGTAAATCTAAAGAAACCATACCCAGACAAATCATAGATAAACTTCTAAACATTAAAGACAAAAATTCTTGAAAATAGCAAGAGATAAACACTACCTTACCTATCAAGCAAAAGCAGTTTGAATGATAGCTGATTCCTCATCAGAAACCATGGAGGATGGAAGAACGTAGCACAATATTTTCTAATTGCTGAAAAAAGGCCTGTCATCTGGATTTCAGTACCTAATAAAAATAATCTTCAAGAATGAAGGGGAAATAAAGATATTCTCAGATGAAGACAATCTCAGACCATTTGTCAAGAGAAGACCTAAAAGAATGGCTAAGGATGTTCTCAAAAACACAAAGGAAACAATAAAATAAAGAACCTTGGAGCATCAGAAAGGAAGGAGAATACAGCAGGCAGAAATGTGGGTTCACACTGGGATTCTAGCTCCTGGTTAACCTGCATGTGATCTTCTAAGACTGTCCACAGGCAAGTCCAATGCCTTTACCTGGCAGGCCTCACACAGGAAAGCTACCCTCCCCACACCAGGCTTGGTGCACAGCCAGTGCATTGCAGTTCTTTTTTTTTTTTTTTTGAGACAGAATCTCGCTCTGTCACCCAGGCTGGAATGCAGTGGTGCAATCTCAGCTGACTGCAACCTCTGCCTCCCGGGTTCAAGTGATTCTCCTGCCTCAGCCTCCCGAGTAGCTGGGACTACAGTTGCGTGCCACCACGCCCAGCTAATTTTTTGTATTTTTAGTAGAGACGGGGTTTCGCCGTGTTATCCAGGATGGTCTCAATCTCCTGACCTCATGATCTCCTGCCTCAGCCTCCCAAAGTGCTGGGATTACAGATGGGAGCCACTGCGCCCAGCCAGTGCAATGCAGTTTTAATGGGAGTTGATGTCAGGGGCCTCTGGGCCAGGCATGCTCTCGGGCATATTACTAGCCCAGACCTATCCATTCCTGGAACTCTCTATCTGAGGCCTTGAACAGAAGTCTTCACTGGCCTCTGCTGAGAACTTGTCGGAGAGAAAGGGGGAAAGCTTCAAGCCACTTTTTCCTACTCTGACTCAATGCTCAGTACTTTCCACCCGTGCCCTTCCCTTTCTCCAACCTCCTGGTGGTCCCCAGTCGCAGGGTCTGTAATATTGCACTAGCCTTTTACTTGAGGCAATCTCCACATCATGCCGATCCACCTGGCCCTCACCCATTGCACCAATCCATAGGGGAAGGTAGAGTAGGGGAGAGCCAGCACTCTCTGTTTCAGACTCTTGGTGATATCATTAGAGTAAGGGATTAAAACTACTGCCCAGTGGATTTCATTTCTGGTTTGTCACTGATATGGACAGGAGACAGGGAAAACTGGGTAGAAGAGGGCAGTTCCCAGGCAAAGGCCCCACCCTCAAGCCTGGATACCCTCGGCCCTACATGAGAACAAGCATTCCTGTTTTCACAACCCAAAAGTTGCCTTTTGGCCTGCCACACCCCCTATCCTGCACCCATGTATATATATCCTGAACCCCAGGCTCCAGAAGCCGACCAGTAAGCCACCAGATCAGCAAATGGATGGCGAAAGGATGCAGCAGAGAAAAAAAGAAGAGGAGGAACATCTAACACCCAGAGGAGTTTGGCGGGGGGCCGTTGGAGAGGAGTCCAGCAGCTGAGTGGCCCAGCTCCTGCTCCAGGGGAAGATCGCCTTCCCACTCCATCTCCCCATTCCGGTCCCTGATCCATCCCCCTGAAAGCCACCTCCACCACTCAATAAAACTCCGCATTCATCCTTCGAGCCCGTGTGTGACCCAAGCTTTCCGTGATGCTGGGCAAGAGCTCGGAATAGAGAAAGCTGACTCACACTCAAGCCTCTGCAAGCGGCAGAGCCGAAAGAGCTTTGTAACACGGGGGTTGCAGGCACCCTCCTCAGACACTTCCTACCGAGGAGCGCTCGCCCCAGCCTGTGCACCTGCCTGTCTGCATGCTCTCCCTTCTGCAAGGGGTTTGAGCAGTGGCATCACTGAACAGGCAAGCCACACCCCTGCCGCACATCCTGCTTCCTGTGAGGGGAATCAGCGAACTCTCCCGCTTCATCACTTTACTTGGCTACTTGGCTACTCTGACACCTGACAGCTTAGCTGTCTCCAACTCAGCTGAACTCCTGACAAATAGACCTTTCTTCTTGAGTTTTCAAAATTAGGTTTGATGGTGCAAGTGAAAATTATAACACTGTATGATAGGTCGCTAAATGTTTGTTGAGCAAATATTTAAGACAATTATAAATATAGGAGAGGAAAGGAAGAGAAATAGAGATAAGATTTCTATATTTCACTTAAAATGACAACACCAATAAAGTGTTTTATACATAAACTATTATAAATTATATAATTAGTGTAATATTAGATTATATGTGGTATACATAACATAAAATCTTACACCTAGGGCACCTACAAAAAAACCTATATAAAAAGATACATGTAAAATCACTGCAGATAAATCACAATGGAATTCTTTAAAATGTCCAAGTGGCCTGGGGCGGTGGCTCACGCCTGTAATCCCAGGCTTTGGGAGGCCAAGGTGGGCGGATCACAAGGTCAGGAGATCAAGACCATCCTGGCTAACACGGTGAAACCCGGTCCCTACTAAAAATACAAAAAATTAGCCAGGCGTGGTGGTGGGCGCCTGTAGTCCCAGCTACTCGGGAGGCTGAAGCAGGAGAATGGCGTGAACCCGGGAGGCGGAGCTTGCAGTGAGCCGAGATCGCACCACTGCACTCCAGCCTGGGCGACAGAGCGAAACTCTGTCTCAAAAAAAAAAAAAGTTCAAGTAACTCACAGAAAGGCAACAAAAAAATCAATAAAATAAAAGAAGCAAGAAACAGAAAGCACAAATAGAAAACAAAAAAATAAAATGGCAGACTTAAGCACTAATATATCAATAATCACATTAAGTGTAAATAGTCTAAGTACACCAAAGAAAAGACAGAACCTGGCAGAATAACTTAAAATATGACTTCCTCACAGTAAAACAAAAAACCATATGATCTAACTGTATACTGTCTATAAGAAACTCAAATGTCATAATAAAGATAGCTACAAAGTAAAAATAGAAAAAATATATAGTATGCAAAAACCAATCAAAAGAAATAAAATTCGCTATATATTTTGTTATTTTTTTATTTTTTTCAGACAGAGTCTCACTCTGTCTCTAGGATGGAGTACAGTGGCACAATCTCAGCCCACTGCAACTTCCGACCTCCTGATTCAAGTGATTCTCCTGCCTCAGCCTCCTGAGTAGCTGGGATTACAGGCACATGCCACCACGCCCAGCTAATTTTTGTATTTTTAGTAGAGATGGTGTTCACCATGTTGGCCAGGATGGTCTCCATCTTCTGACCTAGTGATTCGCCTGCCTCGGCCTCCCAGAGTGCTGGGATTACAGGCACGAGCCACGGCGCCCAGCCCAAAATTAGCTATATGAACATTAGATAAAGCACATTAGAGCTAAGGAACTTAACAGAGACAGAAAAGAACATTATATAAAAATAAAAGAGTCAATTCACAAAGATGGCATAGCAATCTTAAATATGTATGCATTGAACAAAAAGCTATAAAATATAGGAGGTGAAAACTGATAAAATAGGAACAGAAAGGAGAAATAAACAAGTTGACAGTCATACTTGAAGACTTCAACACTTCTCTCCTAACAATTGCTAAAACAACTAGACAACATCAGTAAGCATGCAAGAATACAGCAAAACTCAACAACATCATCCACAAACAGGATCTAATCAATATGTATTGAACACGCCAACTGACAACAGTAGTATCCATGCAACAAAGACCAAGATAGACCATGATGTGGACCAAAAAATGAGCCCCCCAAAAATTATTGTAAATGTGCAGAGTGTATTCTGCAACAATAAGGATATCAAATGTGAAATCAATAGCAGAAAATATTCTCCAAGCACTTGGAAACTAAAGAGCACATTTATTAATAATTCATTTGTCAAAGATGAAGTCTCATGGTGAATATGAATGAAAATGAAAATAAAATTTTTGAAAAGAAGAATAAGGTGTAAGTCTAATTTCAAGACTTATTATCTATCGTAACCAATACTCTGTGGAATTGGTGGGAAGGAGAGGTGCATAGATCAATGGAATAGTCCAGAAATACACAAACATGCAAAAATGCCCAAGGGACTTTTAATAAAGGCGTAACAGCAATTCAATAAAGGAAAGATCGTCTTTTCAATAAATGGCGCTAGAATAATGGGCACCCAGAAGCAAAAAGCAAACCTTATTCTAAGTCTTAAACCTTATATAAAAATTAATTCAAAGGGATTGTAGATTTAAATGTAAAAATGCTTAGAAAAAATAAATATAGAAGATAAGATTCCTAGGATCTTTGACTAGGCAAGGAGTTCCTAGACTGGATACCAAAAATATGTTTTATAAATGAAAAATATCAATAAACTGGACTTCATAAAATTTAAAACTTTGCTCAGTGAAAGACTCTGTGAAGAATGTAGAATACAAGCTATAGAATGTGAGAAATTATTTGAAAACCAGAAATCCAATGAAGGACTAGTATCTAGAACATATAAAAAGTTCTCACAACTCAACAGTAAAAAAAAAAGACAAAAAAATAACTAAATAGAATCTGAGTGACAGAAGTAGAGAAATTTTTTCACTAAGCAAGACATACAATGACAGGCTGGGCATGGTGGCTCACACCTGTAATCCCAGCACTTTGGGAGGCCGAGGCAAGCGGATCACCTGAGGTCAGGAGTTCGAGACCAGCCTGGCTGACATGGTGAAATCTGGTTTCTACTAAAAATAGAAAAATTAGCCAGATGTGGTGGTGCATGCCTGTAGTCCCAGCTACTCTGGAGGCTGAGGCTGGAGAATCATGTAAACCCAGGAGACAGAGGTTGCAGTAAGCTGAGATCATGCCACTGCACCCCAGCCTGGGAGATAGAGCAAATTTCCATCTCAAAAAAAAAAAAAAGATATACAGTGACAAGCATATGAGAAAATGTTAAAAAGCATTAAGCATGAGGGAAATACAAATTAGAGGTACAATAAAATACCATTATACACTTATCAGAATAGCTAAAAAAAAAAAAAAAAATGGTGACAGTGCTGTGTGCTGACAAAGATGCGGAGAACCTGGATCACACTTACACGCTGGTGTGAATGAAAATGGCCAGAATTTTTCCAGCCATTCTGGAAAACAATGTGAGTGCTTTTGTTTTGTTTTGTTTTTCTTTATTTTTTTTCTAGACAGAGTCTTGCTCTTGTTGCCCAGGCTGGAGTGCAGTGGTGCAGTCTCAGCTCATTGCAACCTCTGCTGCCTGGGTTCAAGCAATTCTCCTGCCTCAGCCTCCGAGCAGCTGGGATTACAGGCACATGCCACAATGCCAGACAAATTTTTGTATTTTTAGTAGAGACAGGATTTCGCCAAGTTGGCCAGGCTGGTCACAAACTTCTGACCTCAGGTGATACACCCGACTTGGTCTCCCAAAGTGCTGGGATTACAGGTGTGAGCCACCACGCCAGGCCCTGACTGTTTCTTTAAAAACAAACACAACACATCACAACAAACAAACTGACTAATTAAACATGCAACTACCTTAGAAACCAGAAACTATACATTGCAGTTATTCTAGAGAACGACTTACACTCATAATATCCTGTACACTAATGTTCTTCACCAGCTTTATTCATAACAGCCAAAAACTAGAAACGAAACAAATGTCCTTCTGTGGGTGATGTTCTAAGCAAACTGTGATACATTCCTTATTTGGACTGAAGCACTACTCAACAGTAAAAAGTTACAGAGTATTTATACATGCTACAACCTGGATTGTAAGTGGAAAACGTCCATCCCAAAAGGTTACATACTGTATGATTCCATTTATGTTTATAACATTCTTAAAACAAAAAATATATAGAAATGAAGACCAGAGAAGTTGTGTATGGGGATTAAGGATGGGCTAAATTTGGGAAGGAAGTAGATACGGCTATAAAAGAGTAACACAGATGCCTTAAAGGTAATGAAAAGGTGCTATATTTTGATTGTGTCAATGTCCATATGCTGTTTAGGATTATGTAAGGTAGCTGTGCAAGTTGTTATTACTGGAGAAAAGTGGATTAAAGGTAAACGAGATCTCTCTATATTATTTCTTATAACTATAGTGAATCTACATTTATCTCAAAATAAAAATAAATAAGTTTAAGGGCCAGGTGTGGTGGTTCACGCCTGCAATTCCAACACCGGGAGGCCGAGGCAGTCAGATCACGAGGTCAAGAGAACGAGACCATCCTGGCCAACACGGAGAAACCCCATCTCTACTAAAAATACAAAACTTAGCTGAGCATGGTGGCGTGCATCTGTAGTCCCAGCTACTCAGGAGGCTGAGGCAGGAGAATCACTTGAACCCGGGAGGCAGAGGTTGCAGTGAACTGAGATTGCGCCACTGCACTCCAGCCTGGGTGACAGAGCGAAACTCTATCTCAATAAATAAATAAATAAAATTTAAATATATACATAGACAACAGAATCAAGGTTTCAAATGAAGAAAATGGGAATCTTACATCCAGGGAAGAGAAATAAGCAGGAAAGGGGGAGAAAGAAGCTACACCTTTGGAGAAACTCTTATGAAAGTCACAGCCCAAAAACACTAGCCCCCAGAAATACTATTCTAATTATTATAATTTATTTATTATTATAGCATTATTTCATACTCCCCCTCCTCACACCTTATAGCACTCCAGGATATCCACTTATAGAGTGGATTATAATGGAAAGAAACTGTAATACACAGACCCTTTCTGAGGAAGATTTTTTTTTGTTTTTTTTTTTGAGATGGAGTCTTGTTCTGTCACCCAGGCTGGAGGACAGTGGCGTGATCTCAGCTGACTGCAAGCTCCATCTCCTGGGTTGATGCCATTCTCCTGCCTCAGCCTCCCAAGTAGCTGGGACTACAGGTGCCTGCCACCATTCCCGGCTAATTTTTTTGTATTTTTAGTAGAGATATGGGGTTTCACCATGTTAGCCAGGATGGTCTCGATCTCCTGACCTCATGATCCACCTGCCTCTGCCTCCCAAAGTGCTGGGATTATAGGCGTTAGCCACCACGCCCAGCCAGAAGAATGTTTTTTTAAGGTAGCCCAAGGTCGAAAGAGGAGACGAAAACAAAGACATAAGAAGAATTTGAAGCTTGCGGTTTCTACAGCTACAGCAAATAGTAAGCACGACAAGTCTTAGCTACACTAACATGACACCTTACACTAAAAACCTATTTATGTCAGTTTTTATTACTCAATCCAAAATATCCAGATTTTAACCAAACATTTACAAAGCATGCCAAAAATCAAAAAAAAAAATACACTCCAAAAAGACAAATCAATCATCAGAACCAGACTTGTGTATGACACAGATGTTGAATTATTCAACAGGAATTTTAAAATATAGTGATAAAATATCTCAAGCACCATAATAGAAAAGCAAACAACATATAAGAACAGATAGGTAGGCCAGGCATGGTGGCCCATGCATGTAATCCCAGCGCTTTGGGAGGTCGAGATGGGCGGATCACTTGAGGTCAGGAGTTTGAGACCAGCCTGGCCAGTATAGCAAAACCCTACCTCTACTAAAAATACAAAAATTAGCTGGGCGTGGTGGTGTACACCTGTAGTCCCAGCTACTCAGGAAGCTGAGGCAGGAGAATCGCTTGAACCTGGGAGGCAGAGGCTGCAGTGAGCTGAGATCATGCCACTGCACTCCAGCCTGAGTAATAGAGCGAGACTCCATCTCAGAAAAAAAAAGAAAGGACAGATATGTAATGAGAGAAGAGAGATGTAAACTCTAAGAAAGAATTAAAAAAATGCTATAAATCAAATGAAAAATTTAAAAATGCCTTTGATGGACTCATCAGTGAACTCTACACAGACAAGGAAATAATCTGTGTTCTTTTAAAGAGATCAATAGAAAATTTCTAAACGAAAATCCAACGAGAAAAAAAATGTGAATAAGAGAATAGAGAATCAAATATTATGGAAATTTTCTAAATGTGTTATGTATGATTAATGGACATACCAGAAGAAGAATAAAGACAGAAGAGAGCACAATAAATATTTGAAGTAATAATGACTAAGAACTTTCTAATTTAGGTAATTGATATGGAATCACAGGTGTGGAAGCCCAGAGAACATCAAGAAGAACAATAACCTTATCCCCTACACCATACCGCTGTTGTAGACACCCCCCAGAAAAGACACATTTAGGCATAAGATATTCCAAGTGCAAAAAAAAAAAAAAAAAAAAAAAAAAGACAAAAAGAAAATGTTGAAAGAAGCCATAGCAAGAAAAACACCTTACCTACAGAGGAGCACATATAACAATTACAGTGGACCTCTCAGGAAAAGCAAGCAAAAATAGGGTGAAATATTTAAAGTGTTGAAAGAAAATAACCACCAATGTAGGATTATATATATTCAGTAAAATTTTTCTTAAAAAAATTTTCCTTAAAATGTTCTTATAGAGATAAGTTCTTCAGGCACAAGAAAAATGATGAGGCAGGAATTTGTAAGTACATAAAAACAGAAGAGCATCAAACAAGTAATAAATGAAAGTAAAATAAAGTGTTTAATTCTTTCTATTCCTTAATTTATTTAAAAGAAAACTGTATTAAACAATAATGGTAACAGTGCATTAGTTGATGATAGCATATAGAAAAATTAAATTGTTAACATCAATGTCACAAAGTACAGAAGGAGGAATTGAGACTTTTTGGTTATAAGGTACCATGCCTGTACTGCACATGAAATGGCAGAGCATTATTTGAAGATGGGCCTCAGTTAGTTCAAAATGAATATTGTATCCTCTAGGGTAGCCAAAAAAGTGTTTTGTTTCGTTTTGCTTTGTTTTGATAGTCTTACTCTGTCACCCATGCTGGAATGCAGTGGTATAATCTCGGCCCTTGCAAACTCTGCCTGCTGGGTTCAAGCAATTCTCATATCTCAGCCTCCTGAGCAGATGGGATGACAAACACATGCCACCACACTCAGCCAATTTTTGTATTTTTTATAGAGATAGGTTTTTGCCATGTTGGCCAGGCTGGTCTGAAACTCCAGACCTCAAGTGATCCACCAGCCTCAGGCTCCCAAATAGTATTACAGGCATGAGCCACTGCACCTGGACCGAAAAATGTTTTTATAAGGAAGTGCAATTGATATACTAAGAAAACAATGCAATTTTATAAAATGTTCTGTTATCATCAAAAGCAGAAAGAGAAAAGGAGAGAACAAATGCAACAAATAGAAGAGAGTTATAAACATGGTAGGTGTTATCGTAACTTTATAGACAATCACTCTAAATATTCATGGTCTAAATACACAAATTAAAAGACAGAGACTACTTATTAATGGAGAAAGAAGTAAGACTCAAATATATGTTGTCTACAAGATACTCACTTTAAGTATAAAGACCCAGCCACACTAATACTCATCAAAAGAAAGCTAGAGTATTCAAATTTATTTTGGAGAAAGCAATCTGGACAATTTTCAGGAATAAAGAGGGGTAATGATAAAGATGTCGATTCTCCAAGAAGACATAACAATCTTAATTTTAATGGATCTAGCAACAGAGGACAAAAATGCATAATGCAGGCTGGGCGCAGTGGCTCATGCCTGTAATCCCAGAACTTTGGGAGGCCGAGGTGGGTAGATGACAAACTCAGGAGTTCGAGACAAGCCTGACCAACAAGGTGAAAACTTGTCTCCACTAAAAATACAAAAATTAGCCCAGCATGGTGGTGCACACCTGTAATCTCAGCTACTCAGGAGGCTGAGGCAGGAGAATCACTTGAACCTGGGAGGCAGAGGTTGCAGTGAGCTGAGATCGTGCTACTGTACTCCAGCCTGGGCAACAAGAGTGAAACTTTGTCTCAAAAAAAAAAAGAGAGAAAAAATATTAAGTAAATGGACACATAAGTTTGACCTGATCATTTTCAGCTTCATCTGTTTTCACTTCATTCTATTAATACCTTTTCATCAAGGTCTGTCTTAACTCAGGGTTCTCATGACCATGAAATGCTATCTATCAAAAGTCCCTAAACGCAAACCTTCACAAAGCTAATGTACCAGGTTATCATGCATTTCCTCTCAGCTCGTGTTCTCTTTTTTTTTTTGAGATGGAGTTTCATTCTTGTTGCCCAGGCTGCAATGCAATGGCACCATCTCGGCTCACTGCAACCTCCACCTCCTGGGTTAAAGCGATTCTCCTGCCTCAGCCTCCCAAGTAGCTGGGATTACAGGCGTGTGCCACCACATCCAGCTAATTTTGTATTTTTAGTAGAGATGGGGTTTTTCCATGTTGATCAGGCTGGTCTCAAACTCCCAGCCTCAGGTGATCCTCCCGCGTCGGCCTCCTAAAGTGCTGGGAACACAGGCATGAGCCACTGCACCCAGCCTTCATGTTTTGTAAATACAGCCATTTTCAATCCTGCCTGTTTATGAGCTTACCAAATGACAAAAGCTTCACATAGTTTTTGTCATATTTGTCAAGAAGTTTAAGAATTAAATGGACTTTCATGATAGGACTCTTAGTTTCAGGGTATGCTAAAAAGGAAACAGAATGAAAAATTCACATTCATTTCCTTGTGAATAATATAAAATTTTAAGCCTTATATCCAAAGGTGAAAAATATTTTTGTCTACCGAGCTTCTTCATTTATTGATTGAAAAAAGAAAAAAATAAAGATCGATTCTTCTTCTCTTCAAGGAAATGAAGCAATGGGAATAGATACAATTATAGAAATGGATAGAAATAGAAATAGAGGAAAAAAATTAAAACAACTTATTTGCATCAACCAACAATTTGAAATCTAAGGCAAGTAAGAAAGAGAGTATATAAAATCAGATTATAACTGCTGCACAATTGTTAGCTTTTGATAAAATACAATTTATTGTCTGATTTACATCAAAATGAATTTCTTCCAGAAAAAAAAATTATCCTCTTGCTTTCTAGAGCACAATATGTAAGAGGAACATTTTAATTTTAACTTCCCCTCAGTGACTGTGACTCCTTCTGCCCTCTCCATTTTATAAATTATTGACAAAGCGTCAGGAAGATTCCAATTGTGCAACAGCTAATTGGCCCCTCTGGTCATTTTTCAACAGCCCTGAAAAGTTCATTGGTTTTAGATAAAGGCTTTCCTGGAGTTGCAGGCTCAAACATTCTGAGAGTTTGAACAAGTCTATGTTGTTTGGTTTTTAAATGTAACATTGCTTGGCCAAGGCTTGGCAAAAAATTATGAGGTTGGGATACTTGCTTGCTAAGGAAAAAATGAGAATTAGAATTGGCATTTTATATGAATTAAATTTGAAATGTATATTTTAGAGCAAAAATAGACTTTTGCTAATTTTAGAATTTGGAAAGAATGAATGTTGATATGGACAAGATTCAGTTATTATGAGGAAAGACTTAAAGATAGGTATACATAAGTAAAATTTTGTCATACTCAAGCAATATCTTATAAATGTATTTTATAACCCTTAAACTGATTTCAGGAGTTTGGCTTTCAAGATTTATTATTTCCGTCTGCACAATAAAAAATGTCTTTTTGCTGTGAAGTGGCTGCGTATAAAATGAAAGCACGTACAGCTTATATTTAAATTACCAGTGGAACATTTTCCAGTCTCTTTTCCGAATTTTATTTTGGTTGAGAACTGTGATGTCAAAACTCTTTTGACTGACTTCTAGCTTCTATGCCAGTAAGACCTCTGACGTGTGTATGCTGCAAAGGCACATCTGCAGTTGTGACATTAGCTCTTTCTACAGGATGAACTTTAATCCAAGTAGGTGGATGTTTTGTTCCACACATTGGAGTTATATTCAAATGCTCACAAGAGAAACATCTGAAGGACTATTGGAAAGACTCTATCTTTTACCTCTGATAAAACAGAAATGCAATTACTTGCCAGGATCTTGTTTCCATTTTCCATCTACATTACTTTTCCTTTGCAGTGCTTTTAGAAAATTATAGTCTTCGTGTTGTGTGTGTGTGTTTGCAAATGTGCGTGAGTGTATGTGAAAAGGTGATTAGAAGAGATGAAAGCAATTTTCCATATTGCTTACCTCTGCAAATTTTGTTTTTAAAAACATTTCAGTTGTTTATAATAATAAAGTCTTAGAAATTGTATCTCATTTTCTATTATAGGATTCGTCCAAGAATTTTCTGTTTTTCTCAATATATGATATGCTCTAGAATAGAGCTTTTTTTCTTCTTTCATCTTCCTTAAACTTTCCTAAAAAATAACATTTTGTTTGATCACCTGTTAAGGGTCTGTTAACTGAAAGGTGATTCACGTAAATAAAAGGAAACAAAGAGTAAATTTAGGTAGAAAATAAAAATTGAAAAGAGGAAAAAAATAAGATGAAGAACACTGTTTCAAAATTTAATAAAACTATATTTCCATTCAGATTCATAAATATTTTAAAAGGCTAGGGTTCTTCGGCTGGGCGCGGTGGCTCATGCTTGTAATCCCAGCACTTTGGCAGGCCGAGGCGGGCAGATCACGAGGTCAGGAGATCGAGACCATGGTGAAACCCCGTCTCTACTAAAAATACAAAAAAATTAGCCAGGCGTGGTGGCGGGTGCCTGTAGTCCCATGTACTCGGAGAGGCTGAGGCAGGAGAATGGCGTGAACCCGGGAGGCGGAGCTTGCAGTGAGCCGAGATTGTGCCACTGCACTCCAGCCTGGGCGACAGAGAGAGACTCCGTCTCAAAAAAAAAAAAAAAAGGGCTAGGGTTCTTCAAACATTCTTCCAGGAAGTTGATTTTCAAAGTATTCTTATTTTCAATTAAGAGGAAAATGAAGGGATACAATTTAGATTATGTCAATCTCAATTCAAATGATGACATTTTGTTTTACTTTTTGAAACTCTAGAATGTAATAATCTGAACATAATCTGAAATTATGTCCAATGTGTATATTAAGAATAATCATGGCTGGGTGCGGTGGCTCATGCCTGTAATCTCAGCACTTTGGGAGGCCGCGGGGGGTGGATCTTGAGGTCAGGAGATGGAGATCATCCTGGCCAACATGGTGAAACTCCGTCTCTACTAAAAAAAATACAAAAAGTTAGCCGGGCATGGTGGCGGGCACCTGTAGTCCCAGCTACTCTGGAGGCTGAGGCAGGAGAATGGTGTGAACCCGGGAGGCGGAGCTTGCAGTGAGCCGAGATCATGCCACTGCACTCCAGACTGGGCGACAGAGCAAGGCTCTGTCTCAAAAAAAAAAAAAAAAAAAAAAAAAAGAATAATCATTTAGAGGCACTACTTGTAGCTTAAATTAAGAGATTAAAAATGGATTTGTGTGAAACAGAAGTAATGATTCAGCACCACTCTAGATTTCAAATGGTTATTTGAGAAGCTTCCTATCATTTTGAGCCATCTTGTGCAACAGGATCATCACAATTTTTGTAAAGACAGTTTCTCACTACACTGCAATTTCTGCACTCTACACGGTTTTGATTCTTCATTTCTGTATCTGTGCTGCATGCATTCAGGATGCAGGAAGAGCATTGGTATTGTTTTTCCTCCTTGAGTTGGAGAACTGTAATTACTGAAAGCAGACATTTATACTCCTTATTTACCCTGGCATTTCAAGGCATTCCAAAATTGTGACGAAGAGACACATTCATGTTTACAAATTTCCAGAAAAAAAAACTTCAATGTTCCCTTTGTTTTACTAAATGAGGAAGTTTATTTTGTAACTGGTTTGGCTCAAATTGCAGAAGGTCACCCGCACATCCAGATGTTGACCATATCCTCGCTGTACGATCTGGTGGTGGGAGGTTTGTTTGTATGTGCTTTGGTAGCCAGAGATCACAAATAGTAGTTCTGTGTGCTTGATATCTGTTGTCCTCAAAAGTCATGTGATCAGAAAGAAAGACAGTCCAAATGAGGAATGAAAATACAGCACTGCACATTTCTGCACATTTGGGCACGGACTCCCAGCACCCTTCATGTCATCTACACAGCAAGCTATTGTGTCAGTGAGTACAGGGCTCACGTTGGACATTGTTCAAACATTATGTTGCTTTGTACCTACCTGTACAACTTTCAAAATCAAAAAGTTATATCTATCATTGACAAAAAATTAAGTCACTGGATATTGTTGCAACATTTGTTTGCAAACAAAGTACAGTTGCCATTATTAGCCAGTAAGAAGAAGGAAAAAAACCTAAATTTAACGAGTTATTTGATTGTCTCTTAAATGGCACTATAGTGTTGATTACTAAACAGCAGCGTCATTATAATAGAACACCAGTGCATCTCTATATGCTAGAAGCAGTGGGAATACAAGATTATATAATAAATTGGAAAAATAAATGTGAACTCAAAATGTATTTTCCATCTCTGTCAGCGGCAGCAGCAGCAACTTTTAACCAAAGCTACTTCTTAGTGTAATCCTAACACCCATAGATCAATACTAGTGCTGGCCTTTGGTAAAGGAACCCAGGCTCCTCAGGCTAGTTGGTTCCATGTCTTAAAGTGAAAAAAAAATTACAATGAATCTGAAACATTTTGTTACAAAGGATCAAAGATACTTTCCAAACTTAAGGGGAAGTATGGAAAGTTTCAACTTAAAGACAGTTCTACCAGTCTACTTCTAAAAGTATGAACACACAAAACAACTACTGGAACTCAGAAATGTAATAAAGGATTATGTTTTATTCTTCATGGCACAGTTCAAATCTTCCACTCATACTCCATTTGCTGGAATTCAGTCACATGACCACAACTAACTGTAAGGAAGATGAGAAATATGTCTTAATTTTGTGTCCTAGAAGGAAATTGAAATCACCTGTTAATAATTAGTCAAACTCTATCTCTGTATTCAAGAAAAAAATAAACCAAGGACTTCTGAGTAACCAAAGTCAATATAGAAAAAAAATAAGTACTGTCTCCTAAAGCAGGATTTGGCAAAATTTTTTCAGTAAGAGGTGAGATAGTAAACATTTTAGGCTTCACAGACCATATGGTATCTGTTACAACTACTCAATTCAACTATTGTCTTACAAAACGGTCATAATCAATACCTAAATGAATAGATATGGCTGTCTAAATAAAACTTGATTTATAAAAACCAGTGGCAGCCGGGCGTGGTGGCTCAAGCCTGTAATCCCAGCACTTGGGAGGCCAAGGTGGGTAGATCACTTCAGGTCAGGAGTTCAAATCCAGCCTTGCCCACATGGTGAAACCCCATCTCTACTAAAAATACAAAACAGCCGGGCATGATGGTGAGCACCTGTAATTCCAGCTACTTGGGAGTCTGAGGCAGGAGAACTGCTTGAACCCAGGAGGCAGAGGTTGCAGTGAGCCAAGATCAAGCCACTGTACTCCAGCCTGGCCAACACAGCAAGACTCCATCTCAAAACGAACAACAGGCTAGGCGTGGTGGCTCACGCCTGTAATCCCAGCAGTTTGGGAGGCCAAGGCAGGTGGATCATGAGGTTAGAAAATGAAAACCATCCTGGCTAACACAGTGAAACCCCATCTCTACTAAAAATTCAAAAATTAGCCAGGCGTGGTGGCAGGTGCCTGTAGTCCCAGCTACTCGGGAGGCTGAGGCAGGAGAATGGCATGAAGCCGGGAGGCAGAGCTTGCAGTGAGACGAGATTGTGCCACTGCACTCCAGCCTGGGTGACAGAGTGAGACTCTGCCTCGAAAAAAAAAAAAAAAATCAGTGGCAAGACCAGGATAGTTTACCAATGCCTACTGTAAATGAAGGAAAACATATACAGTGGTTGACACACATACTAACTTGTGAGAAAGACAGCCCCAGTGTTAATTGGTACTGGTCATCACACAGAAAAATTAAGTAGAAAAAGCATTTAACCACACTCCAGGGAAACAAATTAGTCAAACGTCTTCAATGCAGAGTAGATTTATTCCTAGGAGAAAAATTCTCTAGCTACATCTAAAAATTATAATGAGATAAAAAATATGCAATTTTAGTAGTGACAATAGAGCAGATCAATATACTGACAAGAACATGGGTCATGATAACAGTATGGCACATTATTTCAGGATGAACCGTGAGTTGCATAAAACAAAAGCTATTGTGAAGGTGTGGACATTAAACATTATTGATTTGGCACAATTTAGGCTCAACCATAAATTAGACCTGTGCCTTGATAAGAAATCATTGATTCCAGATCTTAAAATCTTGACTTGTGTATAAGAATATTTATTTTTCATTATAACCTGGTATATTTATGATAATCATAGAAATATAAACTTGGAAAGAAATAAAAACAATAATGAAAAGAGACAATTTAAATCAATGGTACTTATAAAAGTATTTATAAATAGTATTTTTAGATTATGATATGACATGCATTCCAATCAGTTTTATAATCATAGTATGTTTATGATTGGTCTGCTTTTATGATGTTAAAGCATTTTAAAGAATATGTTTTGTTGGAATTGTGATTTTAATTAAAAATGTAAATGTGTTTAATTACATTTTTAGTAAATATATGTGTTAACAAAATGTTTAACCTCTTAAATGCATTCAGATATATGATTTTTTAGTAATATGTAAATATTTAGAGGGACTGAATCTTTAATATTTGAAACATGAGAACTGATTTGGAAGTCAATAAAATCAAACACTATTCAAAGTTCAAATGGTTCTTTGCATTTTTACCAAAACTTTTAGCAATTAAATAAGCTACTTAGCCAGGCACGGTGGGTCACGCCTGTAATCTCAGCACTTTGGGAGGCCAATGCTGGTGGATCATGAGGTCAGAAGTTCGAGACCAGCCTGACCAATATTGTGAAACCCCGTCTCTACTAAAAATACAAAAATTAGCTGGGCGTGGTGGCGGGCGCCTGCAATCCCAGCTACTCAGGAGGCTGAGGCAGGAGAACAGCTTGAATCCAGGAGGCGGAGGTTACAGTGAGCTGAGATCACTCCACTGCATTCCAGCCTGGATGAGACAGTGAGACTTCGTCTCAAAAAAAAAAAAAAAAAAAGCTGCTCACAAACCAAAAAACTACATTAAAACACAAAAATATACCAAACTAAAAAACCCTATCATGAAGTAAACATACAAATGTCTTTCAGAAAAAAAAAAAAAGCAAGTATTTAAAATTTCAGGCCAGGCACGGTGGCTCACACCTGTAATCCCAGCACTTTGGGAGGCTGAGGTGGGTGGATCACAAGGTCAGGAGATCAAGACCATCCTGGCTAACACGATGAAATCCCGTCTCTACTAAAAAAAAAAAAAAAAAAAAAATAGCTGGGTGTGGTGGCGGGCGATTGTAGTCCCAAGCTACTTGGGAGGCTGAGGCAGGAGAAGGCTTGAACCTGGAAGGCAGAGGTGGCAGTGAGCTGAGATCGCACCATTGCACTGCAGCCTGGGGGACAGAGTGAGACACTGTCTCAAAAAAAAAAAAAAAAAAGTTTCATCATTAACAATTAGAAAGTCAAATGTTTTAAAAATACAACTCTATTCACCAAAGCAGACCCTCCATATATTAGCACTGATAGTTTGTCTCTGCTTCAGTGTTTTCTGCTATTTATATTTAAGCACTCAGAATACTGAATGGCCTTTTAACCTCACAGTTGTAACTAAGTCAACAAGTAACTGCCCAAAGCAGATCTGTGGGGTTGGAGGAGGCTAAGGAAAGATTTTGTGTCTTTTCTTAAAAAAACTGATGATAGGTTGGAGACAACAATGAAAAATTATTTCTCATGAGACAAAATAGCTGCTACTGTTACATCTGCTGTTGTTAAACTTATTATCCAAAGAATATAAATGATTTGTTAATTAATTAATTATATATAGTGCATCCCTTATTATCTAAAATAAATATAGGGATAATGCTGTAGGTTTCATGAAAATAATTGTGCTTTAGTTTATAAAATGCATTTTGTGTATATCAACATCTGGAGAGATATATACCCTCATCCTCTCATCCTCCCACCACAGACTTTTTAAAATACTGAGTGAAACTAAAAAAATACATTAAAGAATTAATAATCTTTATTCAATTCTATAGGAGTGCATAGCAGATGTTATTTTATTTTCCAGCAACATTTTTCTATCTCATGTGCTAAGATGATTGGGCTTGGTCAATTGGAGATTTTCATGTAGGGTAATGTTACGATTTTTGGTGATAAAAATGTTTGGTGACATGAAAAGTTTTCTAATAATATTTTTAGAAGACATGAAGGATTTCAAAGAAGTACAGCAGTTCTTTTGTCTGTCTTGACAATTCACAATGATAGGGACAGGAGACAGAGAAATACTGGGTAGAAGAGGGCGGTTCCCTGGCAAAGGTCCCACCCTCAAGCCTGGACACCAGCAGCCATAAATGAGAAGAGGCATTCCTGTTTTCATGCCCAAACAGTTGCGTTTTGACCCACCACATCCCCCTATCCTGTACCCATATATACCTTGAACCTCAGGCTCCAGAAGGAGATGAGGCAGACGAGCAGCAGAATGATGCAGCCAAGGAGAGAAGAGAAGGAGTATCTGAATGCCAAGAGGAGTTCGGCTGGGGACAATCAGAGAGGAGTCTGCCACTGGACAGCCAAACTCCAGAGGACGATCATCTTCCCACTCTATCCCCCTTCGAGCTTTCCATCCATCCCACTGAGAGCCATCTACACCACTCAGTAAAACCCCACATTCACTCTTCAAGTCCGTGTGTGACCTGATTCTTTGTGGACTCCAGAGAAGAACCTGGGTGTCAAGAGGGCACTGAACTGGTAAACACTTAAGCTGTCTGCAGACAGCAGAGCAAAAAGACAACTGTAACACACACCCACTTGGGCTTATGGAGTCACAGACACACACCCCTAGACACTACTGTGGGGCCAGAGCCCCAGGGACTCACCTTGGCTCCTGCACCTGCCATTTGCACATCATGCAACAGGGGCGTGCCTCTCTCTGTTAAGCCAGGGGGATCCAGGGAACTCTCTCATTTCAACACACTTCAGAGAAACAACCATCATCCCAGGACCCACAGAGGAGGTAATTATTGCTTTCTTCAAGCTCGAATCAATTAGAATTTTCATGAGAAGCCTGGAGTGTTTAAAATAGCTGATCATGAAATTTTATATTGTGATAATAAACAAGCAGTGGCTTTTAGGCATCAGAGATGCAAAATCTCAATCATGTCTATTTTATGTTCCTGTCAAACATTCAGGAAATACTGAACATCATAGTTGCAATCATAGGAG
Source organism: Symphalangus syndactylus (assembly GCF_028878055.3). Taxonomy (NCBI): domain Eukaryota; kingdom Metazoa; phylum Chordata; class Mammalia; order Primates; family Hylobatidae; genus Symphalangus; species Symphalangus syndactylus. The sequence goes on from NC_072426.2 coordinate 77,855,017, forward strand.
GAGGATTAGGGTTGAGCCCTCTCTATTCTTGGTTTGAGAAGCTAATGAAGGCTTTTGTTTTCTTCAATGGCACACAATTCCTGCAAATCACAGGGAAGCTACAGTTCCCATGCTTAGTACAAACATGGAGAAAACCCTGCTAAGGGGACATGAAAAGTTTTCTAATATTTTTAGGAGACCTGAAGGATTTCAAATAATTATGCAAATGAATCATGCTGTGTACCATTTAGCACTTTTTATTATTTCACAGATTGGTACCATTTAGTACATGAGCAGTGAAAACCTCTGTCAGAGTTGTTAAAAGCATGGAGCATCTGTACGCAGAATGCTGACATTAGCAGCCCACAAAATGTGGACAACTGTAACCATAAATTAGAGAAATTACTAAGGAGAGCCTTACAGAGAAAGACAAAGATTTGATGGGACACAGATGTCTAATGTCTCCACATATGTGTATAATTTCATGGCTGCTCCTTATGATATTTTGAAGATTTTATGCTCATTCTTTTGGGGAATAGCACTTTCAACACTCCCCCAGTCAACAGCTAGAGGCAGCAGTCCCAGATATAAATTATTTAAAAATATTACATTAAAAACTTATCCTTGCTCATTGTATCAACAGCTCCATTCTTGCAAAAAGTGAGGGTCAACTACAAGTGTGTGCATTCAGCAAGGAGAAAGAAATATGTGATTATGTTTTTACAACCATCTGCAATATCCTGGACCTCATCAATGAGTAATCATTTTTTAAAAGTTACAGAAGAGCTGGATTGAGTTTTTCTGCTTCTCAATGTTTCCTGAGTCTAGTGGTCCACAGATCAGGGCCAGGGACAAGGATGTGTGGCCTGTGCAGTTGCAAAGGACTCCATACTTAGAAGGCCTCTGCATTTGGTATAAGCTTTCTGGGAATATCTAGAAATACTAAATAAATTTTGAACAAGGGACTTGCATTTTCATTTTCTGGGGGACCCTGCAAACACACAACTGGTTCTCCCAGTGAAGCTCAGAATACTATGGACCCTATGGAAGTCTATATTCACTCTCAGAGCATATCACCCAATGAGCACTGTACTGCCCTGCAACATAGGAGAAAGCAGCGTGAGAAGGTACTATCTATATATGCCTTTTTAAAAATTTTGGCCTTTAGACCATTTATAAACCAGTGAGCCAGTCAGAGAATGTAAACTCTGCTACCAATCTGGCATTTCTAAACATATCTTGTTTTTAAAAGTATTCAATGGGATTTTTCCACTTGGGCTACAGTGAAGTAATTTGTGGCAAGCAGCATCACTACCGAGAACAGCTGGAATAACAGAAAAAAATTTAAACATACAGATGTTTGAAGACATTTGAGAGCTACCAAGGCAGCCAGGATGTGAAAGCAGGGAAAGGAGAACTGCAGAGAAATAAATTCAATATTCAGTATGGCTTTTCTTTCTTTTTCAAACTTTTGAGAACACTTGCCAAATTTGTGTATAGGGCAAAGCAGCTGAGAATTGTTATAGAGGGCTACTGCTAAGAGGAAAATAATGATCAGAGATTCATCAATCTGACCATTTTGAAGAAATAAAAATCACGTGGCAGGACTGTCAAGGAATTCAGAATTTGTGAAGTCAATATCCTGGAGAGGGGAAGAGTTAAAAGAAGGCAGTCCTGTCTGATATTAAAGCATTTGCTGCATTTTTAAGCTCCATGGGAGAAAAAACTAAGAAGACAAGCAGTGAGTCAGTGAAAATCACAGTATACAGCTGTCCATAGTCCTGATGTGGAAAACAAACAAAGTGGAGTTTGAGAGTAAGCAAGGGCTTAAAGACCATAGGTAATACCCAAAGCTCTAAGTTAGGACACCAGTAACAGGAGAAGGGATGGAAAGAGGAAGATGAAACCTTATAAAACTGGAAACCAGGCTTGAGTGAGCTCCATCTTTGACTGAATTATGGTAATCGGCTCCCCTGGCTGAGCTGCTTGCCAGAAGATGGGGTGAAGACTTTGTGGAAGAAGAAAACATTATTCAGAGGGGCTACAGGTCTTCATAGCAATTTCTAGAACTTAATAAATAAGTAGAGATAAAGGCAAAAAAATATAAATAGGAACACAAGTGAAGGAAATATTGAAGTTGTCAGATACATACTTTAAAAACACCATTAAATATGTTCAATTAGAAAGATGACAAAAGGGGTTGTTTCCTGTAGAGTTGTTTGAGTTCTTTGTAGATTCCAGATATTAGACTTTTGTTGGATGCACAGATTGCAACTATCCTGTCCCAATCTGTAGATTGTTTACTCTGTTGATCACATCTTTTTCTGTTCAGAAGCTTTTTAGTTTAATTAATCCCATGTATTTGTCTACTTTTGCTTCTGTTGCATTTGCTTTTGAGGTAATAGTCATGAATTATTTTGCCTAGGCTAATATCCAAAAGAATTTTTCCCAAGTTTTCTTCTAGGACTTTTACAGTTTCAGGTCTTACATTTAAGTCTTCAATCCATCTTGAGATAATTTTTGTGTATAGTGAGGGATATGGGTCCAGTTTCAGTCTTCTGCGGGTGGCTAGCCAGCTTTCCCAGTGTAACATACTGATTAGGGTGTTCCTTCCTAGGGTATGTTTTTGTCTACTTTGTCAAAGATCAGTTCACTGTATGCACGTGGCTTTATTTCTGGATTCCCTCTGTTCCATTGATCTATGTCTCTTATTTACATACCAGTACCAGGCTGTTTCGGTTACTACAGCTTTGTAATACAATTTGAAGCCAGGTAATGTGCTGACCCAGCTTTGTTTTTTTTTGTTTAGGATTGTCTTTTCTAAGTCTTTGAAAAATCATGTTTGTATTTTGATGGGGATTGCATTGAATCTGTAGATTGAAAAGTGAGCACAGGAAATGAATGGACATTTTTTCAAAAGAAGATATGCAAGGAGTCAACAAGCACATGAAAACATGCTCAGCATCACAGATCATCAGAGAAACGCAAATTACAACCACAGTGAGATACCATTTTACACCAGTAAGAATGGCTATCATTAAAAAGTCAAAAAATAAGAGATGCTGGTGAGGGTGCAGAGAAGGAACACTTGGCATGCTGTTGGTGGGATGTAAATGAGCACAACCTCTACAGAAACAGTATGGATTTTTCAAAGAACTAAACACAGAGCCACCATTTGATACAACAATCCCACTACTGCATATCTACCCAAAAGAAAAGAAAAAATTATAACAAAAGACATCTGCACTTGTATGTTTATTTCTGCACTATTCACAATAACAAAGATAAAGAATAAACCTAAACACCCATTAAGGTACACTGGATAAGGAAAAGGCAATATATCTATATGTATTCGTATTTGTGATTATGTTACATATGCACTTTATATATAATATATAATTGTATAATTATATGAATTCATATATTATATATTATTAAGTATATAATGTAATTATATATATATATATAAAATGCGTATGTATGTACACATCAAGGACTACTACTCAGCCATAAAAAGGAATGAAATCATGCCTTTTGCAGCAACATGGATGAAACTGGAGGCCCTTATCTTTTTTTTTTTCTTGGAGATGGAGTCTCGCTCTGTCTCCAGGCTGGACTGCAGTGGTGAGATCTCGGCTCACTGCAACCTAATTGCCTCTTGGCTACAATGTTCATTATTTCCAGTGATGGCTGCATGAAAAGTCCAGACTTCACCACCATGTGACATATCCGTGTAATGAAACTGCACTTATACCCTCTAAATCTATAAAAATAATTTTAAAAAGCGAAAAGATGACAAAAGGTGTAATTATACCAATGAACAGGGATCTTTAAAAAATAAAGTGAAAATGAAGAACTAAGAATTTATATATTTTAAAATGGAAACTTAATGAAGGAGTTATACAGGAATTGGGCAAACTGAAGACAGGATTACTGGTCAGTAGGAAAAATAGATCAGTAGACCCAGGAGCGGTGGCTCACGCCTGTAATCCCAGCACTTTGAGAGGCTAAGGTGGACGGATCCTGAGGTCAGGAGATCAAGACCATCCTGGATAGCAGGGTGAAGCCCTGTCTCTGCTAAAAATAAAAAATGTTAGCTGGCTGTGGGGGCACGTGCCTGTAATCCCAGATACCCAGGAGGCTGAGGCAGGAGAATCACTTGAACCTGGGAGGCAGAGGTTGCTGTGAGCCAAGATCGCGCCACTGCACTCTAGCCTGGGTGACAGAGCGAGACTCCGTCTGGGAAAAAAAAAAAAATTCAGTATAAGATATACGGGCCTTGCGCAGTGGCTCATGCCTGTAATCTCAGCACTTTGGGAGGCCAAGGTGGGCAGATAACTGGACGTCAGGAGTTCGAGACCAGTCTGAGCAACATGGAGAAACCTTGTCTCTACTGAAAATACAAAAATTAGCCAGGCATGGTGGCAGGTGCCTGTAATCCTGGCTACTCAGGAGGCTGAGCCAGGAGAATCACTCGAACCTGGGAAGCAGAGGTTGCAGTGAGCTGGAATTCCGCCATTGCACTCCAACCTGGGTGACAAGAGTGAAACTCCATCTCGAAATAAATAAATAAATAAATAAACAAACAAACAAAATAAAGAAGATATGCAGGCAGAAGCTTATAGCTGAGAAAGGCTTAAAAACAGATGTACCGGCCAGACACTGTGGCTCACGTCTGTAATCCCAGCACTTTGGGAGGCCGAGGCAGGCGGATCACGAGGTCAGGAGATCAGGAGCATCCTGGCCAGCACGGTGAATCCCAATCTCTACTAAAAATACAAAAAAAATAAGCCGGGCTTGGTGGCGGGTGCCGGTAGTCCCAGCTACTCGGGAGGCTGAGGCAGGAGAATGGCGTGAACCTGGGAGGCGGAGCTCGCAGTGAGCCGAGATTGCGCCACTGCACTCCAGCCTGGGTGACAGAGCGAGACTCTATCTCAAAAAAACAAAAAACAGACGTGCCTGTGCATATGCACACACAGAAAAGAGCATATGAAATATATAGGAGATGGTGACATTCTTGTAATCAAAGTCCCATAAAGACAGGAGAGAGAGAATTCTTTAGTAGCAATATTGGAAGAGTTAATGGCCCACATTTTTACAAAACTAAAAAAGAACTCAAGCCACAAATCCAAAAAGTGCAATAAACACTAACATGGTAAAGACAAAGAAAATGACTAAGAGGATTTTCACCAATGGGCCTGTGTAAAATAAAAATAGAAAGATTCCCTAAGCAGAAGAAAAAGTAACAGAAAAAACCTGAAAATTCAGGAAAGAATAAAGAACACAAGGACCCATAAATGTGTGGTCATAACTAAATAAATATTGACTGTACAACAATCATGACAATGCCTTGTGAGATTTAAAATACATGCAGAATGAGACAACATTAAAATTATACAAAGTAGGAGCAAGAGTGCATTGAGCTAGCATTTTACTTTTCCGGAACAGTGTGTGAAATGGCAAGGTTTCTAATTTATATTTGATTGTAGTCAGTCATTTATTTATATTTGAATCCCCAAGACAATCAGTAGAGGAATGTTTGGCTATCAATCTATCTGAGAAAAATTTGACTAACGGGGCGGATGGAATAAATTTAGGCAGGCCAAAGCCCCACTAATGACTCGGAAAGTCAGACAGCATGCCACATTGTACGTTGAGACACCTTAGAAAAGTGCAGAGTCCACAAAGACTAGATAGAGGAGGTGAATTCCAGATGGTGGAAAACCCCTCAGAAGTGAGTTGGATGTCATTTGTTGCTTTTCCTATTGGCTCACTTATAATTCTGGGCTGAGATTTTGGGCTTGGTCCAGGCAGAGAGTTCTACTGAGGCACCAGCAGAGCTGTGGGTTGTTGTGGGGGATTGTGATTAAAAAATTGGAGACTCAAGGTCCTCAACATACGTCTGACTTTCCCTTTGCAGCATTTACGGTAGCCTGAAACTATGACGGGCTGGAAGATAAAGAGCTAACCCAAAACCTCTGTAAATTAGTAGGTAACTTCTCAGAGCCCAAGGATGCGGGAGAAACAAAAATTCACCTGATAGACAGCCAGCTAAGGATGCACCAGGGCACAGTTGAAAGGGCTAAAGAGGAGCTATGGACCTGTGTGGTCATCTGAAGTTGTGTGCTATGGGGGCACTTCCTGATTTTAAATATCTAGCGACTCAGAATCCCAGAGTAGCCACCAGAAGATGGGACTTACCTAGAAAGGAACAAAACACCAACTATTGCAATAGTCACACAGTGTACAAGTTGGAGACTTAAGGGACCTCAATCCAATGATGGTTTCTCCTTTAAGATGTCTATCAAATTCATTGGTTTTTTATGACTGTATAGTATTCCATGGTGAATATATAACACATTTTCCTTGGTTTTTAACCATTAATAGACACTTAAGTTGTTTCCTTATCCTGGCTATTGTGAATAATGCTGAGGGTCAGGTTAAGTGAAATAAGACTGCCACAGAAAGACACACACTGCAAGGTGTCTCATATGTTGAAATCTGAAATGTTGTTCGCATGGAAGGAGAGAATTGAATAGTGGTTACTAGAGGATGGGAAGGGTAGGTGGGAGAGGGAGATGGGGAGAGATTGGTCAACAGGTACAAAGTTACAGTTAAAATAGAAGGAATAAATTGTGCTGTTCTATTGTAGAGCAGGATGATTTGTTAATACCAATGTATATTTCAAAGCAGCTAGCAGAGAGATTTCTGAATATTCTCATCACAAAGAAATAAATGTTAAGATGATGGATATTCTAATTACCCTGATTTGATCATTACACAATGTATACATGTATCAAAACATCACATTTTACCCAAAACATGTGCAATTATTATGTGTCAGTCATATAAAAATACACTTGTCTAGGCTGGGAATGGTGGTTCACACCTGTAATCCCAGCACTTTGGGAGGCAGAGGTGGGCGGATCACCAGGTCAGGAGATCAAGACCATCCTGGCTAACATGGTGAAACCCCGTCTCTACGAAAAATACAAAAATATTAGCTGGGCTTGGTGTCGGGTGCCTGCAGTCCCAGCTACTCGGGAGGCTGAGGCAGGTGAATAGCGTGCACCCGGGAGGTGGAGCTTGCGGTGAGCTGAGATCATGCCACTGCACTTCAGCCTGGGCAACAGAAAGAGACTCCATCTCAAAAAAAAAAAAAAGTATATATATATATATATATATATATATATATGTATGTATATGTCTAATTCTGAAGCTCTATAGTGCAAGAGTCATAACACTCTGAGAATCACAGTAGAATTTCCCACAACATCTTGATCATCAAGAGAAATGGCCCAAGGCTGGGTGCAGTGGCTCACAAGTGCAAGTACTAACACTATGAGAGGCTGTGGCAGGAGCATAACTTGAAGCAAGGAGCTCCAGACCAGCCCAGGCAAAACAGAGCCAGACCCCATCTCCACAAAAAGTTTTAAAATTTAGCCAGGCATGGTGGTGCACACATGTAGTCTGAGCTACTCAGGAGGCTGAACTGGGAGGATCCCTTGAACCCAGGAGTTTGAGGTTACAGTGAGCCTTGATGGTGCCACTGCACTCCAGCCTGGGCAACAGAGCAGGGTTCTCAGAAGAAAGTCTGAAGGACTACATCCTAGCAACAGGAAAAAATCACTCGCAGGTTGAGTCTCACCAAACCCACACTCTGCTCACCTATTCCTGACTGGGTGAAGGAACCGGCCCTACACTCTGTTGGACTAAGAGAGGAAAAGGTGGCCCCTGTTTCCCTTAGAAGATAGCCTCATTCAAAGACTCAAGGTGCTAAAATAAAGATAAAAGCAGAAATCAATCACCCAGTGAACAAACATATTAGAGAAAATCAACAAAACCAGAAGCTGTTTCTTTAAGAAAAATCATAAAAGATAAATCCCTAACAAGACTCCTCATTAAACCTGGAGCATTGGTAGAGAGGCCAGAAGGAACACATTTAGACAATAGAACTAAACAATCACCAAGAATGAAAATGAACAAAGACAAATGGGTTCACTATCTACCCTAAAGAAATGCACATCATACTGAAAGAAGTAAAAGAAAAACTGTTCATGTATCAGAAGATTTGATACTATAAAGAAGTTATACACTTCCAAAGTAACCTGTAAATTTAGTATGATTGCAAACAAGATCAAAGGAGATTCCATAGTGGAAACTGAGAAGCTGATTCTAAATTTTAAAAGAAACTCAATAGTTCAAGTATAGCTAAGGCAATCTTGGAGGAAAAAGACAAGAATGGAGGAGTTATATTACCTGATATGAGGGTGTACAGTAGGCCAAAGTAGTTAAGATGGAGTAATGCTGGCAAAAGGAAAAACAAAAAGAAAGGAAAAGAAAGGGAGAGAGAGGGAAAGAGGGTGGGAAGGAAGGAAGGAAGGAAGGAAGGGAGGGAGGGAGGGAGGAAAGAAAAAGCCAATGAAAAATAATAGTCCAAAAACAAATCCACATATACATGACCATGGTTTATGACAAACGTGACTGTGTACTGCAATAGGGAAAGGGTACCTTTTTTTTTTTTTTTTTTTTGAGATGGAGTCTTACTCTGTCATCCAGGCTGGAGTGCAATGGAGCAATCTCTGCTCACAGCAAGCTCCGCCTCCCGAGTTCACGCCATTCTCCTGCCTCAGCCTCCCGAATAGCTGGGACTACAGGCACCCGCCACCATGCCCAGCTAATTTTTTGTATTTTTAGTAGAGATGGGGTTTCACCGTGTTAGCCAGGATGGTCTCGATCTCCTGACCTCGTGATCCACCTGCCTCAGCCTCCCAAAGTGCTGGGATTACAGGCGTGAGCCACTGCGCACGGCCAGGAAAGGGTACCATTTTCAATAAATGATTTAGAACCAGCTGGATAGCCACATGGAAAAATAAAATATCTTCACTTCTACCTTAAAGCAAACTGAAAAGAACAAAAAGTCACGTGAATTAATTTCAGATCTTAGTGTGAAACACAAAACAATAATTATTTAAAAGAAAATATTAGGCCTTCCTGCCTTCCTGCCTTTCTCTCTTTCTTTCTTCTTTCCCTCTGTGGCCCAGGCTACAATCTACTCGGCTTCCTGCTGCCCGCGCCGCGGACTACCTGGGACTGCCGGCGCACGCCACCGCTGCCTGCTTTTTCTCCTTTGGCTGCAGGCACGCGTTCGCCATGTTGGCCACGCTGGTGGCCAGCTCCTGACGCCGAGTGCTCTGCCCGCCTCAGCCTCCCGAGGTACTGGGACTGCAGACGGAGTCTCGCTCACCCGGTGCTCGGTGTTACCCGGGCTGGAGTGTGGTGGCGTGGTCTGGCCTCGCGGCAGCCTCCGCCTCCCAGCCGCCTGCCTTGGCCTACCAGGGTGCTGGGATTGCAGCCCCTGCCCGGCCGCTGCCCCGTCTGGGAGTTGGGGAGCGCCTCTGCCCGGCCACCCATCGTCTGGGAAGTGAGGAGCGCCTCTGCCCGGCCACCCCGTCTGGGAAATGAGGAGCGCCTCTGCCTAGCCACCCCGTCTGGGAAGTGAGGAGCGCCTCTGCCCGGCTGCCCCATCTCGGAAGTGAGGAGCGCCTCTGCCCGGCCACCCACCGTCTGGGAAGTGAGGAGCGCCTCTGCCCGGCCACCCACCGTCTGGGAAGTGAGGAGCGCCTCTGCCCGGCCACCCCGTCTGGGAAATGAGGAGCGCCTCTGCCTAGCCACCCCGTCTGGGAAGTGAGGAGCGCCTCTGCCTGGCTGCCCCATCTCGGAAGTGAGGAGCGCCTCTGCCCGGCCACCCACCGTCTGGGAAGTGAGGAGCGCCTCTGCCCGGCCACCCACCGTCTGGGAAGTGAGGAGCGCCTCTGCCCGGCCACCCATCGTCTGGGAAGTGAGGAGCGCCTCTGCCCGGCTGCCCCGTCTCGGAAGTGAGGAGCGCCTCTGCCCGGCCACCCACCGTCTGGGAAGTGAGGAGCGCCTCTGCCCGGCTGCCCCGTCTCGGAAGTGAGGAGCGCCTCTGCCCGGCCACCCACCGTCTGGGAAGTGAGGAGCGCCTCTGCCCGGCCACCCACCGTCTGGGAAGTGAGGAGCGCCTCTGCCCGGCCACCCATCGTCTGGGAAGTGAGGAGCGCCTCTGCCCGACCACCCATCGTCTGGGAAGTGAGGAGCGCCTCTGCCCGGCCACCCTGTCTGGGAAGTGAGGAGCGCCTCTGCCCGGCCACCCCGTCTGGGAAGTGAGGAGCGCCTCTGCCCGGCCACCCATTGTCTGGGAAGTGAGGAGCGCCTCTGCCCGGTCGCCCCGTCTGTGAGGAAGTGAGGAGCGCCTCTGCCCGGCCGCCCCGTCCGGGAAGAAGTGAGGAGCGCCTCTGCCCCGCCGCCCCGTCCGGGAAGAAGTGACGAGCGCCTCTGCCCGGCCGCCCCGTCCGGGAAGAAGTGACGAGCGCCTCTGCCCGGCCGCCCCGTCCGGGAAGAAGTGAGGAGCACCTCTGCCCGGCCGCCCCGTCTGGGAGGTGAGGAGCGCCTCTGCCCAGCCACCCATCGTCTGGGAAGTGAGGAGCGCCTCTGCCCGGCCACCCATCATCTGGGAGGTGAGGAGCGCCTCTGCCCGGCCACCCATCGTCTGGGAAGTGAGGAGCGCCTCTGTCTGGCCACCCATCGTCTGGGAGGTGAGGAGCGCCTCTGCCCGGCCACCCATTGTCTGGGAGGTGAGGAGCGCCTCTGCCCGGCCACCCATCGTCTGGGAAGTGAGGAGCGCCTCTGCCCGGCCACCCCGTCTGGGAAATGAGGAGCGCCTCTGCCTAGCCACCCCGTCTGGGAAGTGAGGAGCGCCTCTGCCCAGCTGCCCCGTCTCGGAAGTGAGGAGCGCCTCTGCCCGGCCACCCACCGTCTGGGAAGTGAGGAGCGCCTCTGCCCGGCCACCCATCGTCTGGGAAGTGAGGAGCGCCTCTGCCCGACCACCCATCGTCTGGGAAGTGAGGAGCGCCTCTGCCCGGCCACCCTGTCTGGGAAGTGAGGAGCGCCTCTGCCCGGCCACCCCGTCTGGGAAGTGAGGAGCGCCTCTGCCCGGCCACCCATTGTCTGGGAAGTGAGGAGCGCCTCTGCCCGGTCGCCCCGTCTGTGAGGAAGTGAGGAGCGCCTCTGCCCGGCCGCCCCGTCCGGGAGGAAGTGAGGAGTGCCTCTGCCCGGCCGCCCCGTCCGGGAAGAAGTGAGGAGCGCCTCTGCCCCGCCGCCCCATCCGGGAAGAAGTGAGGAGCACCTCTGCCCGGCCGCCCCGTCTGGGAGGTGAGGAGCGCCTCTGCCCGGCCACCCATCGTCTGGGAAGTGAGGAGCGCCTCTGCCCGGCCACCCATCATCTGGGAGGTGAGGAGCGCCTCTGCCCGGCCACCCATCGTCTGGGAAGTGAGGAGCGCCTCTGTCTGGCCACCCATCGTCTGGGAGGTGAGGAGCGCCTCTGCCCGGCCACCCATTGTCTGGGAGGTGAGGAGCGCCTCTGCCCGGCCGCCCCATCTGGGAAGTGAGGAGCGCCTCTGCCCGGCCACCCATCGTCTGGGAAGTGAGGAGCGCCTCTGCCCGGCCACCCATCGTCTGGGAAGTGAGGAGCGCCTCTGCCCGGCCACCCATCGTCTGGGAAGTGAGGAGCGCCTCTGCCCGGCCACCCATCGTCTGGGAGGTGAGGAGCGCCTCTGCCCGGCCACCCCGTCTGGGAGGTGAGGAGCACCTCTGCCCGGCCGCCCCGTCCGGGAAGAAGTGAGGAGCGCCTCTGCCCGGGCGCCCCGTCCGGGAAGAAGTGAGGAGCACCTCTGCCCGGCCGCCCCGTCCGGGAAGAAGTGAGGAGCGCCTCTGCCCGGCTGCCCCGTCTGGGAAGAAGTGAGGAGCGCCTCTGCCTGGCTGCCCCGTCCGGGAAGAAGTGAGGAGCGCCTCTGCCCGGCCGCCCCATCTGGGAAGTGAGGAGAGCCTCTGCCCAGCCACCCATCATCTGGGAAGTGAGGAGCGCCTCTGCCCGGCCACCCATCGTCTGGGAAGTGAGGAGCGCCTCTGCCCAGCCACCCATCGTCTGGGAAGTGAGGAGCGCCTCTGCCCGGCCACCTATCGTCTGGGAAGAAGTGAAGAGCATCTCTGCCTGGCCGCCCCGTCTGGGAGGTCTACCACAGAGGCCAGAAGCAATGTGGGGGCTGGTTGTGGTGGCTCACGCCTGTGGTCCCGGCACTCTGGGGGGCGAGGCGGGTTGATCACTTCGGGCTAGGAGTTCGAGACCAGTCTGGCCAACTTGGCGAAACATGAAAAATACAACAGACAAACCAACCAACCAACTCAGTGACAACAAAACAGGTCTACCCTGGAGTCATACTCTAATTTTTTCTATTTTCCTCCCTTTCTGATCCTTTATCCCACTTTCTTTTTCTTCCTCTTCCTTCTCCCTCTTCTTTGTCAAGTAGAGGATTGAGTTATTATCACTGATCCACATAGAGTCCCTCTCTCATTTATTTTAACTCCCACCCCCCATTTTTATTCCCCGACTTCCCATGTGCAACCTTCCTAATATGTTTGATACGCATCTTTTTGTTTGTATGTATTTTTAGAAAATGTTTATTGTTTTTGTGTGCAAAAAAAATTAATAAAAAAAAAGAAAATATTAAAAATTTTTGTAACTTTATAATAGGATATGAGTTCATAAACTGAACCTATAAATTGTTAGCCACAGGAGAATAAATGATAACTCAAACTATATTAGGATTAAAAACTTTCATCTAAAGATTCCATTGAGAGAGTGAAAAGATAGGCCACAGTGTGTTGTATACAAACTAAAAACTCATATCTAAAATAAAGAATACCTAAAAATTAATAAGATAAAGACAGACAATGTAATTTTGAAGATAGCCAAACAACTTGAAAAGGTACTTCAAAGAATATGACATCAACTATTTTATAAACATATGAAAAATGTCCTTTTTTTTTTTTTTTTTTGAGACGGAGTCTCTCTGTGTCGCCTGGAGTGCAGGCTGGAGTGCAGGGGCACCATCTCAGCTCACTGCAACCTCCACCTCCTGGGTTCACGCCATTCTCCTGCCTCAGCCTCCCGAGTAGCTGGGACTACAGGCGCCCGCCACCACGCCAGCTAATTTTTTGCATTTTTTGTAGAGACGGAGTTTCACCATGTTAGCCAGGATGGTCTCTACCTCCTGACTCATGATCCGCCCACCTTGGCCTCCCAAAATGCTGGGATTACACTTGTGAACCACCGTGCCTGGCTGAAAGATGTCCATGTTTAATAATCCTCAGGGAGATGCAAAGTCAAATCACAGTGTAATAGCACAAGACATTCCCTATAATGGCTAAAATAAAAAGACAATACAAAGTGCTGACAAAGATAAACAGCAACAGGAATTCTCTCCCACACAACTGGTGGGAGAGTTAATATAATGATTTTGAAAAACTCGAACAATATCTACTAAAAGCTAAACATGGGCATCCTCTATGATCCAGCAGTTCCTCTCTCTCAGGCATATTCTCATGAATATGTACATATAGTTTTCAACAGACATGCAATAATGTATATAGAAGCCACACTGCCAAACTGGAAACTATCCAACATTTATCACCATTAAAATATTGGAGTGTATTTATACAATGGAATTCTACGTAATGAAGTCAACAAAGGATTGCTACACATACCAGGGATTTATCTCACAAGCGATTTTGACTGAAAGATGTCAGACAGAAAACAGGGATTTTTGTGTGATTCTATTGGTATACAATTCAGAGATAGGCAAACAAATGTATGCTGATAGAAGTGAGGACATTAGTTACCTGTGAGAAAGACAAATATAACTATATGGGGAACTTTTGGGAGTCTGATATTTCTGATCTTGGTGCTGATTACATGTATGTGATCCATTTCTGTTAATTTATCAAGACATGACTTATTCCTTCTATATTTATAAATATGATATACTTCAATAAAAAGTTAGGTAATCATAAAAAATTTGCTTATGTCCTCTCTCATCAGTTTTTAAAGCAGAGTGGGTGGGATAAAGACAGTGTAGTACCACTGTCCAGAAAAAAAGAAAATGGTATATTTTGATGTCTTTTAAAATGAAAAAAGTGTATCTTAAGGAGTGTAATAAAAACACATCTCCATGTTTAACAAAGCCTTCCACGACTTGGTCCTGTGTTGCTTGGTGAGTGTGCACTAAGTAGAAAAAATAAACGTAGCAAGTGTGAAGAAGTTCAGCTGTGAGGGCAGTGGAGTGTAGCTACAGGGGTTGGCTTTGCGAGAAAGGCAAGCTCTTCTCTCCATTATAATGGACCCCCAGTCCCATGCATGAGCTCTGGAGGATCACAGCATGTGTTGGTCACTGCCCTGTCCTTTGAGCAGTCTGGGGATGGTATTTGACTTGATGCTTACCTGGTAACCTAATAAAAGTGATGTTGCCATCCAACATGTCAGTTGTCTCTATTTCCAGGAGAATCAAGGCTGCTGCCTCTGACAAAGAGATAAAAAGTGATGACTTACTCCAGATAAACTGCTGCAGTCTCTGGATCCACTGTGGTGCTGTCCTGAAGCACTTGAAGAAGAGCATGCTGGCTTTGTTCCACCCCATTTTCCCTCTGTTTCAACCAGTCCCTGAGTTGCAAAATGTAGTTCCTTCACCATTTTTTTCAATAATCCAGTTATACTAAATACCCTCTGATTTTTAAAAACACTAGATTAACTTGAGTGTTAATAAAAAGAGGCTGCATATAATTTCACCAGCACTCTTTCTGTCTTTTACTTTGTCCACATTCAGGATTCTCTGCACACGTTTCTCTGTACAACTATTCTTCTTCTATGATTAAGGGAACCTTCTCACTCTTTCTGTAGCCTACCACCTGTCTACACCCAACTCCTGGAGGCTCAGCTTCTAACCCAAACTGTCTCATCAAAGCTTGTTCCAAACAAAATCAACCTGAAAGGAAAATTATTTTGCCAGCAGCCCAAATAATGGCTGTTAGGCAACAGGGCTACCTTAATGGCGCCTGTTCCGGGTTCTTCTCCCCTCCTTGACCGGGCACTGTCTGAACCTGCCAAAGGAGGGCCAATCAGAAGGAAGCATCTCCCGCCTTCCCTTGGGCCCGACCCACATAGGCCCAAGGGATATAAAACCCAGCACACCAGCAGCTCTCTCTCTTTTCTTCTCTCTTCTCTTCTCTTCCTTCTCCTCTCTCCCTTCTCTTCCTTCTCCGCTCGATACCTCCAATAAAGATCTCTTGACTGCGACCGGTGTAGTCTGATCCTTGCCCGGCCTCTTTCAATAGCATTTTCTCCTTTTTGTAAAATATGCATCCTATGTTAATTTCCAGGTTAAAATGTTTAACCTGGAAATGTTACAAGTTCCTACTTTACCCAAATGCAACTCTGCTAAAATACCGAATGCCTTAAAAGAGGTAAAAACCCAAATAGCATTGAAAACCAATGATACACGTCAGTGTTTTTAGAGTCAGGAGTATGTTTCACTGTCTTCAAGGCTGATGGATCTGAACTGCTCTGCACTGTTATTATAAACTATGCATGACTTGCCAACTGCCATACCTTAAGTGGGAAGAGAGATACCTTGGGGCTCACTTAATACTCCTGCTGTGAGGTACACATTCTAACAGAAAGAAACTGGGCAACCCACCTGCCAGAGATGTAGAGAAACATAACAATTAAGAACATGGGGCCGGGCGGCTGGGCACGGTGGCTCACGCCTGTAATCTCAGCACTTTGGGAGGCCGAGGTGGGCAGATCACCTGAGGTTGGGAGATTGAGACCAGCCTAACCAACATAGAGAAACTCTGCCTCTACTAAAAAAAAAAAAAATACAAAATTAGCCGGGCATGGTGGCATATGCCTGTAATCCCACCTACACAGGAGGCTGAGGCAAGAGAATTGCTTGAACCTGGGAGGCGGGGTTGCAGTGAGCCGAGATCCCTCCATTGCACTCTAGCCTGGGCAACAAGAGTGAAACTCCGTCTCAAGGAAAAGAAAAAAAAAATTACAGCCAGGCATGGTGGCTTATGTCTATAATCCCAGCACTTTGGGATTACCTCTGCCGAGGCAGGCAGACCACGAGGTCAGGATCCAGACCAGCCTGACTAACATGGTGAAAACCCATCTCTACTAAAAATACGAAAATTAGCCGGGCTTGGTGGCGCGTGGCAGTAATCCCAGCTACTCGGGAGGCTGAGGCAGGAAAATGGCTTGGACCCGCGAGGTGGAGGTTGCAGTGAGCCAAGATTGCACTATTGCACTCCAGCCTGGGCGACAGGGCAAGACTCCCTCTCAAAAGTAAATAAATAAATAAATAAATAAATAAATAAATAAATACAAAGTAACCAATTCAGGAAACCGAGAGGAGAGGTTTGGGAAGTGGTTTAGTGAGGTAATCCACATTTTCTGATGATAAATTGTCACTCGGTTAATTTATTAATCAGAAAGGAATAAACCGGCCTGGCATAGTGGCTCACGCCTGTAATCCCAGGACTTTGGAAGGCTGAGCAAGGCAGATCGCTTGAGCCTAGGAGTTCCAGACCCGCCTGACCAACGTGGAGAAACCCCGTCTCTACTGAAAAAAAAAATACAAAATTAGCAGGGCATGGTGGCACATGACTATAGTCCCGGCTACTCGAGAGGCTGAGGCAGGAAAATGGCTTGGACCCGGGAGGCGAAAACTGCAGTGAGCAGAGATTGCGCCCCTGCACTTCAGCCTGGGTGACAGAGCAAGACTCCCTCTCAATAAATAAATAAATAAATAAACTTACAAAGTAACCAATGCAGGAAACCAAGAGAAGTTTGGGAGGTGGTTTAGTGAGGTAACCCATACTGTCTGATGATAAATTGGCACACGGTCAATTTATTAATCACAAATGAATAAATCAGCCTGGAGTGGTGGCTCACGCTTGTAATCCCAGGACTTTGGAAGGCAGAGCAGGGCAGATCGCTTGAGCCTAGGAATTCCAGATAGGCCTGACCAACATGGAGAAACCCCATCTCTACTAAAAATAAATACACAATTAGCCAGGCATGGTGGCACATGCCTGTAATCCCAGCTACTTGGGAGGTTGAGGCAGGAGAATGGATTAAAACCGGGAGGTGAGGTTGTAGTGAGCCGAGATTGCACCCCTGCACTCCGGCCTGGGTGACAGAGCGAGACTCTGTCTCAAAAAAAAAAAAAATTATAAAGTAACCATGTAGGAAACCGAGAGGAGAGGTTTCAGAGGTGGTTTAGTGAGGTAATCCATATTTTCTGATGATAAATTGGCGCCCGGTCAATTTATTAATCAGAAAGGAATAAATTGGCCTGGCGTGGTGGCTCACCCTTGTAATCCCAGGACTTTGGAAGCAGAGCGGGGCAGATCGTTTGAGCCTAGGAGTTCCAGACCCACCTGGGCAACATGGTGAAACCCGGTTTCTTAACAGAAAAACAGAACAAAAACGCCAAAAATTAGCCGGGCGTGGTGGGCCGCGCAGGTAGTCCCAGCTACTCTGAAGGCTGAGGTAAGAGGATTCCTTGAGCCCAGGAAGTCGAGGTTGCAGTGAGCTGTGATGGCACTGCTGCACTCCAGCCTGGGCGACAGAGTGAGACTCTGTCTAAAAAAAACAAAGAAAAAGAAAGTAAATAAAATCGGTAAATCAAGGAACAGCTTGACACTTTATTATTGAGAGAAATAGAGGCAGCATTTAGCAGGCACCAATGTTCACTTAGTGGGAACTGCAGGTGTTCCTCAGACAGGATGCTGCTTCTTTTCCAAAGGAAATGTATTATTGACTACCAATAAAAAGATACATTGTAGGTTTGTTACAATATACAAATGGCTAAACTTTATATATCCACGACTATATTCTAGCACAGCTCTAAGCCTTTTCATGCTCTGAAATAGCTACTATTGTTACCTCCATTGTAGAGAAAACAGATGCCAGAGGCTGTTTTGGAAGGATAGTGGAAACTGAGTGACTATGAAATTGACTTGCATGTTTCGGACTTAAAGGTTTTTCCTGCTCTGCTCCTTACATTTTCACATTTTAGATAACATACCTCTTCAAATACTGGTCCTTTTAAAATTTGGAGGGATTCCTCTTACAATTTGAAGTTTTTTCTTGCACTAAGCATTTGGTCAGACTAAGATCATCTGCGTTTTATGTCAGTTTAAGTACATTTTTAGACACTGTTCACGTAGAAATGTAAATATGAGCTTACATTGTGTGTGAAAGGAATAATAGCTGCTTACAACCATTTTTGTCTCATAATACAAACCCAAATCAATATGTTATTGGAAATGCAGGCTGGGAGGGGAAAGAAAAGATGCAGAGAGAAAAGCCCCATCTCTGCTTGGAGTTCAGCCCTGGGTCTCTTTTCCCTTCCTCCTTCCTTCTCACAGCTGTCACAGTGACAGAACACAGGGCTGCCTTTTAGTGACACCTGCTGGGACAGACCTGGCAGAAGAGATTGCAGATTTGGTTGTTTGCTGGCTGCCTCTGCCAGCCCCTGAGTCAGCAGCCCACTCCATTTCATGCTGAGCTTGGACAGCTCAGGTTTGAAAAATTCCTCCTTCCCTTGGGGCAACTGCTTTCCAGCCTCCTCATCATTCCCAAAGGAGAATGACCTACATGCCAGCATGACAGAGATCCAGAAATTTATAGAAGCTTCATTGTGAGCCTAAATCCTTAACAGGGGCTCAAACTGCCAACACCAAATGAAGAGAGAGGTTTTGCAGTAAAGCAGGAAGTCATTAAAATAATGAATCACCCGGCTGGGTTTTGAGCTCCTTTCCCACTAATTTAATGGAAAGATTTATTGTCTTTACAATTTACGCTTTCCTAAATTTTGCATAAATTTATCATTTATATCTTCACATAAGTAATCCTTTGTGTTTTATCATTGAGCAAATTCTATGTAGCAAATCAATGCTATATTTTGGCAAACTCATGTTATAGCTTGGAAAATACTAAAGCATTGTAAACTGAGGGCAGCATTCAGCAAATTATATTTACCTTTGTGACTGCAAAACTTAATGATTCAATGCTTTTCCCATGAAATTTGTCTTTCAATATTGGTAGTGTTTTTTAAATAAAAAAACATGAATTAAATATCGATTAAAACTTTACTATTGTTTTTAGATAACCGTGACTTCACTAGTTGTGAGCAGACTTGAAATGTATAGTTTTTAAGTTTGGAAATCCTTTGTAGTTTCATTTACTTTTCCAGGAAGAAAGTGAGATATTTTTTGATGCTGTTGCCTGGTTTTTGTTTGTTTTTCGATCGTAAACAAAACTTAATGGAGCCTCAAATCTAATAATTCAGTCCTCCTTTGGTAATATGCCTTTTTCTGATTTCTAGACTTTACTTGATATTTGTGACACACTAATTTTATTATTTAGAAATTTAGAAAAGTACTACAAGAGTAAGAAGCAAAAAGCATGAGCCACCATGCCGGGCTGCTTTTAATTTTTGATATCAATCTTTACTTTTTTTTTTTTTTTTTTGAGACAGAATCTGGCTCTGTGGCCCAGGCCAGAGTGCAATGGTGTGATCTCAGCTCACTGCAACCTCCACCCCCAGGGTTCTAGTGATTCTCCTACCTCAGCCTCTGGAGTACCTGGGATTATAGGCACCCACCACCATGCCTGGCTAATTTTTTTGTATTTTAAGTAGGAACGGGGTTTCACCATATTGGCCAGGTTGGTCTTGAACTCCTGACCTCAGGTGGTCCACCTGCCTTGGCCTCCCAAAAATGCTAGGATTACAGGCGTGAGCCACCACGCCTGGCCTTTTGCCTATTTTTATTTTAAAATCTTCTATTATTTTGATGATTTTTCTTACTTTTTTTTTTTTTTTTTTTTTTTTTTGAGATGGTGGCTCCCTCTGTTGCCCAGGCTGGAGTGCAGTGATGTGGTGTCAGCTCACTACAATCTCCACCTCCCAGGGTCAAGCAGCAATTCTCCTGCCTCAGCCTCCTGAGTAGCTGGGATTACAGGCACCCACCACCATGCCCTGCAATTTTTGTATTTTTAGTAGAGATGGGGTTTCACCATGTTGGCCATGCTGGTCTTGAACTCCTGACCTCAGGCGATCCACCCATCTCGGCCTCCGAAGGTGCTGGGATTACAGGTGTGAGCCACCGTGCCTGGCCCCAGATTTTATTATTCTTAAAAAGCCAATTGAGAATTCCTAGTATACTCACTTAAAAGGAAAATTTAGTTTGCTATAATATTACTCATATTTGCTATGGTGAATTCATCTCTAGAAAGGTTCTTTGTGTAATTATTTTATTATCTCTCTAATAGTTAATTCTTCACATTTTGTAATATTTTCACACACTCACCTTGAATGCGAGGTTCTCTACGTGTCTTAGTCATGTAACTAACAGAATCCACCCTCTTTTCCCAGTAATCACACTTACCTATAGTCAATAAAATGTGGGCCAGGTGCAGTGGCTCACGCCTGTAATCCCAGCACTTTGGGAGGCTGAGGTGGGCGGATCACGAGGTCAGGAGATCCAGACCATCCTGGCTAACACAGAGAAACCCCGTCTCTACTAAAAATACAAAAACATTAGCTGGGCGTGGTGGTGGGCCCCTGTAGTCCCAACTACTTGGGAGGCTGAGGCAGGAGAATGGCGTGAACCCGGGAGGCGAAGCTTGCAGTGAGCCAAGATTGTGCCACTGCACTCCAGCCTGGGTGACAGAGCGAGATTCTGTCTCAAAATAAAATACAATGTCAGTTCTTCATGGATATTCTTTGAATCATCTAAATGGGGACTCTTGCTAGAAATAGTGAATCATTAATTCTTCGAACTACTGTACTCCTTTCCAATATATTGTCTTACTGATTTTTCACTTTTTCCTATTTCTTTCTTGTTCTACTAACCCATCTGTCATTGGCCTTATTCTATAGCCAACCTCAAATTTCAGTCCACACTAGCTGTGAACAGCACTCAAATTGCTGTTGTATTCTTAAAATATAAATTTACTTCATAAAGCAAAAATAAATTATGTGCATGTTACAAAAAATATTCATAGCAGAGATAAGATGGGATGGTATTTGCTGGGATGCACAGCATCGTTTTTTCCAAATT
This sequence comes from Symphalangus syndactylus, assembly GCF_028878055.3. NCBI lineage: Eukaryota > Metazoa > Chordata > Mammalia > Primates > Hylobatidae > Symphalangus > Symphalangus syndactylus. The sequence goes on from NC_072426.2 coordinate 77,876,041, forward strand.
AATTTCAGTCAGAATTCTCTCCTCCCTACCGCCATACAGAGCTGTTCACTCACCTGTTATGAATGACATCTTAAGTTATTTTTCATCTTATCTGGTCATATGACTTGAATTAAGCTCTAGATCTGCTGAGGGCAAACACTGCCATGGAATTAAATTTGCAAGAGTGAAGGAGGAGGAAGTGGGAGAAGGTGAGAAGAGTCTTCAGACTAGGGTGCAGATCTTATACCTGTAGAGGGAAAGAGGGAAGGAAGGCTGATTGGGGTAGAAAGAGACTGCAGCATGGTTCCAAGAATGCTTTGGCCAGGTCAGTGAGGACTCCTCAAATTAAAGTTCGCCATTGGAGAATCTCACAACTTACTGGCAAAGTCCTCACATACAATCCTCACTGTGCTCTATGACTGTGGAAACATGACTGCTGCACAAGTGTAGAAGTGCGTCCAGAGACAGAGGGCTAAAGCAAGGCTGTCATTGACTTATGCTGTCCAAGTCAGGATATCTGCATTGCAAATTTCCATGGTCATTAAAATCCATTATCCCCACCTCCAAACCCCACCACTGCACAGACATATTTGTCCAAACACGTTCTTCATACCAGTGCTTCCAAATTTCCCATAAGCCTCTCCTTCTAAAGGGGAATCTTAGAAAAGGAAGGTTAATGAGCCCATGCTATAGCAATTCGTCTCAGAACTGCCTTTGAATGCCCAGTTGTGAGAGGGGGACAGAGAAAGAGAGAGAGAGAGAGAGTATGGGAGTGGGGAGAGTGTGTGTGTGTGTATCAGTGTGTGTGTGTGTGAGAGAGAGAGAGATTATCTCTGCTTCTTTTGTGGAAAAGCAGCCCTACCTCCTCCTGCTAATCAGGGTGTATTCATCCTGCTGGATGGTGAGGTATTTCTTGTCTTTTAGTTGCTGGACCTAAGGAATCTAAAGCACTCAACAGATCACCTTCTTTAGAGAGCAGGACTTGCCTGCCTTCCAGATCCCAGAGCTGCATTGATGAGAAGCACAGGTAAACCTTATTTGTAATTGGGGACATTCCTGTTTCTACCTCTTGTTTTCTGAACCTATAGATTCTTCCTATGGAGGAGGAATACTATATAAAGATCTGTGATGGAATATGTGTAAAAGATGGTGCCCTCTGCATTCAGAATATCTCCTTTGGCATAGTGCCTCAGTTGCATCTTTAGAATGTTTCTCCAGGGCTCCATGAGTCCAGCTGCTTCTTGAAGTGTGTATGTAATACAAATAGTAGATTACATGGTCATGGGTCCACTTCTGCACATCCTTCACTGTGAACAGGGAACCCTGGTCAGATGCTATATCATGTGGGATTTTATGCCTGTGGATCAGGAATCCTGGAAGCCTCAGAAAAGTGGTCCTGGCTCAGGCTCTGTGAACAGAAGTGCCAAACCCTCTGAGGATGAACAGGCGGTCATTCAAAATCAAAAGACTTGTCATGTAAGACTCTCAATATTGATTTACCTTGCTGAAAAGTAGGACAGTCAGCGGCAGCAGTAGTTAGATCAACCTTGATACATAGGAGTCCAGGCTGTGGGGCCCATATGTATCGTCCATCTCTGCTAATGTGGTCATATGTGTGACTCCATATGTGTGACTGTTGTGCTTATTGTGGGAAAGCCAATCTCCAAGGCTGGCAGTTTGTCAAGTCATTTTGTCTAATTGGTTATTGAGTGCCTCTTCTGTAGTGAGTACTTTCTTTTTGTTGTTTTTTTTTTTTGAGATGGAGTTTCTGTCTTCCAGGCTGCAGTGCAGTGGCATGATCTCGGCTCACTGCAACCTCCACCTCCTGGGTTCAAGCAATTCTCCTGCCTCAGCCTCCCGAGTAGCTGGGATTACAGGTGCCCACCACCACAGCCAGCTAATTTTTGTATTTTTAGTAGAGACGGGTTGGCCAGGCTGGTCTCGAACTCCTGACTTCAGGTGACCCGCCCGCCTCAGCCTCCCAAAGTCCTGGGACTACAGGCATGAGCCACCCTGCCCAACCCCGAGTGCTTTCTTGTGAGTGTTAATGAGTGATACAAGATTCTTTACCCTCCATGCCTGCTCCTGCATGTCCACTCATATGCTTCTAACCCGGCTTCCTTGTCTCAGATATTTCAGTTCTTTTCTAACTAAGCCTCTGACCAGATGATTCACCCACTGACCAGGGCAAAGAAATCTGTTTATATTCCTGCCTCAGGCCACGTTTCCTTCTATGTAAACTAGATGGCCAGGGCCACTGCTCCCAGTGCTGCTAATTGGGAAGATTTTCACTTCCTTCTGTCTTCCAGAGTCACTCTTGCATTGGGCTGTAATGCAACTACACTTTTTTTTTTTTTTTTTTTTTTTCTGAGACGGTGTCTCGCTCTGTCACCCAGGCTGGAGTGCAGTGGCACATCTCCACTCACTGCAAGCTCTGCCTCCCAGGTTCACGCCATTCTCCTGTCTCAGCCTCCTCAGTAGCTGGGACTACAGGTGCCCGCCACCACGCCTGGCTAATTTTTTGTATTTTTTTTTTTAGTAGAGATAGGGTTTCACCGTGTTAGCCAGGATGGTCTCGATATCCTGACTTCGTGATCTGCCCGCCTCGGCCTCCCAAAGTGCTGGGATTACAGGCGTGAGCCACCGTGCCCAGCCATAATTACCCTTTTAAATAGAGATTTCCTCTTTCTCTCTTGTTTGGATGGCCACAGGGACACAAATGTAGTCACAGGTGTGAGCTGAAGGAAGGTTGCTGGTGCAAACATGGTGGGTGACACGAGGATCTGGGTTACCTGTTATTCAACTTATTCACTTGCTGTCATATTGCTTGGCCTTTGTCTCATATTTATGATTTCCACCTCACGATGAACTACTTCTTGCCCCTTCTCGTGTCATGCCTTGGTGTTTCCAATAGAACTCAGCCTGCAAGAGACAGTGCCAGATGCATGATCAAGCACAGCATCTCTCCCAGGTCCAACACATAATTCTCTGCTATGGAGGGCGTGGCTTTGTTTCAGAATCCCAGGAGGTGGTGTTGTAATTCTTTCACTGAGAATTGCCATGTGTGCCACACTGCTCCCACCACTGACACCTTCAAGAATACAGTTCCTGCCAGATCATACGGCCCAAGCAGCAGGCTGCTCACACTGCAGCCTGGACCTGCTGTAGAGCCCTGTCCTGCTCTGGACTCTTCAAACCCTGCAGCCTTCCTATCTCCCTGACTTGTATTGTGGCTTGCTTGTGTTATGTTGTTGAGTCGTATGAGATTATGTTTTTATAGTTGTATAGATATAGATGGATAGATAAAGATATGATTTGAGAGGAAGAAAAAAAGAGAAAGAAAAAGAATTTGACAAAAGACTCTATTGGGAATATATAAAAAACATATCAGACTCCATAGTAAGAAGTCAAACAACCCAATAATAAAATGGGTAAGAGATTTGAGTAGACAACAACAAAAAATATATGAATGATCGATAAACACTACAAAATGGATTATTAACCACCTGGGAATGGAATTTAAAATCAAAATGTAATAACACTGCACAGAAACTATAATAGATCCAAAAAATGTCAATTCTTAATGTTTGAGAGGACATAGAATACCCTGAATTATCATTTTTAGGTGGGTGTATAAAGTGGATAATCAATTTGGATTGCAGTTTGGCAGGTTTTTTAACAAAGTTAAACATACACTTACCATTTGACCCACAATATTCCATTCTTAGATACTTACTCAAGAGAAATGAAAACATTTGCATACAAATGAAGGTAGCCGCTTTACTTGTAATAATCAAGGAATAGAAACATTTGTAAATGGTTCACCAACAGGCTAAAGGATAAACATATTTTGGTATTTCCATACAGTAGAATAAAACAGAACGAACCACTGATTTTTGCAACATAGGTAAGCCTAAAACATATTGAGAGAATGAAACAGCAGTAGCCATATTATACAAGCTTATTATTATGAAATTCTGGAAACTGAATTTATAGTGGCAGGTTGCAGATCAATGGTTGCTTGGGGTCAGAGGTTTGGGTAAGGAGAACAAAATAACTTTTGAGGTGATAGCTTCAATATCTTGATTGTGGTGGTAGCCACATAACTTTATATGTTTGTACTTAATTTGGATGTATTTTATTGTATTGCAAGTACACCTCAGTTAAGATGACTTAAAATTTATTAGATTCTAAAAAATTAATTTGCTTCCATGCATTATATTTATTCACAAATCTTACGATAGTATGTTTTGGAACACCTGTAATAGACACAACTGACATATTCATAAAGGAAATTTCCTTATGTAGGATGGATTTTAGGGGAAATGCCTGAAACAAAGAAATCTGCATCTGCTTATGATAATTCGCTACAAAAGATCTAAATGTGTAACTAGCAATCAACTTCAGCTTTGATTATCTTTCATAGCAGCATGGATCAATTATGTTTACCCAGTTGGCTATCTCTCCATGCTAAACTTATATTGCATACATGCCTCTGAAATTCCAGTCATGTATAGTCTATAATTTGTACCTGTATTACACAATTTGTATACTCTTCCACTTTAAAGGTGGGATTTATACCTGGAAAGGGACTCAAACTACAACTATGATCAAATTCTGTTCCAAATTTTGTAAACTATGACTCTATTCTGGGAAATGATTCAATAGTTTTGCTTCATTTGACTCTTCCTACAGACATCGTGTGTGGAAGTAAACCTGTTTTTTATGTTCACAAAGTAGCTTTGACTGGAGAGTTCTAGCTTTTGGAAAACATGTACTCAAAGCAGAAGTACCTAGTGTGTTGAGGGAGTAGAACCACAGCCTTTCGGCCTGGCACGGTGGCTCACGCCTGTAATCCCAGAACTTTGAGAGGCCGAGACGAGCGGATCACGAGGTCAGGAAATGGAGACCGTCCTTGCTAACACGGTGAAACCCCATCTCTACCAAAAATACAAAAAATTAGCCAGGCACGGTGGTGGGCACCTGTAGTCCCAGCTACTCGGGAGGCTGAGGCAGGAGAATGGCGTGAACCCAGGAAGCGGAGCTTTCAGTGAGCCTAGATTGCAACACTGCACTCCAGCCTGGGCGACAGAGCGAGACTCCATCCCCCCCCAAAAAAAACCAAAAACATAAAAACCAAAGCCTTTCTGACCTAGGTAAATTGAAACCTTGTCATCCTTGATGACAAACATTACATGAGATATGTGTTGCATTTTCAGGGAGTTCTTCTGCAACTTATTTCACCGCCAACTAATTGGTATCATTCGAATCTAATTTTATAATTTTACTCTGTATTAGGATGCAGTTTTAAAATTTCCAAAGTACCTTTATGCTTATTTTTCTCAAATAAATCCTACAGCCACTGCGTGAGATACTCATAGGTGGGAATGTTATCCCTATTTCACAACTAAGCAAGCAGAGTCCAAGATTTGTTAACTTTTTTTTTTTTTTGAGACAGTGTCTCACTCAGTTGCCCAGGCTGGAGTGCAGTGGCGCCATCTCGGCTCACTGCAAGCTCCACCTCCCAGGTTCACGCCATTCTCCTGCCTCAGCCTCCCGAGTAGCTGGGACTGCAGGTGCCCGCCACTACACCTGGCTAATTTTTTTTGTATTTTCAGTAGAGACAGGGTTTCACCGTGTTAGCTAAGATGTTCTCCATCTCCTGACCTTGTGATCCGCCTGTCTCGGCCTCCCAAAGTGCTGGGATTACAGGCGTGAGCCACTGCGCCCGGCCAAGATTTGTTAAATTTTTAGAGCTGAAGTTTGGTCCACTATTTTATGTCATCAACCTTTGATTTGCTGTGCTCTTCCCATCAATTTAGAAAAGAATTTACCAAAGGTTGTAACATATAATACAATTAATTTATTTTTTTCTCTGTGCTTGAAAACAGAAACAATGGTGATTATGTATAATATATGGAGTATCTACTGATTATTTTGGATGTCACTGAATTTATAAATTGAACTGAACAGATATCCTCCGTTACTTTGCCAAACTTCCTTCTTTCAATATTACATAAACTGTAGAATGCGGAAGAGGCACTTTTAATTTCTGATTATTTAAGTGAGAAATCGACTCAACACTTCCTTTTAGGCTCAGACATAAAATTTCTGGTTGATATATCACCAGGGATTGTGATTTACACATGTATGTAAGTGAAGCTTTTCGAATAGACAAACTTACAGGATATATGGAATATCATTGTGTTTACATACAGCACTATCTCAGACATCATTCCAAAAACTAAAGGACAATGAGGAAATATTTCCAAAAGCCATATTACAGTGCTTTGGGGAGGTAAAAGAGAGAATGTTGCAATATGTTTTCCTGTTTGACTGACTCAAGCTACATCCTAGGAGATATTTTAAACAGTGAATAAAATCTATGTGTCATAGTGAAAAGACATAAGCCAAACTACAATTATCCAAAGAAATCTGAAATGAATATTACTAAATACAACCTCCTGGATTTGGTTTTACTTACCTAGTATGCTGACTATGTCTGCTTATGGTTTTCTTACTTATGCCTACTTACCACCTTTTAATTAAATGCGCTGATAAAATTTCATCTAAGTGCAGAATTTCCTTCGCTTGACATGAACTCTTTGTTCTACTGTGAGTCACCTGTCCTGGCTTTCTATTATGTGGTGTCTACAAAGGGATGTGCTGTAACTCAAGTATAAGCAGATGGTTCTTTTATTGTTATAAATCAAATTGGTATAATCTGTGATTGGGTTCGATGTGGCCCCAGCTTTCTGAGGCCTGTGAAAATTGCTAGGTTGCTCTTTTTCATTTTTTCTTATCACCTTAACTGGAGTTGGAGGCCCTTGCAAGTCCAGGGCAATGACATCTTAGGCAACCTCAGTTGTCTAGTGTGACTTAATAAGCCTGATGTATGTAGCAGAACCAATCTTTGCTTTTATATATAAAGTCATATGAATTGATGTGAACCTCATTCTCTAGGTTGCAGGTATTGGATTACTTTGTAGTTCTTTATTATAATAATCAAGGTGTTTATTTGATTTTTTTTAACTCTTAATTCCACCCCTTTTCTTACTAGTTTTCTAATGACAATTGATGGAGAAAATAAATAAACCCTAAATATCATAGTTCTAAAAATTGCACTATTTTGAGATTGTAAAATTGTTGGCTTTGGTGTTCATTGATTCATGTCTGGTTTTTAGTAGGATTATCAAACCTTGTTTTGGCAATGAGTATAGAGTGCAAAATGCAAAGCCATTTGCCATGGTGTAGATGCTCACGGTATGCTCCTGCATCTAAAGAGATACTATTCTCTGGCCGGGTGCCGTGGTACAAGCCTGTAATCCCAGCACTTTGGGAGGCCGAGGCGGGCGGATCACGAGATCAGGAGATCGAGACCATCCTGGCTAACATGGTGAAACCCTGTCTCTACTAAAAATGCAAAAAAAAAAAAATTAGCCGAGTGTAGTGGCAGGCGCCTGTAGTCCCAGCTACTCAGGAGGCTGAGCAGGAGAATGGCATGAACCTGAGAGGCGGAGGTTGCAGTGAGCCAAGATCGTGCCACTGTACTCCAGCCTGGGCGACAGAGCAAGACTCCATCTCAAAAAAAAAAAAAAAAAAAAAAGAGATACTATTCTCCAACATAAATCAGGCATATAAGAAATGCAAACATACAGGAAATGCAAACATCTTAGAGTGTACTTACACAAACCGAGATGGGATAGTGCAGAAAATATGAACTATGGCAGAAAAATACATTAAATTAGCTGAATGACATCCCTAATAAAAATCTGAATCTATTCTAAAACTGGGTAATTTATATTTAAGTAGATTCACTTAATTTTTTCCTATAATCTCCAGGAACAAATAAACGTTTTCAACAGTTGCACTTAACAAACTAAACAATTAGAAGGAGAAGGAACACTAGTAATAATTACTCCCAGCTGGGCACGTAGCTCACATCTGTAATCCCAGCACTTTGAGAGGCTGAGGCGGGCAGATCACCTGAGGTCAGGAGTTGGAGACCAGACAGGCCAACCCGGCTAAATCCCATCTCTTCTATAAATACAAAAATCAGCTGGGCGTGGTGGCACTCACCTGTAATCCTAGCTACTCCATTGGCTGAGACAGGAGAACTGCTTGAACCTGAGAGGCAGAAGTTGCAGTGAGCCGAGATCATGCCACTGCACTCCAGCCTGGGTGACAGAACAAGAACACGTCTTAAAAACAAAAATATGGCCGGGTGCGGTGGCTCACGCTTGTAATCCCAGCACTTTGGGAGGCAGAGGCGGGCGGATCACGAGGTCAGGAGATCAAGACCACGGTGAAACCCCGTTTCTACTAAAAATACAAAAAAAAATTAGCCGGGCGTGGTGGCGGGCGCCTGTAGTCCCAGCTACTCAGAGAGGCTGAGGCAGGAGAATGGCGTGAACCTGGGAGGCGGAGCTTGCAGTGAGCTGAGATTGTGCCACTGCACTCCAGCCTGGGTGACAGAGCAAGACTCCGTCTCAAAAAAAAAAAAAAAAAAAAAAAAAAAAATACTTCCTACTATGTATGCTTACAAAGTTTTCTATTAGAGACCAGGCTGCTGTCGAACTCCTGACCTCAGGCAATCCGCCCACCTCAGCCTCCCAAAGTGCTGAGATGACATGGGTGAGCCACCTCGCCTGGCCCCATTTATCCCTCACCTTATAACCTGAATCAAGGTTTTTAAATTTTATGTTAAAGATGGCCAGGCGTGGTGGCTCATGCCTGTAATCCCAGTTTGAGACCAGCCTGGCCAATATGGTGAAACCCTATCTCTAATAAAAAATACAAAAATTAGCCAGGCTTGGTGACACTTGCCTGTTTTCCTAGCTACTCAGGAGGCTGAGGCAGGAGAATCGCTCGAACCCAGGGGACAGAGGTTGCAGTGAGCCCAGATGGTGCCATTGCACTCCAGCCTGGGCAACAAGAGAAACTCTGTCTCAAAGAAAAAAAAAAAAAAGTTAAAGATTTTTGAATTTTGTTAATCTATTTTGTTTTCCTTCATAAAATTATGAACTATCAAAGCTAGAAAGAACATAAGAAAGTATAGCATAGTCATTAATAGAAAGAGCTCTACAATCAGCTTAAACTTATTTTCTCTCTTTTCTAGTTATGTGATCTTAGGCAAGTTAAATAAATTACCTGTGTTCAGTTTATTTATTTGTGAAATAGGGAAAATAATGGTGCCTGTCTCTGGGATAAGATTGTGGTGAGGGTGAATAACAGGTATAGCAAGCATAAAGCAGTGCCTGGGACATAGGAATTGCCCTCTCTGCATGCCCCTGCATATGTGTGCATACAGGCATGCATCACTTAATGATGGGATATGTTTGGACAAATGTATTATTAGGCAAATTTGTCACTGTGCCAATATCTTAGAGTGTATGTACACAAACCTAGATGGGATAGCCTACTACACTCCTAGATTAGATGGTATAGCCTATTGCTTCTAGGCTACAAACCTGTACAGCATGTTACTGTACTAAATACTGCGGGCAATTGTAACACAATGGTAGGTATTTTTGCGTCTAATCATAGAAAAGGTGCAGTTAAAAAAAAAAAAAAGGTACACTTGTAGAGGCCACTTACCATGAATGCAGCTTGCAGAGCTGGAAGTTGCTCTGGGTAAGTGAGTGAGGGAGTGGTGAGTGAATATGAAGGCCTAGGACATTACGGGCACTGTTGCAGACTTTAGCAACACTGGATGTGCACTTAGGCTGTATCAAATACATTTTTTAAATTGTTTTCTTTTATCAATAATAAATTTGCTTTAGCTTACTGTAATTTTTTGACATTATACACTTTTTTTAACCTTTTTGGCTCCTTTGTCATAATTCTTAGCTTAAAACACAGACACATTGTACAGCTGTACAAAATTTTTTTTTCTTTATATCCCAGTCTACAAGCTTTTTGCTATTTTTAATTTTTGTGTTACTTTTTAACTCTTTTATAAAAAACTAACACAAACACACATATTAGTTTGGGCCTATACAGGATCAGGATCATCAACATCATTGTCTTTCCACCGTCATATCCTGTCCCACTGGAAGCTCTTTGGGGCAATAACATGCATGAAGCTGTCATCTCCTGTGATAATAATCCCTCTTTCTGGATACCTCCTGAAGGACATGCATGAAGTCGCTCTACTGTTCCGTTTTTTAATTTATTTTTTTAATAGGCAATACATTCTCAAAAAGTGATAAAAAGGGCTGGGTGTGGTGGCTCATTCCTGTAATCCCAGCATTTCGGGAGGCCAAGGCAGCTGGATCACTTGAGGGCAGGAGTTCTAGACGAGCCTGGCCAACATGGTGAAACCCCATCTCTACTAAAAATACAAAAATTAAGCAGGCATGGTGGCGAGCACCTGTAATCCCAGCTACACGGGAAGCTGAGGCAGAAGAATTGCTTGAACCCAGCAGGTGGAGGTTGCAGTGAGCCAAAATCACGCCATTGCAACTCCAACCTGAAAATAAATAAATAAATAAATAAATAAATAAATAAATAAATAAATCAACAAAAATAAAAAGAATAGTAAATATATAAACCACTAATATAGTCACTTCTTATCATTATCAACTATTATGTTGTGTAAGTAATTGCATGTGCTAGACTTCTATAGGCCTGGCAGCACAGTCTGTTTACACCAGCATCAGCACAGACATGTGAGTAATGCATTGTGTGATGATGTTATATTGACAATGACATCACTAGGAAACAGGAATTTTTCAGCTCCATTACAATCCTATAGGACCAATATGTGGTCCACGTTGACTGAAATGAATTTACACAGTACATGACTTTGTAAAATTACTAGCCCTCAAAAATCAGTTGTATCTTCAACAATTCCTACCTCTGCAAAAGGCATCACTATCCTCCCAGCTACCCAGGCTTAAAACCTTGGAATTCTATCAAATTATTTTATTTCCTTACATCTCATGTTTAATTAGTCACTGATTCCCATCAATTTTCTCCTATCATGTTTATTAGTAGCAACACATTATTTCTCTTAGAAAAAATAATTTCCTAGTTTAGGCTCTTAATTTAGCCTATTTTTAAAATACCTCAAAGTTTAACATATACTCTTTATTTCTTATTTCTTAAAATATTTTGCTACATTAACCTTTCTAAAGCATAACATTTTGCTACAGTTAACCTTTCTAAAGCATAAGTATCTCATTTTGTCACTTGTCTGCTCAACAGACCGTAAAATATCTTCTTGGTCTAGAAAGTAAAATTATAATGTTTGGCATGATGTATATAGAAATTCTCATTTCTCCCTTTTCTTCTTTTCTCCTTTGCTCCTACATGCTTTCTTCCATGTTCACACCAGTACCCACTGTCCCAGGCATATGGAATTCATTGTTTCATGAATAGAGCCAACACATTCTAACTACCATGCATTTACTCAAACCATCTGGCCACCTGGAATTCCCTACCATCCCCATAATATTTAAATTAAAAAATTCCAGTATTCTGTTCTCCCTGAAGATGTCCCAGAAACTTTATTGAAACTCATTGACATATCCTTTGGTTCCAGCAGCCTTTATTGTATATGTCATAATTTAGCACATACATCACTCTGCCTTACATCTTACTAAGTTAGTGACCTCTCTCCACTGACGAAACAGTGTCAGGATTTTTTTCATTTTTGTATTCCCTACAGAGTGCTATGAACATATCGTTTGCTAAGTTAATTTTAGATTGACTTAAACTTACTGGTGAATTCACTGATCAACTGTTCAAGTATTTCTTTTAGAAATGTCTTGCCTTGGCTGGGCGCAGTGGCTCACACCTGTAATCCCAGCACTTTAGGAGGCCGAGGCGGGCGGATCATGAGGTCATGAGATTGAGACCATCCTGGTTAACACGGTGAAACCCCATCTCTACTAAAAATACAAAAAAAATTAGCTGGGCATGGTGGCGGGCGCCTGTAGTCTCACTACTCGGGAGGCTGAGGCAGGAGAATGGTGTGAACTCAGCAGGCAGAGCTCACAGTAAACCGAGATGTTGCCACTGCACTCTAGCCTGGGAGACAGAGTGAGACTCCATCTCAAAAAAAAAAAAAAAAAATAAAGAAAGAAAGAAAGAAATGTCCTTGCCTTGATACATTTTATATTCTAAAAAAATTAATTTCATTTTAAGAACAACGTCTTCCAAAACAAAGAAACAAAAACTCCCATGCAATTCTAATGCTGGTTATGGGCAACATTAAAAATGGCACGCCAATCGTAAAAAAAAAAAATTCCCATGAAAGCTAGAGGTGAAAAAGATCTCAGATAATAGTATGACTACAAGCAGAGGAAATTATATACAATGCACAATTTTAATGTCAATATTGTCATTGTTTCCTAGGTTAGGGGAGGGTACAACCACTTTTATAAACTTGTTCTTTTCGTCTCTCCTCATGTTGACCTTACACATAGCGCATTATGCCGTTAAAATAACAAAAGGAAGGAGAAAACGGTATATTGAAATCCAGCATTTTCTTACAACAATTCCTTACTGTGAATTTTGAATGAAAATTAAATTCTTTAATCACTAGGAGAGACTCTGAGTGTGCAGGTGTTCCTTTCAGCTGATATAAATATTGATAAGATCAAAGCTTTCTCTAAATTATCTGTCTTACCAAGTTTTGACTGAATCTCTGAACAAAATCCTGTACCTTCTCTTTATTTTGGGTAAACCTTTGATCTTTTAAAAATATAGGCATGGCCAGGCGCGGTGGTTCACGCCTGTAATCCCAGCACTTTGGGAGGCTGAGGTGGGCAAATCACAAGGTCTAGAGATTGAGACCACCCTGCCCAACATGGTGAAACTCTATCTCTACTAAAAATACAAAAATTAGCTGGGCATGGTGGTGCACGCCTGTAATCCCAGTGGCTTCGAAGGCTGGGGCAGGAGAATCACTTGAACCTGGGAGGCAAAGGTTGCAGTGAGCCGAGATCATGCCATGGCACTCCCGTCTGGGCAACAGAGCGAGACTGCATCTCAAAAAAAAAAAAGAAGAAGAAGAAAAAGAAAAGAAAGAAAGAAAAAGTCATATCTCGCTAAGGAAATGGCAAAAACAAAAAAGGCAAAAAGGCAAAAAAGTTAACCACTACTTGCATTGGAAAATGAGCTTAAGTTTAAGGTTTGGCAAGTGTTTAAGAAAAGCATGCATTAAGCTCATTTTCTGTGGAGACAAGTCTCTGGGCATTTAGTTTTGGTTAAGGTAAATACTTTATTTAAAATTTTAAAGACCTTAGTAATGTAAACAAATTGTGTCGAGTTTGGACTTCTCTACAAAATCTATGTGGAATCTCAAGAAAGGAAGAGTGAAAGGATACAATAAGGACAATTTCAATGGTAGTTCAGCCTAAATCCTAAGCATAAGCATAATATGCTGCTGCTTCTTTTTTTCCTTTTATTTTATTTTTTTTTTTAGACAGAGTCTCCCTCTGTCCCCCAGGCTGGAGAGCAGTGGTGCCATCTTGACTCATTGCAATCCCCATCCCCCAGATTCAAGCGATTCTCCTGCCTCAGCCTCCGGAGTAGCTGGGATCACAGGCAGGCACCAGCCACTCTGGCTCGTTTTTTGTATTTCTAATAGAGATGGGGTTTCACCATGTTGGCCAGGCTGGTCTCGAACTCCTAACCTCAAGTGATCCACCCACCTCCGCCTGCCAAAATGCTGGGATTACAGGCATGAGCCACTACACCCGGCCAATATGTTGCTTTTTAAAAATGAGTTATTAGTATTAGTTTTCTTCTGTTGCTAATGATCATTTCTATCTTCACTTAATTTACTCTGGATTCCATGCCACTTATACATTCCAGGCTAAAGTTTGGATTGAAGGAAAGGATAGCAAGTCAATTCACAATCTGATTTTTTCAATATAGAGACTGTACATGTTTACTAAAAAGAATAGCCCTTAATTCTTTTTTAAAAGCCCACAGCAGGCCAGGCGCGGTGGCTCATGCCTGTAATCCCAGCACTCTGGGAGGCCGAGATGGGCGGATCACGAGGTCAGGAGATGGAGACCATCCTGGCTAACAAGGTGAAACCCCGTCTCTACTAAAAATACAAAAAATTAGCCGGGCGTGGTGGCGGGCGCCTGTGGTCCCAGCTACTCGGGAGGCTGAGGCAGGAGAATGGCGTGAACCTGGGAGGCGGAGCTCGCAGTGTGCCGAGGTCACGCCACTGCACTCCAGCCTGGGTGAAAGAGAGAGACTCCGTCTCAAAAAAAAAAAAAAAAAAAGCCCACAGCAAGCAAGATAATTAACAATTTTTACATGAACAAATGTCTTACAATATTTTAAACATCTAGAGAACACTGATACCATCTTCAGTTATTAGCAATGGCATATTATCAATTCACTTTTCCAAAGAGATAGAAGTTACTCCTTTTGCCTTAGATCTGACTTCTTAAACTGTCAAATGAAGTAGCTGAATATAACTCACCACCCACAACTTTTATATTTAGCCTCCTCTCTTCATTTGCTTTGTATTATATGTACTGTAGCCCTTATATTAATATTTCTTTATCTTACACATCTTTCTTTCTTAAAAATGTGCTTTCATTTAGATGAGAAATACAATTTTAAGGGAAAAGTTGACTCATGCCTAGTCCTGTATTTTTTTTTTTAATTGCTGATCTGTCCTGAAAAAATTAATGTTGCCCTACTGGGCATGATGCTGTCCCTTTGGGGAGATTCCTGCCAGTTATGACAGCTGGGGTTTTATAGGTGTCCACATTAAGCCTTTCATTGAGAGCAGAGATTAACTTGCAGTTGTCTCTATGACACAAATATATCTAAGAAATCAACATAATCTTTCAAAAACCCTCTGGCTAATACTAGTGTGTAGCCACTATTAATACAGTGGTTCTAAGTTTGTTCCAGGATCTCAAAGCTTTAAATCATTTCATGAAAGCCTACTGCAAATGTCGGCATACAATGCTTACAAGGACATAACTGGGTGTCTCACACTGTATTATTTTAGTTTTAACCCACTTGAGATCCATCAAGTTATCCGTCACAGAACACATGAAAGACCCCTGTAGAGAAGTCTCAGAATAAAAAACGGGCCTAGTTATGTTCCTTGGGAGAAGAGTAAAGAAAGCATGGGTTTACATTCTCTGTCTTTAAGAAATTGTCAATGTAGCTGTTGTTCGTTTCAAAATCTATGTACAGTCCTGACCCACCAATTGACAATGGCTGCCTGACTCTAACATTCAGATGTGTTACCATAAAATCCCCGAGTCTTCTTTATAGCAAGAGAAGAAATCAGGACATTCTGAAAGTAATACACTGTGGATATTTACATGGCTACAGTATAATTTTCTCTGCTTAATAACAAAACTTAATAATAAGCTTAATAATACAACTCTCATACAAATACAAAATAAACCTCTGCCAAAATTTATTTCACTTACTCCTGAGGAAATCACTAGGTGGGAAAGCTGGTTCCAAGAGCAAGTTAAAAAAAAAATTACAGACATTTTTCCTCCAAAACAAGAAATGTTAGAATAAGACAACTATGTTAGAAACAAAACAGATTAATAACAACAAGTGGTGCTGGGAAAACTGGATACCCACAGGCAAAATATGAAGTTTAGGCCTTTAACTTATATAATATATAAAAATACACTAAAATGGATCAAATACTTAAAAGTAAGAGCTACAACTCTCAAATTCTTAGTAAAAAACATAGGAGAAAATATTCTTTTTTTTTTTTTTTTTTTTTTTGAGATGGAGTCTCGCTCTGTCGCCCAGGCTGGAGTGCAGTGGCGCAATCTCGGCTCACTGCAAGCTCCGCCTCCCGGGTTCACGTCATTCTCCTGCCTCAGCCTCTCTGAGTAGCTGGGACTACAGGCGCCCGCCACCACGCCTGGCTAATTTTTTGTATTTTTTAGTAGAGACAGGGTTTCACCACGGTCTCGATCTCCTGACCTCGTGATCCACCCACCTCGGCCTCCCAAAGTGCTGGGATTACAAGCCTGAGCCACCGCGCCCGGCCGAAAATATTCTTTATGTCAGACTTAGCAATGATATCTTAGATATGACACCATAGGTACAGAGAATGAAAAAAATAACAAATAAATTACTTTTCATCAAAATTAAGTTTGGTGCATTAAAAGTCACTGTCGAGACAGTGGAACAACAACTCAAAGAATGGGAGAAGATATCTGCAAATCACGTATGTGATATGACATCAATATATGTGGATACAATATGTGTAATAGAATATATAAAGAACTCTTGGTTGGGCGTAGTGGCTCAGGCCTATAATCCCAGCCCTTTGGGAGGCTGAGGTGGGTAGATTACTGGAGGTCAGCAGTTCAAGATCTGCCTGGCCAACATGATGAAACCCTGTCTCTACTAAAAATACAAAATTAGCTGGGCGTGGTGGCGTGTGCCTGTAATCCCAGCTACTTGGGAGGCTGAGGCAGGAGAATCACTTGAACCTGGGAGGCAGAGGTTGTGGTGAGCTGAGATAGTGCCATTGCACCCCAGCCTGGGCAAAAAGAGTGAAACTCCATTTCAAAAACTAAAACAAAAACAAAAAACCTCCTACAACTCAACAACAAATAATAAAGGGTTCAATTTGTTAAATATGCAAGGACTTGAATAGATAATTATCTAAAGAAGCTATTTGAATGGCCAACAAGCACGTGAAAAGAGGCTCAATAACACTAGCCATTAGCAAAATGCAAATCAAAATCAAGATGAGATATCATTTCATACCCATTAGAATGACTACAAAAAAAAAAAAAAACCCAGAAAATAACAAGTGTTAGTGAGGATTTAGAGTAAATGGGAACCCTTGTGTATTGCTGGTGGGAATGTAAAATGGTGCAGCTGCTGTGGACAACAGTTTGGTGGCTCCTCAAAGGTTAAACATAGAACTACTATGTGATCCAGCAATTCTGTGCCTAGGTTCATGACCAAAGTAATTGAAAATAGACACTCCAACAGATATTGACCACCAATGTTCACGTAGCATTATTTACAGTAGCCAAAAGCAGGAAGCAATTCAAATGTTCATCAATAGATGAATGTATAAACGAAATACAGTATATTCACATAATGAAAACTTATTCAGCCTTATTAAGGAATGAAATTTTGATACGTGCTACAGAATGTCAATCACTACAACATGCATAGCATAAACTTGAAAACATTATGTTTAGTGAAATAAACCAGATGCAAAAGGATAAATATTGCATGAAGTACTTCGAATAAGCAAATCATAGAGACAGAAAGAAGAATCATTACCTGGAACTAGTGTGGGTGAAAAGTTATTGTTTAATGGGTACAGAGAGTTTTTTGTTTTTTTTTTTGAGGTAGAGTCTCGCTCTGTCACCAGGCTAGAGTGCAGTAGCACAATTCTAGCTCACTGAAACCTCTGTCTCCTGGGCCCAAGAGATTCTCCTGCCTCAGCCTCCCAAGTAGCTCGGATTACAAGTGTGTGCCACCATGCCCAGCTAGTTTTAATATTTTTAGTTTCACCATGTTGGCCAGGATGGTCTTGATCTCTTGACCTGGTTATCCACCCTCCTCAGCCTCTCAAAGTGCTGGGATTACAGGTGTGAGCCACCATGCCTGGCCATAGTTTCTATATGGCATGATTAAAGAGTTCTGGAAATGGACAGTGGTAAAGATTGCATAATATGGTGAATGTAATGCCCTCTGAACTGTACACTTAAAACTTATTAAAGTGTAGAGCTAATGAAGAAATATGGGGCACACCAAAAGAGCCTTAATTCTTTTTTATTTTTGAGACGGAGTTTCGCCCTTGTGCCCAGGCTAGAGTGCAATGGCGCCATCTCGGCTCACTGCAACCTCTGCCTCCTGGGTTCAAGCGATTCTCCTGCCTCAGCCTCCCGAGTAGCTGGGAATACAGGCATGTGCTACCACAACCAGCTAATTTTGTATTTTTAGTACAGACAGGGTTTCTCCACGTTGGTAAGGCTGGTCTCAAATATGAGGTAAATATTACCCTTTGACCAAATCCAATAGACATAACAAGAATTAAAAACCATATATCGGCCGGGCGCGGTGGCTCAAGCCTGTAATCCCAGCACTTTGGGAGGCCGAGGTGGGCCGATCACCAGGTCAGGAGATTGAGACCATCCTGGCTAACACGGTGAAACCCCGTCTCTACTAAAAGTACAAAAAAAAAAAAATTCTCTGGGCGTGGTGGGGGCGCTTGTAGTCCCAGTTGCTCAGGAGGCTGAGGCAGGAGAATGGCGTGAACCCGGGAGGCGGAGCTTGCAGGGAGGCGGAGCTTGCAGTGAGCCGAGATCACGTCACTGCACTCCAGCCTGGGCGACAGAGACTCTGTCTCAAAAACAAACAAACAAACAAAAAAAAACAAAAAAAAAACTATGTATCAATATCTCTCATGAACAAAGATTCCATAATTTTTCGCAAAATACTAGCCAGTTGAATCTAACTATATATGTATTCTAGGTATGCAAGTGTGCATGACTGGTTAAATATTAGAAAATTATCTGCAGAATTTCCCAAATCAACAGGTTAAGGAAGAAAAATAATGTGATTGTATCAACTGATGTAGAAAATCTTATGGCAAAAATCTTTTTTTGTTTGTTTGCTTTTTTTTCTTTTTGAGACAGAGTCTTGCTCTGTGGCCCAGGCTGGAGTGCAGTGGTGTGATCTGGGCTCACTGCAGGCTCTGCCCCCAGGGTTCAGGATCTTATGGCAAAATCCATCACGCATCCATAATTTGAGAAACTCTCAGCAAACCAGGAATTGAGGTGAATTTTCTTAACTTGACAAAGAACATATACAAAACCCCTAAAACTATCATACTTAATGATGAGAAATGGAATGCTTTTCCCCAAAGATTAGAAGCAAGAAGAGTTTTTTTTTTTTCTTTTACCACTTGAAAAATGAAACCACCACATTGGAAGACAGATGGGCCGTTTCCTACTGCCCATAGTTGCTATACTATATGTGAAAGGAAAGTCTTACATATAGTATACTAATTGTGTTTTTGTTTGTTTGTTTGTTTGTTTTTTGTTTTGTTGAGATGGAGTTTCGCTCTGTCTCCCAGGCTGGAGTGCAGTGGCGCAATCTTGGGTCACTGCCACCTCCGCCTCCCGGGTTCAAGTAATTCTCCTGCCTCAGCTTCCCAAGTAGCTGGGACTACAGGTGCCCACCGCCATGCCAGGCTAATGTTTTTTGTTTTTGTTTTTGTTTTTGTATTTTAGTAGAGATGGGGTTTCACCATGTTGCCCAGACTGGTCTCCAAATTCTGAACTCAGGCAATCCACCCTCCTTGGCTTCCCAAAGTGCTAGGATTACGGGTTTCAGCCACCGCGCCTGGACTCAACTGTGTTTTTAGGTGTTTATCTACCTTATTTGAAAACTATGTCCACACCAGAACTGGCACATGAGTGTATATAGCAGCTTTGGTCATAATTCCCCAAACTGGAAGAAACCTAGAGGTCTTATGATTGATAAATGAATTAAAACACACACACACACCACAGTGGTACGTCATGTAAGGGAATATTATTTCAACTAAAAAAGTAAGTAATCTGGCTAAAGATTAAGTGAGGAGGTTTAATAGGTGAAGCACATGGGCACTATTTGGACCAGTCAGACTATTCGGTATGGTACCATAACTGCGGAAACATGATACTATGTATTTGTAAAAAAGCAAAGAATCTCACAGCACAAAGAATGCCACTTAATATATGCAAATTTTAAAACAACAACAAAAAATGTAGGTGTTCTGGGGATCCTGGAATGGAATGCAGAATGTGATAAAAAACTTAAACTACTACACATGTATAAAGCCACCTCACTCTAGGGAGTGGGAAAACATGCTGACATAAGCATCTTAGAAAATGCATGGGCCGGGAGCCAAGATGGCCGAATAGGAACAGCTCCGGTCTCCAGCTCCCAGCCCCAGCGACACAGAAGACGGGTGATTTCTGCATTTCTGCTTGAGGTACCGGTTTCATCTCACTAGGGAGTGCCTAACAGTGGGTGCAGGACAGTCGGTGAAGCGCACTGTGCGCGAGCCGAAGCAGGGCGAGGCATTGCCTCACTCGGAAAGCGCAAGGGGTCAGGGAGTTCCCTTTCCTAGTCAAAGAAAGGGGAAACAGACGGCACCTGGAATATCGGGTCAGTCCCGTCCTAATACTGCGCTTTTCCAACGGGCCTGGAAAACGGCACACTAGGAGATTGTGTCCCGCACCTGGCTCGGAGGGTCCTATGCCCACAGAGTCTTGCTGATTGCTAGCACAGCAGTCTGAGATCACGCTGCAAGGCGGCAACGAGGCTGGGGGAGGGGCGCCCGCCATTGCCCAGGCTTGCTTAGGTAAACAAAGCAGCCAGGAAGCTCGAACTGGGTGGAGCCCACCACAGCTCAAGGAGGCCCGCCTGCCTCTGTAGGCTCCACCTCTGGGGGCAGGGCACAGACAACCAAAAACTCAGCGAGAACCTCCACAGCCTTAAATGTCCCTGTCTGACTGACAGCTTTGAAGAGAGTAGTGGTTCTCCCAGCACGCAGCTGGAGATCTGAGAACGGACACACTGCCTCCTAAAGTGGGTCCCTCACCCCTGAGCAGCCTAACTGGGAGGCACCCCCCCAGTAGGGACAGACTGACACCTCATTCAACCGGGTACTCCTCTGAGACAAAACTTTCAGAGGAACTATCAGACAGCTGAATTTGTGGTCTCACGAAAATCCACTGTTCTGCAGCCACCGCTGCTGACACCCAGCCAAACAGGGTCTGGAGTGGACCTCTAGTAAACTCCAACAGACCTGCAGCTGAGGGTCTTGTTTGGTAGAAGGAAAATTAACAAAGAGAAAGGACATCCACACCAAAAACCCATCTGTACATCACCATCATCGAAGACAAAAAGTAGACAAAACCACAAAGATGGGGAAAAAACAGACCAAAAAAACTGGAAACTCTAAAAAACAGAGCACCTCTCCTCCTCCAAAGGAACGCAGTTCCTCACCAGCAACGGAACAAAGCTGGATGGAGGATGACTTTGATGAGTTGAGAGAAGAAGGTTTCAGACGATCAAACTACTCTGAGCTACGAGAGGAAATTCAAAACAATAGCAAAGAAGTTAAAAACTTTGAAAAAAAATTAGAAGAATGGATAACTAGAATAACCAATGGAGAGAAGGGCTTCAAGGAGATGATGGAGCTGAAAGCCAAGTTTCGAGAACTACGCGAAGAATGCAGAAGCCTCAGTAGCAGATGCGATCAACTGGAAGAAAGGGTATCGCTGATAGAAGATGAAATGAATGAAATGAAGAGAGAAGGGAAGTTTAGAGAAAAAAGAATAAAAAGAAATGAACAAAGCCTCCAAGAAATTTGGGACTATGTGAAAAGACCAAACCTACGTCTGATTGGTGTACCTGAAAATGATGGGGAGAATGGAACCAAGTTGGAAAACACTCTGCAAGATATTATCCAGGAGAACTTCCCCAATCTAGCAAGGCAGGCCAGCATTCAGATTCAGGAAATACAGAGAACGCCACAAAGATACTCCTCAAGAAGGGCAACTCCAAGACACATAATTGTCAGATTCACCAAAGTTGAAATGAAGGAAAAAATGTTAAGGGCAGCCAGAGAGAAAGGTCGGGTTACCCACAAAGGGAAGCCCATCAGACTAACAGCTGATCTCTCAGCAGAAACTCTACAAGCCAGAAGAGAGTGGGGGCCGATATTCAACATTCTTAAAGAAAAGAATTTTCAGCCCAGAATTTCCTATCCCGCCAAACTAAGCTTCATAAGTGAAGGAGAAATAAAATACTTTACAGACAAGCAAACGCTGAGTGATTTTGTCACCACCAGGCCTGCCCTAAAAGAGCTCCTGAAGGAAGCACTAAACATGGAAAGGAACAACCGGTACCAGCCCTTGCAAAAACATGCCAAATTGTAAAGACCATCGAGGCTAGGAAGAAACTATAGCAACTAACGAGCAAAATAATCAACTAACATCATAATGACAGGATCAGATTCACACATAACAATATTCACGTTAAATGTAAATGGGCTAAATGCTCCAATCAAAAGACACAGACTGGCAAACTGGATAAGGAGTCAGGACCCATCAGTGTGCTGTATTCAGGAAACCCATCTCACGTGCAGAGACACACATAGACTCAAAATAAAGGGATGGAGGAAGATTTATTAAGCAACTGGAAAACAAAAAAAGGCAGGGGTTGCAATCCTAGTCTCTGATAAAATAGACTTTAAACCAACAAAGATCAAAAGAGACAAAGAAGGCCATTACATAATGGTAAAGGGATCAATTCAACAAGAAGAGCTAACTATCCTAAATATATATGCACCCAACACAGGAGCACCCAGATTCATAAAGCAAGTCCTCGGTGACCTACAAAGGGACTTAAACTCCCACACAATAATAATGGGAGATTTTAACACCCCACTGTCAGCATTAGACAGATCAACGAGACAGAAAGTTAACAAGGATATCCAGGAATTGAACTCAGCTCTACATAAAGTGGACCTAATAGACATCTACAGAACTCTCCACCCCAAATCAACAGAATATACATTTTTTTCAGCACCACACCACACCTATTCCAAAATTGACCACATAGTTGGAAGTAAAGCTCTTCTCAGCAAATGTAAAAGAACAGAGATTATAACAAACTGTCTCTCAGACCACAGTGCAATCAAACTAGACCTCAGGATTAAGAAACTCAGTCAAAACCGCTCAACTACATGGAAACTGAACAACCTGCTCCTGAATGACTATTGGGTACATAATGAAATGAAGGAAGAAATAAAGATGTTCTTTGAAACCAACGAGAACAAAGACACAACATACCAGAATCTCTGGGACACGTTCAAAGCAGTGTGTAGAGGGAAATTTATAGCACTAAATGCCCACAAGAGAAAGCAGGAAAGATCCAAAATTGACACCCTAACATCACAATTAAAAGAACTAGAAAAGCAAGAGCAAACACATTCAAAAGCTAGCAGAAGGCTAAAAATAACTAAAATCAGAGCAGAACTGAAGGAAATAGAGACACAAAAAACCCTTCAAAAAATTAATGAGTCCAGGAGCTGGTTTTTTGAAAAGATCAACAAAATTGATGGACCGCTAGCAAGACTAATAAAGAAGAAAAGAGAGAAGAATCAAATAGATGCAATAAAAAACGAAAAAGGGGATATCACCACCGATCCCACAGAAATACAATCTACCATCAGAGAATACTACAAACACCTCTATGCAAATAAACTAGAAAATCTAGAAGAAATGGATAAATTCCTCGACAAATACACCCTCCCAAGACTAAACCAGGAAGAAGTTGAATCTCTGAATAGACCAATAACAGGTTCTGAAATTGTGGCAATAATCAATAGCTTACCAACCAAAAAGAGTCCAGGACCTGATGGATTCACAGCTGAATTCTACCAGAGGTACAAGGAGGAACTGGTACCATTCCTTCTGAAACTATTCCAATCGATAGAAAAAGAGGGAATCCTCCCTAACACATTTTACGAAGCCAGCATCGTCCTGATACCAAAACCTGGCAGAGACTTAACCAAAAAAGAGAATTTCAGACCAATATCCTTGATGAACATTGATGCAAAAATCCTCAATAAAATACTGGCAAACCGAATCCAGCAGCACATCAAAAAGCTTATCCACCATGATCAAGTGGGCTTCATCCCTGGGATGCAAGGCTGGTTCAACATACGCAAATCAATAAATGTAATCCAGCATATAAACAGAACCAAAGACAAAAACCACATGATTATCTCAATAGATGCAGAAAAGGCCTTTGACAAAATTCAACAACCCTTCATGCTAAAAACTCTCAATAAATTAGGTATTGATGGGACGTATCTCAAAATAATAAGAGCTATCTACGACAAACCCACAGCCAATATCATACTGAATGGGCAAAAACTGGAAGCATTCCCTCTGAAAACTGGCACAAGACAGGGATGCCCTCTCTCACCGCTCCTATTCAACATAGTGCTGGAAGTTCTGGCCAGAGCAATCAGGCAGGAGAAGGAAATAAAGGGTATTCAATTAGGAAAAGAGGAAGTCAAATTGTCCCTGTTTGCAGATGACATGATTGTATATCTAGAAAACCCCATTGTCTCAGCCCAAAATCTCCTTAAGCTGATCAGCAACTTCAGCAAAGTCTCAGGATACAAAATTAATGTACAAAAATCACAAGCATTCTTGTACACCAATAACAGACAAACAGAGAGCCAAATCATGAGTGAACTCCCATTCACAATTGCTTCAAAGAGAATAAAATACCTAGGAATCCAACTTACAAGGGATGTGAAGGACCTCTTCAAGGAGAACTACAAACCACTGCTCAATGAAATAAAAGAGGATACAAACAAATGGAAGAACATTCCATGCTCATGGATTGGAAGAATCAATATCGTGAAAATGGCCATACTGCCCAAGGTAATTTATAGATTCAATGCCATCCCCATCAAGCTACCAATGACTTTCTTCACAGAATTGGAAAAAACTACTTTAAAGTTCATATGGAACCAAAAAAGAGCCCGCATCGCCAAGTCAATCCTAAGCCAAAAGAACAAAGCTGGAGGCATCACGCTACCTGACTTTAAACTATACTACAAGGCTACAGTAACCAAAACAGCATGGTACTGGTACCACAACAGAGACATAGATCAATGGAACAGAACAGAGCCCTCAGAAATGATGCCGCATAGCTACAACTATCTGATCTTTGACAAACCTGACAAAAACAAGAAATGGGGAAAGGATTCCCTATTTAATAAATGGTGTTGGGAAAACTGGCTAGCCATATGTAGAAAGCTGCAACTGGATCCCTTCCTTACACCTTATACAAAAATTAATTCAAGATGGATTAAAGACTTATATGTTAGACCTAAAACCATTAAAATCCTACAAGAAAACCTAGGCAATACCATTCAGGACATGGGCGTGGGCAAGGACTTCATGTCTAAAACACCAAAAGCAATGGCAACAAAAGCCAAAATCGACAAATGGGATCTCATTAAACTAAAGAGCTTCTGCACAGCAAAAGAAACTATCATCAGAGTGAACAGGCAACCTACACAATGGGAGAAAATTTTTGCAACCTACTCATCTGACAAAGGGCTAATATCCAGAATCTACAATGAACTCAAACAAATTTACAAGAAAAAAACAAACAACCCCATCAAAAAGTGGGCAGAGGACATGAACAGACACTTCTCAAAAGAAGACATTTATGCAGCCAAAAAACACATGAAGAAATGCTCCTCATCACTGGCCATCAGAGAAATGCAAATCAAAACCACAGTGAGATACCATCTCACACCAGTTAGAATGGCCATCATTAAAAAATCAGGAAACAACAGGTGCTGGAGAGGATGTGGAGAAATAGGAACACTTTTACACTGTTGGTGGGACTGTAAACTAGTTCAACCATTGTGGAAGTCAGTGTGGCGATTCCTCAGGGATCTCGAACTAGAAATACCATTTGACCCAGCCATCCCATTACTGGGTATATACCCAAAGGACTATAAATCATGCTGCTATAAAGACACATGCACACGTATGTTTATTGCAGCACTATTCACAATAGCAAAGAGTTGGAACCAACCCAAATGTCCAACAACGATAGACTGGATTAAGAAAATGTGGCACATATACACCATGGAATACTATGCAGCCTTAAAAAATGATGAGTTCGTGTCCTTTGTAGGGACATGGATGAAACTGGAAAACATCATTCTCAGTAAACTATCGCAAGGATAAAAAACCAAACACCGCATGTTCTCACTCATAGGTGGGAATTGAACAATGAGAACTCATGGACACAGGAAGGGGAACATCACACTCCGGGGACTGTTGTGGGGTGGGGGGAGGGGGGAGGGACAGCATTAGGAGATACACCTAATGCTAAATGACGAGTTAATGGGTGCAGGAAATCAACATGGCACATGGATACATATGTAACAAAACTGCACATTGTGCACATGTACCCTAAAACCCTAAAGTATAATAAAAAAAAAAGAAAAAAAAAAAAAAAAAAAGAATGCACTGAAAAAACATCCAAAAAAAAAAAAAAAAAAGAAAGAAAATGCATGGGCCAGCCGGGCGTAGTTGCTCATGCCTGTAATCTCAGCACTTTGGGAGGCTGAGGCAGGTGGATCACAAGGTCAGGAGCTCGAGACCATCCTGGCTAACACGGTGAAACCCCGTCTCTACTAAAAATACAAAAAAATTAGCCAGGCGTGGTGGCGGGTGCCTGTAGTCCCAGCTACTCGGGAGGTTGAGGCAGGAGAATGGCGTGAACCTGGGAGGCGGAGCTTGCAGCAAGCCTAGATCATGCCACTGCATTCCAGCCTGGGCAACAGAGCGAGATTCTGTCAAAACAAAAAAAAAAAAAAAATAAAAGAAGGAAGGGAGGGAGGGAAGGAAGGAAGGAAGGAGGGAAGGAAAGAAGGAAGGAAGGAGAGAGAGAAAAAGAAAGAAAGAGAGAGAGAAAGAAAGAAAGGGAAAGAAAGAAAAAAGAAAGGAAAAGAAAAAAAGAAAAGAAAAGAAAATGCATGGGCCTTCTGTGGTGGCTCATACCTGTAATCCCAGCACTTTGGGAGGCCAAGATGGGTGGATCACCTGAGGTTAGGAACTGGAGACCAGCCTGGCCCATATGGTGAAACCCTGTCTCTACTAAAAGTACAAAAATTAGTGCCTGTGATCCCAGCTACTCAGGAGGCTGATGCAGGAGAATTAATTGAACCTGGGAGGCAGAGGTTGCAGTGAGGCAAGATCGTGCCACTGCACTCCAGCCTGGGCGACAAGGGCAAAACTCCATCTAGAGAAAGGAAGGGAAGGGGAGGGGAGGGGAGAGAAGAGGAAGGGGAGAGAGGGAAAGAAGGAAGGAAGGAGCGAGGGAGAAGGAAGGAAGGAAAGAAGGAAGGAAGGAAGGAAGGAAGGAAGGAAGGAAGGAAAGAAAGGAAAGAAAGAGAAAGAAAGGGAAGAAAGAAAGAAAGAAAGAAAGAAAGAAAGAAAGAAAGAAAGAAAGAAAGAAAGAAAGAGAAAGAAAGAAAATGCATGAAGACTGAAATCAAGAGAAACTGCAAACAACCCACGTGCTCTAGTTGGTATAGTTGGTTCCTACAGGAAATGGGATAGTGATTCTGATATTGACAGAGAATAAATGTACATTGGAACTAGACAGTTAAGCAAATGGATGGCAAATAAGAGATAAGAGCCAGGTTTCTCACTGATAAAGTGGGAGGTTACATATAAGCAAGGGGAGGAGGCCAGAATGATCATGCGATGAAGGAATTGAGTCATAGACATCAGTATGAACTTACTAACACTTACACATATTACACATAGAAATATTTAGAGTTACGTGTATATATACAGCTTCATATACACACATTTATTTCCTTGCTCTATAAGCTAAGACGGTCTAGAACCAATGATATGCCAGCAGAAATGAGCATATCTAACACTCAAGTCTTCAATTCTTGAGTTTTTGTTTGTTTGTTTTGAAACAGAGTTTCGCTCTTGTCACCCTGGCTAGGGTGCAATGACACGATCTTAGCTCACTGCAACCCCTGCCTCCCGAGTTCAAGCAATTCTCCTGCCTCAGCCTCCCAAGTAGCTGAGATTACAGGCGCCCCCCCCACCACACAAAGCTAATTTTTGTATTTTCAATAGAGACAGGGTTTCACTATGTTGGCCAGGCTGGTCTCAAACTCCTGACCTCAGGTGATCCACCTGCCTTGGCCTTCCAAAGTGCTGGGATTACAGTCATAAGCCACTGTGCCCAGCCGAAGTCTTGGTTTTTAATACTCCAATCAAGCAAACCAGACTCCTTGGAGAAATGACTGATTCTAGAAAAGGAAATAGAACAGGAAATAATACATGATCTGCCTGGAACATCTAGTTAGGCCAGAAAGTAAGGAAGTATAAAAACACCACCACCACCAAAACCCATAATGTAAACATTCCCAGTGGCCAAGGCTAGAACATTTGAGCAACAAAATAAATAAAGAAGTATTGGATTATAATCCAAAATATAAAATAAATATCTGTGAGCAAATAGTCATATAAGTACATCTTTGAATAAACAAATAATTGAGAGAAGGGACAAATATACCATGCAGAAGAATTCCAAATAATTTATGTAGACACTTAGCTTTCAAGGAAGTAGAACATAATTTCCTGCTCCTTAAGTGTTCTTTCCAAAAACAATACAGTGTGAATAAGGGGCAAAAACAGTAGCTTTACAGGAGAAAAACCTGACAAGCACTACCATAGAAAAGTGATCAAGGTCAACATCAACAGGTGTAAGTCATGTTGATGAGTCTGAGCCTTGATATGAGATGGTGAAAATGGCACTTCATCTCTGCAGTCTTTCTCCCCCAAACCCCAAACTCCGTTTACATGAAGGAAAAAAAATCCAACACATTAAAAAAAAAAAAGGTCAGTTTACAAAATTCCTGACCAGTACTCTTCAAAATTCTCAAGGTCATCAAAAACAAGGAGTCTGAGAAATTCTCATCATCGAGAGGAGCCTAAGAAGACACTGACTAAAGCTAGTGTGGTGGTGTCCTAGGTGGGACCCTGGAACAGAAGAAGATTAGATGCAAGATAAGGAAGTCTGACTAAAGCAGGGGCTTTAGTTAATAATGTATAAAAATTGATAATGTAACAAATGTAGCAACACTAAAAATAAAGGAAACAGTAATGGGGAAGGGTTATTATATTCACAATATTCATGTAAACTGAAAACTGTTCTTAAAAAGTTTGATAAAAAATGCATTTAGGGATAATTTGTTCTACTGTTTCTCCAAATACATTGTTGACCTAATATAATCAAAAGGGTCAGAATCTAATTTAAAGAGTTTATTCAAGTGTGACTTGAACCATTGGGAAACTCCAGCTTGAAAGGAGTCAGTGTTTTGAAGCAGAGAAGTTAAGATTACATTTATATAGACAGAGACAGGAGGGGTTTTTTTTTGTTTGTTTTGTTTTGTTTTGTTTTGTTTTGTTTTGTTTTCTGAAACGGAGTCTCCCTCTGTTGCCCAGGCTGGAGTGCAGTGGCTAGATCTCAGCTCACTGCAAACTTCACCTCCCGGGTTCTTGCCATTCTCCTGCCTCAGCCTCCTGAGTAGCTGGGACTACATGCGCCCCGCCACCACACCTGGCTAATTTTTTGTATTTTTAGTAGAGACGGGGTTTCGTTGTGTTAGCCAGGATGGTCTCGATCTCCTGACCTCGTGATCCCCCCACCTCAGCCTCCCGAAGTGCTAGGATTACAGGCGTGAGCCACCGCGCCTGGCCGACAGACAGGAGTTTTTAGCAGGGTCACATCATTCACACAAGGGTGGCACATAGTTACCACTTTTGTATGGTAACCATGATTGGTTATACACAGTGTTTCTCTTGAGGAAGGATATATTTACAATTTTTTTTTAACAGAAAGTGTAGTAGTCATGGGTTTTCTGTCTTCTAGTCTAAGCAAAACAACAGAGGGGAAGTTAATCACTAATAAAGATCATTAATTAAGAAGGCAGGAGGTTTTTGTCCCTGATGTCATTTAGTAACCGCATGTGACTCCGATCACAGCCATTTCTCTTAATGTGTTATTAGGGGTTCCAACAGCTTTTAAATTTCATTTATTTTCAGAATATCATGGGTTAGTTGTTCCTGAGGATATTATTAAGAATGCATGTGAGGCCAGGTGTGGTGGCTCATGCCTGTAATCCCAGAACTTTGGAAGGCCGAGGGGGGCAAATAACGAGTTCACGAGTTCGAGACCAGCCTGGCCAACATGGTGAAACCCTGTCACTACTAAAAATACAAAAAATTAGCTGGGCATAGTGGCGGACACATGTAATCCCAGCTACTTGGGAGACTGAGGCAGGAGAATCACTAGAACCCAGAAGGGGGAGGTTGCAGTGAGCCGAGATGGCACCACTGAACTCTAGCCCAGGAGACACAGTGAGACTCCGTCTCAAAAAAAAAAAAAGGCCAGGCGCGGTGGCTCACGCTTGTAATCCCAGCACTTTGGGAGGCCGAGGCGGGCAGATCACGAGGTCAGGAGATTGAGACCACTGTGAAACCCCGTCTCTACTAAAAATACAAAAAAATTAGCCGGACCTGGTGGCGGGCGCCTGTAGTCCCAGCTACTCGGAGAGGCTGAGGCAGGAGAATGGCGTGAACCTGGGAGGCGGAGCTTGCAGTGAGCCAAGATTGCGCCACTGCACTCCAGCCTGGGCGACAGAGCGAGACTCCGTCTCAAACAAAAAAAAAAAAAAAGAAAAGAATGCATGTGAGCCACTGCACTGTCTTCTAGCAAACTTTAATATGGATAAGGGAAATTATAAATTTCTAAGTGGATTTATAGGATATGGTGCTTCTAAAAGTATTTAAAATATCAAATCCTGAAACAATTTCAAGAATTAATGCTACTTGAATAACATTTTAGGAAATGCTGATGTTTTCAGCTATTTGCAGATAAGTAAACAGAAATTTAATCACATAACTTGTCTAAGACATACACTTAAATTGACAAGTATCTGATGTTGAACCTGCAAACTCTTAGCTTTCATTCTCATGCTCTTTCAATTCTACTTCTATATTTTATTTAATTTAAAAGTTAGTTGGTGGGCAGTGAGAAAAATGGAAATAAGAGCAAATAAATTCCAGATGAACAGAAAGGATTATTAGCTAATAAGATAAACATAAATATATGAAGAAGGGCGAGGAAATGGAGTTGGAGTATTGGTGATAGATTGGTTCATCATTCTGCTAAACAGATCAGGTCAGTAGAATTTTTTTATTTTAACATTTTTCATTTTATTTTTAGCTGACACCAAATAATGGCTTATATTCATGGAGTAGAAGGATGATATTTTGATACATGGATACAATATGAAATCATCAAATTAGGGGGGTAATCAGCATATTTATCACCTCGCCTCATTCATTCATCTTTTTTTTTTTTTTTGAGACGGAGCCTCGCTCTTTCACCCAGGCTGGAGTGCAGTGGCGCAATCTCGGCTCACTGCAGGCTCTGCCCCCTGGGGTTCATGCCATTCTCCCGCATAGCTGGGACTACAGGCGCCCGCCACCTCGGCCGGCTAATTTTTTGTATTTTTAGTAGAGATGGGGTTTCACCATGTTAGCCAGGATGGTCTCGATCTCCTGACCTCGTGATCCACCCTCCTCGGCCTCCCAAAGTGCTGGGATTACAAGCGTGAGCCACCGCACCGGGCCCATCATTATTTTTGTGTTGAGCACATCTAAAATCCTTTCTTCTACCTTTTTGGAAATATATTAATACAATAAAGTATTGTGTGGCCGGGCACGGTGGCTCACGCCTGTAATCCCAGCACTTTGGGAGGCCGAGACGGGCAGATCACGAGGTCAGGAGATCGAGGCCATCCTGGCTAACACGGTGAAACCCCGTCTCTACTAAAAATACAAAAAATTAGCCGGGCGAGGTGGCAGGCACCTGTAGTCCCAGCTACTCGGGAGGCTGAGGCAGGAGAATGGCGTGAACCCGGGAGGCGGAGCTTGCAGTGAGCCGAGGTCGCGCCACTGCACTCCAGCCTGGGCAACAGAGGGAGACTCCGTCTCAAAAAAATAAATAAATAAAATAAAGTATTGTGAACTCTATTCAGCCTGTAGGACTGTAGAACACTAGAACTTATTCCTCCAATCTGGATATAATTTTGTGTCCCTTAATCCAGCTCTGCCTATCTTCCCCTCCTCTCTCTCCTTCCAGGCTCTATTAAACATAATTAGTAATTTTTTCTTTTTTTGTGAGCTGAAGTCTCGCTCTTGTTGCCCAGGCTGTAGTGCAATGGTGTGATCTCGGCTCACTGCAACCTCCACCTCCTGGGTTCAAGGGATTCTCCTGCCTTAACCTCTGGAGTAGCTGGGATTACAGGCACCTGCCACCATGCCTGGCTAATTTTTTTTTTTTTTTTTTTTTTTTTTTTTGAGACGGAGTCTCACTCTGTCGCCCAGGCTGGAGTGCAGTGGCGCAATCTCGGCTCACTGCAAGCTCCGCCTCACGCCATTCTCCTGCCTCAGCCTCTCCGAGTAGGTGGGACTACAGGCGCCCGCCACCACGCCTGGCTAATTTTTTGTATTTTTTAGTAGAGACGGGGTTTCACCGTGGTCTCGATCTCCTGACCTCGTGATCCGCCCGCCTCGTCCTCCCAAAGTGCTGGGATTACAGGCATGAGCCACCGCGCCTGGCCAGTAAAATTTTATATGTATTGCATTTACATGCCCAAATCCAATATTCCATCAACATGTCAGCATTCGTAATGCCTGTTTAAAATATCAATTTGCTTATATTAACAATTATTTTTCTCTGTATAAACATATAAATACAAAGCATAACTGTTTGTATTTAAAATGTCTTAAATGTACATATAATCTTACAAATTCTAGCTTTGCATTTCTCTCAAATTTCAGTAAGTCTCTGATAAATCATACATCTAATAATTTCATTATGCACTGTTTCTCCTTTTATTGAGGCAACTATTAAAATGTCACTTTATCCAGCAGCTTTCTTAGAATAATGACATCAGTGATTATTACTTTCTCCAATGAAACCTAGAATAGGAAATGTCTATAGTCTCACACAAATAGTGCAAAGAATGTCTAGATCTTTAATAGAATCATGCCACTGAATTCTTGACAATGAGGATAAGGAAATTAAATTTAAGGTACTTAATTTATAATAACAATGACCAATGACCAACTCAATTTATGTGGGATTATTTATGAGCCATGTACAGCACTATCCATGTTGCCTATTTTACAACAACCTTCCAAATTAACCCTACTTCAGTTCTTTACATGAGTAACCAACATTCTGAATCAGAAAAAGGGAATCTGTCCAAAATCACATAGCCAATATTCACAGCTTTGTAATGCACGTGTGTCTGATTCCAAAGCTATTGCACTATCCATGGCATTGCACTGTCTTATAAAAGATAACCAAATATTTTGTGTTTTCTGTTGCTCCCTTTCTCTAAGCATCTCTTTATGAGATGCTAAGCTGGCTAGCTAGGCTAAAGATCAGGGAAAATTACCAGTTAGAGATTGTGGGGTTGTTTGTGCAGGCTCAGCACACAACTTCCTTAATTTGTATCTAATGTTGTTTAGCTACAACAGTGACCCTGAGTGAGGTGGCTATAGGCAGGGAGTGGCAGCTGGCTCTTTTCTTTCAGGGTGACCTTGACCTTGGGCAGCTGGAGAGCATGTAGATCCCAACCAGAGGGGAGTTTGTGTGGGATTTCAAGCAAGGGCATTCTGTGTACTTCATTTATTTAAGAGACAAGGTCTTAATCTTGAAGATACTGAAGGAGGGAGAATTCCAAGCTCTTTGAAGATATTGCAAGAGGGCCCGCCTGTGATTGTTCATGATGCACCATCCAAAGCACCATCGTGCAGTGGAATTGGGTGATATCTGAACCAAAAGAGACCCCTTTGGAAGATGTATGCATAAAGCATTGCTGGACACCCAATTAGAGTAGTTGTGTAGAGGAAAAGTACTTCGGTAGTTGTTTGAGTTGTAAAGTGTTCTAGCATTATTTTTTTCTTTTTCAAACACTAATTTTACTTGGAAGTTGAGGTGGGGGGAAAAACTCAGATTTCTTGGATGTCTAACCCTCTGGTCCTTTTCATTTCCCTATGCTGCTCTTATCTTGGATCCACCATAGAAATATGATAAACATAAAGCAAACCCTCCAAGACATTAAGATGGTTCTGAGTCAACAGATAGATATTTCTGAGGGGAAAAAATCATTGGCTTAATTACGTGAAACTAAATGATGTATTATTTTAAATTTCCTATTCTCTTTTTACAAAAATTTTCTTACTAAATTAACATATAGCAGCAGAAGTAGTTAGGAGCTAAATTATGTTTGGTCTTATATGCATGTAAAGAACTTTAAATTTGATCTTACTGGCCTTAGAAAACCACTGTTAGCTTTCAATAGAGGATTGATATTAGGAGCTTTTAATTAATTTATTTATTTATTTTAGAAAAGCACTCCAATGATCAGGCAGATAGAATAAATCTTCTGTAATTGATATAACTCCTCCCTCAGCCTGCATCTATTTCTGCATTCCAGTAGCTTCCAGGGGCGGTAGCCTTAATGAAACCACAAGAGATGGATTATGCATGCTACCTACTCCCCCAACTTAGACTAGGACAATTTTCTGTGTAAAAGGCTAAATCTCCAATACCAACCTCCTAAAATTCAAGCTTGTAGGGTAGCGCAAAGTAAAATTAATGTTACAGTGTCAGAGAAAGACAGTTAAGTTTTGAAATAAACTTGTTCTCAAGAGAGGGAGAGCCTAGGGCATATATTATATATCAGCCACAAAACAATGGCTTAATTAGGAATTTCCTCATACTTGAATCAAGACATTCTTTAGAACCTTAAGATTGTATGTAATTAAGAGTAGAAGTGGGGCCAGGTGTGATGGCTCACACCAATAATCCCCAACACTTTGGGAGGCAGAGGCGGGCAGATAGATTGAGGTCAGGAGCTCAAGATCAGCCTGGCCAACATGGTGAAATCCCGTCTGTACTAAAAATACAAAAATTAGTGGAGCATGGTGGCGGGCACCTGTAATCCTAGCTACTCGGGAGGCTGAGGCAGGAGAATTGCTGGAACCTGGGTGGCAGAGGTTGCCGTGAGCCAAGATCACGCCACTGCACTCCAGCCTGGCCAACAAGAGCAAAAAAACTCGGTCTCAAAAAAAAAAAAAAAAAAAAAAGAAAAGAGTAGAAACGGCTGAGGATAGGTTCCACCGTAACCTACTGGAATGACTTTGAATCAGCAAGGCCTTCCCACTATCCTGAGATGAGAAAAGAAAATTGTTGCCCAGGAAGCCGGGAAAATGTCAGAAAAGCATGGAGTGTGATCAATGGAGACAGACAATACAAAAAATGAAGGTATGGAGACCCGATGTTTCTTGGTGCAGGGATAGACTCGGGACTAAATGTATAAGGCTGAATCACACAAACGCACATTTTTTGAATCTAGAAGACTCAACTGTGAAGTTGGCAAATGCAGTCATAGGGCAAAAAAAAAAAAGTGCCATTGAAAAAGTACTGATTCAATTTGAATTCCTGACATCTGAAAAGAACACTAGATGTACTCCAACATGCATGAGGATGCATGAAAATTCAAAACTTTGTTATTGTTGATGTGCTTAGTGCTTATCTACATAACACCATGTTAATATATGGATTTGTTGCTAATATATAAACATAGAAAACAAGCTACACCCATTGAAATCTGTATTGTTTGGGAAGAAGTGGACTGCATTTCTTGTACTTAAGAAATACTTGTAACAATTGGGAATTTTAAATTCTGGGACTCAATTTTAAAGGAGTAATTTCTGTCCTTGTAACCATTTGTGTAATCCTATGACTTTCTTGAGAATGCTTTTTACTATATTAGGATATTGTTTCTACTAGGAAAAAAATTAATTTAATTTTCCAAGGTTCTGGAATGTGTTAAAATATATTGATTTTATTAATATTTATTCCTCAGAACTTAGAGATTAACATTTTAAATTATAAACCTGGCTGGGCGCGGTGGCTCACGCTTGTAATCCCAGCATTTTGGGAGGCCGAGGCGGGGGGATCACGAGGTCAGGAGATCGAGACCACGGTGAAACCCCGTCTCTACGAAAAATACAAAAAAAATTAGCCAGGCGTGGTGGCGGGCGCCTGTAATCCCACCTACTTGGAGAGGCTGAGGCAGGAGAATGGCGTGAACCCGGGAGGCGGAGCTTGCAGTGAGCCGAGATTGTGCCACTGCACTCCAGCCTGGGAGACAGAGCGAGACTCCGTCTCAAAAAAATAAAATAAAATAAAATAAACCTTACTGACAAAGTTGTATACATAACTACTCTAAATTCTTAATGAAACTAGACACTTAGATGTTAAGATAGGGAACAACAATGTTTGAATACAAAATTATTTGGACCAAAAATACAACCTAAGAAAAATTAAATTGTTTTGGTGAAAATTGTAATTAATCAATAATGGGAGTCAAATAGTTCAAAAGAGTGAATGCAGCTGAGATAGTTTCAAATGCTAATAAAATTAAAGGAAATGGAAGGGGAAACTTAAATGGCTAAGCTCTAAGTAAAATAGAATGCTAGACTGGATAGCATTTATTTTTTGAGACGTAATCTTGCACTGTTGCCTGGGCTGGAGTGCAGTGGCGTGATCTTGGCTCGCTGTAACCTCCGCCTCCTGGGTTCAAGTGACTCTCCTGCCTCAGCCTCCCGAGTAGCTGGGATTACAGGCATGTACCACCATGCCCAGCTGATTTTTTGTATTTTTAGTAGAGACAGGGTTTCACTATGTTGGCCAGGCTGGTCTCCTACTCCTGACCTCATGATTCGCCTGCCTCGGCCTCCCAAAGTGCTGGGATTACAGGCGTGAGCCACCATGCCTGGCCTAGACTGGATAGTATTTAATGACAATTCTATTTTCACTAAAAGCATCCAAATAAGAAATAATGCACTATATTCAGGAGAAATAAGAACTGGATAATGGTGGGGTAAATAGATGTCATTTCAGAAACTTGAAGTATGTAATTCTATGGATTTTTAGCAAAAATAAAATATTTATTTTATATAAAAATATTATATATTAGGCCGGGTACGGTGGCTCACGCCTGTAATCTCAGCACTTTGGGAGGCCGAGGCGGGTGAATCACCTGAGGTCGGGAGTTTGAGACCAGCCTGACCAACATAGAGAAACCCCGTCTCTACTAAAAATACAAAATTAGCCCGGCATGGTGGCGCATGCTTGTATTTGCAGCTACTCGGGAGGCTGAGGCAGGAGACTCACTTGAACCTGGGAGGCAGAGGTTGCCGTGAGCCGAGATGGCGCCACTGCACTACAGCCTGGGCAACAAGAGCACAACTCTGTCTCAAAAAAGAAAAAAAATTAAAATATAAAAATATTATTTCACCAGCTGCCTACGCTACAACAGAAAAGCAGCCAGGCACGGTGGCTCACGCCTGTAATCCAGCACTTCGGGAGGCCGAGACAGGTAGATAACAAGGTCAGGAGATCGAGACCATCCTTACTAACACGGTGAAACCCCGTCTCTACTAAAAATACAAAAAATTAGCCAGGCGTAGTGGTGGGTGCCTGTAGTCCCAGCTACTCGGGAGGCTGAGGCAGGAGAATGGCGTGAACCCGGGAGGCGCAGCTTGCAATGAGCCGAGATTGCGCCACTGCACTCCAGCCCGGCGACAGAGCAAGACTCCGTCTTAATAAAAGAAAGAAAGAAAGAAAGAAAGAAAAGCTTTACCCCTGAATGTGTGGTATTAAGGAACTGCTCATTACTTGCATGGCTATTGTTTTTCCTAAAACCCAGAATTAAAGTCTTGTATGCAGGAATATTTCAAGAATATATTTATGATACATTACATTTTTAAAAACAAAAAATGAAAGTGACTACAACGTCTGGCAACATCTGTTTATTGAAATAATTAAGGTAACTCCATTATTAATAATATATTATTAGATATCATAGGTCATTCAATATACTTTTGTTCGTTTGTTTTTTTTTGAGATGAACTCTCGCTCTTGTTGCCCAGGCTAGGGTGCAATGGCGCAATCTCAGCTCACTGCAACCTCCGCCTCCCAGGTTCAAGAGATTCTCCTGCCTCAGCCTCCCGAGTAGCTGGGATTACAGGCGCCTGCCACCACGCCAGGCTAATTTTTTTGTACGTTTAGTAGAGATGAGGTTTTACAATGTTTGCCAGGCTGCTCTCAAACTCCTGACCTCAGGTGATCCGCCTACCTCGGCCTCCCAAAGTGCTAGGATTACACAGTGAGCCACTGCACCTGGCCAAATATACTTTTAAGTAGAAAACTTTGGTAACAAAGCAAATATGTATAATATGACATTATTGGCATGAACAGGACCCAGAACAGCAACTGCCTAAGGAACTTTCCGTGGCGATAGAAAAGTTCTGTTATCTGCACTGTTCAGTATGGTAGTCATTAACCATATGTATCTTTTCCTATTTATTTAGTGAAAATACTGTGAGAATATAAGAATTCCTTTAAAATTGAAAATAAGTGAAGTTCAAGAGGAAATGAGATTAACATATTTAATTTTAGTCATATTTTCTGTACATAAGTAATTATACTAGTCATAACTTGCCATTATATCATACTGGTTATAAATAATGTTAAAAAACAGAAAACATAAGGAAATAAGCAAAAATTAAAAATATTTGTTAGGTCAGTTGTAGAGATGTGTAAATCCATGACCTAAACAACCTTGTATGAACCTTAGTGAAAGAGAAATCTAGAACATTTTTGTGCAGAAGAAAGGATGTGTGGACAGATGAATGGCTCAGAACTCCTTCCTTCGTCATAATGACAAACGGGGAGACATTCACTAAGCAAACATGTCTTGAGGTGCATACTCTGTGTTTATAGGCACTGAGAGTAGCGCAATGAGCAGAGCTAAGCCCCTGTCCTCATTAAGTGCACATTCTTTGGGATGATTTTGAGCATACTGAGGTAGCTGATAACACAGTGAGTCTCATGAATCTCAACCGTTCGTTAGTCATTACCAAGATTTGCCATCCTAGAACTATCTGGCACAAAAAACTGGATTTGTTAATAAAATATATGTCATAAATATAGCTAAGGAAGTTATTTCAATTTTTTATTTTAGAATATCAAGTTTCAACTTTTTAACTCTAGAATCCTGCACTGTGAATAAAAAACAATGATCTCACATGCCTTGTGGATGGTTTTATAGTGATTTCTGCCCATCTCAAAGACACAGTTCACAATAAGTTAGCTATGGAGAGCTGCAGAGGATTAGAGAATTTGAAAATCTTTACTAGGTTTGTGATTTTCTCTTGTTAAAAATGTCAAGTTTTGTTTGACTTTGATTCAAAACTGCACACTTTTTAAAAGAATTTCACATGACTTATTTCTCACAAGTACTGCCTGCTTAATATGCCAATGCATTTTTTAGTTGTTTCATAGTATTAATGTCTAATATTCTTCAAAAATATGGGAATGCCTAAGTCAAGGACACCTTCTCATTTTCTAAGGAACTGTTTTAAAGTACTTCATAAAGACAGTTATTGGTCCAGCATAATTAAATTATAAACTAAATGTTTTAGCAGATATTTAAAGGTTCTTTTAATTCACATGTATTCTAAAATTTGGAAAAACAGATTGCTTCCTTTCTTGAATGTCTTTCCTGGAATTTTATTCTAAATGACTTTTTTTACAATGAATATTGCCAAAAAGAAGAAGAGAACAGAATTCTCTGAGTGGGTCAAAGAATGTTGGAGAAAAGTAAAAGACACTTAATTCAGCATTGGTTCAGCCTTTCTTGGTTTGGTAAATTTTAAGAGTGATTTCTAGATGCTTGCCCAGGATTTCAGGAATGCCAATAAACAATCTGTAAAATAACAAGCACTACGTTTCATTCTCGCAGAAAACTTTTTAAAAATCTATACTAAAGTCAGAACAAGCTCAAGGTCACTTCTGGACTTAGGCCTCGTATACAATTTTTCCATAGACTTGGGAAAGAGAACAGAGTTTAAATACAACATGCAAAAGAAGGCTTCATTTGCTCACTCCCAAGTATCTCTTTGCACTTAAGAGTGCTTATCTGCAAAGCACAATGTTTCATTTCAGTGGAATATTTGACACATAGGCTCAATAAGTCTCCCACTCATATTTTACTTTAGTTATTATGCTCACGATGTACAATCATTTTCCTTATTTATAAATAGCCTTTTTAAAGGAAATCAAAGTCTGACAAAGTTTGGATTTCCATGCATTTTTAGCATTAATGATGACATCAAACATGTACTCATTATGCTCTGTTAACCCTTTAGTCACCAATTCTAGCACTAGTGGCTGTGCATAACTAGTTTTTCCTGATGATCTAACTCACACTAAGGCCGAGAATCTAAAGAGAGTCCCCTTTTGGTTTAAGCTCTTGGGGCCACATTGTGTTTCTGTCACAGGAGTGATGGTAAGTGGGACTAATTAAAAGTCCAATGAATGTGCCAAGGTTAAAATCACAGGCTCTGCTCATTAACAGTCGTTTACCTAAGGATATTTCCAAAGAATTCCTTCAATGTCTGAAAAGAACAGAACATGAAGCGGGGGAGGGAGGAATAAGTTGAGCGAGCCATTTAGAAATATTTTATATTAGAAGTAGAGTTTTTTTTTAATTCATGGACGCTGTCAATAGAATAATTCAATTTAGTGAGCAGCTCAAATATTGTTTTTTTCCCATCGGTGCATGCATGTACATGTGCATGTATGAGTGTGTGTTTTAAAGGGGGTGGGGGATAGCCTCCCTAAGTCTAACGAGTAGAAAAAGAAATAGGAAAAAAACATCAGAACCATTTTGTTAATTGTCTTTTTCCTGCTGTTTCCATGGTAATACTGGCAGCCAGACTTCTCTGCAGAGTGACAGTCCAACAATTCACACACTACACCCTTTCAAGCACAATGAATGGCCGTGAAAGAGGCCGAACAGGCACCATTCAGGAAACATGTGATATCTACTCAATGCACTACCTTTCATCCACATTTTCCAAATTGCAGTTAATTTAATTCTAAACAAATGGCTAAGGGGTACAAATGAGGATTAGAAGGAAAAGAACATCTTGAGCTCTAATGGGGATGGTTTGTGTGAAGAACAATATAGCACTTTCTTCTGTTGCCAAGAAGGCTGGATGTGAAGATGTACTTCCCTCCTCATCTGAAGCCTTTGCTTGGACTCCATGTCAACAGTAAGAACCATGGCAGAAAATTTCTTGGCAAAACAGAGTTCATGTAGGTTTTGGCTTCACATTTGGAAACATTAGATACAGTATGATATTACTGCGTTTTACTATGAAATAAAGTATAACATCAGAATTTTTACTGATATGTCGGAGCCAACACTTTCTGTAAAGTTACATTTTTCTTATTCTTTTTTTTTTTTCTTTTTGAGATGAAGTCTCACGCTGTCGCCCAGGTTGGAGTGCAGTGGTGCGATCTCAGCTCACTGCAACCTCCGCCTGTCGGGTTCAAGCAATTCTCCTGCCTCAGCATTCCGAGTACCTGGGACTACAGGCGTGCACCACCAAACCCAGCTAATATTTCATATTTTTAGTAGAGACGGGGTTTCACCATGCTGGTCAGGCTGGTCTTGAACTCCTGACCTCTTGGGGGAGAGGGAGAGGAAAAGTAATTGT
Organism: Symphalangus syndactylus; assembly: GCF_028878055.3. Taxonomy (NCBI): domain Eukaryota; kingdom Metazoa; phylum Chordata; class Mammalia; order Primates; family Hylobatidae; genus Symphalangus; species Symphalangus syndactylus. Next base: position 77,917,296 of record NC_072426.2, read on the forward strand.
ACTATTAATAATATTTGTAGGCCGGTCGCGGTGGCTCACGCCTGTAATCCCAGCACTTTGGGAGGCCGAGACGGGTGGATCACGAGGTTAGGAGATCGAGACCACAGTGAAACCCCGTCTCTACTAAAAATACAAAAAATTAGCTGGGCGCAGGGGCGGGTGCCTGTAGTCCCAGCTACTCGGGAGGCTGAGGCAGGAGAATGGCGTGAACCCGGGAGGCAGAGCTTGCAGTGAGCCGAGATCACACCACTGCACTCCAGCCTGGGCGACAGCAAGACTCCGTCTCAAAAAAAAAAATAATAATAATAATAATATTTGTAAAACCCATGAATTGGAAACAATTCTTTTTTTTGTAATGTTTCTAAATAGAAAAAAAAAGTTTATGTTAAATATTTAGAAGTAGCCTATAGAGGAAGAAGCACAGGTAAAATTATTAGAAAGAAAGTGTTACAATGCCCTGACCTCAAGATCCCCCCACCTTGGCCTCCTAAAGTGTTGGGATTACAGGCGTGAGCCCCTGCACCCGGCCACATTTTTCTTATTTAACATCCTTCAACTTTGGGTGAAGAAAAGCAGTAAAGTTCCCTGTAACAATACGCAGGACAAGACATTATCTTTATGCAGTCTAAAGTTACAATATGATTTGTATGTTTAAGTGTCAGTAAAGTATGGCATAGTTACTTGAAAAATAAAAACACAGCAAGAAAAGGTGGCATAAGGCCCTGCAAACTATTTCATGTTATTTGGTTGGAAGAATCAAGATGACCATCTGCCATATTCCTATGAATTTTTGCATAAATGACTCAGAAAATTCAGGAAAATCCATCTTAGGATACAGCATATGTAAAGCAACATTTCTATTTCTATTTTTTTGAATTAAGGTAGTGTTTTTTATTCCAGCGGTAGGCTTTATGTGTTACAATATTATGAACAATTTGTTTAGAGATGCGTTAATAAGATAGCACTCTTAAAATTTCACATTTAATATCACAAATGTACATCTAAGCGTATCAATATTCTGTTGTATTTAAAATTTTTTTTTTTTTTTTTTTTGAGACGGAGTCTCGCTGTCACCCAGGCTGGAGTGCAGTGGTGCGATCTCGGCTCACTGCAGGCTCCGCCCCCCGGGGTTCACACCATTCTCCCGCCTCAGCCTCCCACGTAGCTGGGACTACAGGCACCTGCCACCTCGCCCGGTTTATTTTTTGTATTTTTAGGAGAGACGAGGTTTCACCGTGTTAGCCAGGATGGTCTCGATCTCCTGACCTCGTGATCCGCCTGCCTCGGCCTCCCAAAGTGCTGGGATTACAGGCATGAGCCACCGCGCCCGGCCTACATTTAAATTTTTAAGAGATTATCCTGGCCAGGCAGGGTGGCTCATGCCTGTAATCCCAACACTTTGGGAAGATGATGGGGGTGGATTGCTTGAGCCGAGGAGTTTGAGACCAGCCTGGGCAACATGGTGAAACCCTATCTCTACAAAAAAAACAACAAAATTAGCTGGGCATGGTGGCGCACACCTGTAGTCCCAGCTACTCAGGAGGCTGAGATGGGAGGATCGCTTCACCCTGGGAAGTCGAGGCTGCAGTGAGCTGAGAGGTCTTGCCAATGTACTCCAGCCTGAGCAACTGAGCAAAAACCTTGTATCAAAAAAAATAAATAAATAAAAAAGAGTGGCTGGGCGTGGTGGCTCACGCTTGTAATCCCAGCACTTTGAGAGGCCGAGGCAGGTGGATCACGAGGTCAGGAGATCGAGACCACAGTGAAACCCCGTCTATACTAAAAATACAAAAACAAAAAATTAGCCGGGCGAGGTGGCGGGCGCCTGTAGTCCCAGCTACTCGGAGAGGCTGAGGCAGGAGAATGGCGTGAACCCGGGAGGCAGAGCTTGCAGTGAGCCGAGATCGCGCCACTGCACTCCAGCCTGGGTGACAGCAAGACTCCGTCTCAAAAAAAATAAATAAAAAATAAAAAACAAAAATAAAAAGAACATGCTTATTTATGTCTACTGATCTGATAGAGAAAAAATAATCCAAATAAATTTGCTAACAATCATGGTTCTCCATTACAACTTTGTTGTGTTTGAAATATAAGCATGCCTAGAAATGTATGTGCATCAGTGAATTCCACAATGATGATTACATAATATCCAAGTGACTTATTTGAGAGATACCTCATTGGTCTACAGACAGTTTCTAATTTTTGACTCTATAGTAGTTTTAGAAGGATAGACTTTTCCTCAGCTCTGATTGGTAAGCTATCAAATAATCTATAAAGAAATGAGACTTTTAATAGATTTGGATTCTGAATGAATTGCCCCAAATCTTTTCAGAAATTTAAATAGCACTAGGATGATAGTATTTCAGATGCCTGACAACGGTCTTAAAATTCTTTTTTATTCATTTCTTCTACTTTTCTCTAATGTTTAGGATCCTTAGTGTTGACAACCTACAGTTGCTGAAATGCACAGGACAAAAGGTCATTTTTTTCATGTATCAGAGCTGGTGTCCAGTGTTTCCTTGTGAAAAAGCATTATTTGATGCAGAGATTTAGGTGGGGAGCTGCCACTATTACTTCTGAAAGTTTTGACCTGCTAGATGAACTGTTGATGGCTTTCTTGTGAAGAGCGGTAGAAATTGATACTTTTAGTGACTTCCATAGAGCCTGACATTATCATTTCAAGTCAAGGACCCAAAAATCATTTAGCACTGGGCACAGGCACAGGGCACCCCACTGTCAGAGGGCTGGCAACAACCTAGCCTCCATTCAAGGCTCCCACCAAGACTTTAACTTTACTTGTTTTCAAGCCTCCACTTCCATGGAACTAAAACCTACCATGGAGGTCTCTGCTTCTGAGATAACTTGGAAAAACCTGTGTTCAATCAGTGCCAAGCTCACTTTTTTTTTTTTTTTTTTTTTTGAGACAGAGTCTCGCTCTGTTGCCCAGGCTGGAGTGCAGTGGCACGATCTCGGCTCACTGCAAGCTCTGCCTCCCAGGTTCACGCCATTCTCCTGCCTCAGCCTCTCCGAGTAGCTGGGACTACAGGCGCCCACCACCACGCCTGGCTAATTTTTTGTATTTTTAGTAGAGACGGGGTTTCACCGTGGTCTCGATCTCCTGACCTCGTGATCCGCCTGCCTCGGCCTCTCAAAGTGCTGGGATTAGCAGCGTGAGCCACCGCGCCCGGCCCAAGCTCACTTCTGTGTGTAATTGTATCTCTTGGGGGAGAGGGAGAGGAAAAGTAATTGTACTATTAATAATATTTGTAAAATCCATGAATTGCAAACAATTCTTTTTTTTGTAATGTTTCTAAATAGAAAAAAAAGTTTATGTTAAATATTTAGAAGTAGCCTATAGAGGAAGAAGCACAGGTAAAATTATTAGAAACAAAGTGTTACAATGCCCAAAGAAAGCTCACTTCAATGGTTAGTTTGAGAAGGTGCACTTGTGGCTGTATAACGGTGCTTAAAAAGCTAAGCTGTGGCCAGGCGTGGTGGCTCACGCCTGTAATCCCAGCACTTTGGGAGGCCAAGGTGGGCGGACCACGAGGTCATGAGATCAAGACCATCCTGGCTAACACGGTGAAACCCCGTCGCTACTAAAAATACAAAAAATCAGCCAGCCAAGGTGGCGGGCGCTTGTAATCCCAGCTACGCAGGAGGCTGAGGCAGGAGAATGGCGTGAACCCCAGGGGGCGGAGCCTGCAGTGAGCCGAGATCGCGCCACTGCACTCCAGCCTGGGCGACAGTGAGACTCTGTCTCAAAAAAAAAAAAAAAAAAAGCTAAGCTGTGTCGGGTTGGGCACCGTGGCTCACGCCTGTAATCCCAGCACTTTGGGAGGCCGAGGCAGGTGGATCACGAGGTCAGGAGTTCCAGCAGCCTGACCAACATGGTGAAACCTGTCTCTACTAAAAATACAAAAAAATTAGCCAGGTGTGGTGGCACACGCCTGTAATCCCACCTACTTAGGAGGCTGAGGCAGGAGAATCGCTTGAACCTGGGAGGTAAGATCGTGCCACAGCACTCCAGCCTGGGCAACAGAGCAAGCCTCTGTCTCAATAAAAAGAAAAACAAAGCTAAGCTGTGTCTATCCATAGGCCTTAGTAAGGCCCTTTCTCTTTAGGAAAAGAAAGTCTCTTGGACTAGATTGCAAATTAAAAAAAAAAAATTTCATGGGGCCAAGAGCGGTGGCACACATCTGTAATCCCAGCACTTCAGGAGGGCCAGGTGGCTGCATCACTTGAGTCCAGGAGTTCGAGACCAGCCTGGACAACGTGAGGAAACCCTATCTCTACAACAAATACAAAAATTAGCCAACTGTGGTGGCGCATGCCTGTAGTCTCAGCTACTAAGGAGGCTGAGGTGGGAGGATGGAGGTTGAGGCTACAGTGAGGCATGATCACACCACTGCACTACAGCCTGGGTGACAGAGTATGATCTTGTCTCTGAAAATAAGAATAATAATGACGTTGTCCAGGTGTGATGGCTCATGCTTCTAATCCCAGAACTTTGAAAGGCTGAGGTGGGAGAATCACTTGAGCCCAGGAGTTCAAGGCTGCAGTGACCTGTGATTGCACCATTGCGCTTCAGACTGGGTTACAGAGCAAGACCCTGTCTTAAAAAAAAAAAAAAAAAAAAAAGACATTATTTTGATAAATAAAAAGAAAGAGAATTAAAAAGGAAGCACCAAGAATCAAATCCCATGACAAATTGACTATACACTCTATTATGGTACACAGTAGTTTATTTCCTCCCAAATAAACAATCAAATTTTTCTGCAGAAGATTTTAGTGTCCAAGACTCCTAGAGATTCGCAAGTATATATGGGAAACTCAGGAAACTCTTGAAACAGCATGCCACAGTTGGTATGTACTTGTCTAAGTGCATTTTTCTGAGGAGAGGGTCACGATTTTATTCAAATCTCAAAAGATGACATTACCCAAGAGTTTGAACATCAGTGTTTGCCGAGTATTGAGAACATTGGCGCTAAATTGCTGTGTGCAGCGTGTGACTTCTTCAGCTTCTATTTCCCAGAGGAACTGAAAATACCATCACCATGAAAACGAACAAATTTGCACTCAAATTCGGTAAGTTCGTTTAAAACAAAAACATGGGGTTTGTCTATGTGCATTTGTAAGAATGGAGTGTCCTTGGCCGGGCGCGGTGGCTCACGCTTGTAATCCCAGCGCTTTGGGAGGCTGAGGCGGGCAGATCAGGAGATCGAGACCACGGTGAAACCCCGTTTCTACTGAAAATACAAAAAAAAATTAGCCGGGCGTGGTGGCGGGCGCCTGTAGTCCCAGCTACTCGGAGAGGCTGAGGCAGGAGAATGGCGTGAACCCGGGAGGCGGAGCTTGCAGTGAGCCGAGGTCGCGCCACTGCACTCCAACCTGGGTGACAGAGCGAGACTCTGTCTCAAAAAAAAAAAAAAAAAAGAATGGAGTGTCCTTGACCTCTTTCTCACACTTGGTCCAAATAAAGAGAAAAGTTGCTAAACTCAGGAGCCTTCTGTAAGTTGATGATAATTCACAAGTGATTTCAAGCATTTGCATTTACACTATTGAGATGGCACAGAAATGACACTGAGAATGAAGACTGGATGACTTTTCTACTGTGGGGCACAGATACGAGTCTGATTTAACTTTTCTCAGAAACGGATCTTCTGGCCTATTTAAGCTTTACTTGGAAACTAATAAAGAGCAGCTGAAAATCTTCCTCTTTAGAAAAGATGGAGAAAAAAACAGGAATGAATCACATAGCAACGTCATTATGGGCATATTAACTCCCTATGACAGGGAAATATGGGTCCCTTAAACCACCTCAAAAGCTTTAGCAAACTCTGACTTAACAGCAGATGTTTAGCTGTGAATTTAACTTGTCATCTTTAAAGACAGTATTTAATTGTTTCCCTTCATTCAGGCAACAAATAGCTCTTTTAGGAAGGAAGGGCAATGTTATTCACATTCTTTCTACCAAAAAATGTTGTTATTCTTATTTTGTTTTAGCAGAAGATATCAATTAATGTTGGTCATGGTAGCCATGTATCTATGTGAAAACAATTGGATAGCAAGAACCATTAATGCTTTTCTCTTATCTGGGCATTCAATTAATCTAATGATGTCATCAACAAAGACATAGAGATGAAGAATGAAAAACTCTAAATTTGAGCTCTTGCTGGCAATATAGTTTTAAATATTTCTATACAAAATAAACAACCTCTAAAATAGCAGCTTCAAATTAATCTCTATAAACTTTTTTGTCATATGCCAATATCCTACTATTCAACTCTTGGTTATTTAGGTTTTTATTTTATATACAATGTGTTCTTTTCAGCTATTCATTATGCCATTTTTAGAAGATAAAATGGAATAGAAAAAAAATTGTTGGATTTTCTGTATTGCTGTAATTAGTGATTAACTAATTTGAAAAGTACTCTAAAATGAGAATTTTACATCAATCGGTTCACTTTACTAATGATCTTATTTCTTTTAAAAAACATGTATGGGTTTGCCTTCCCTAAGCATGGTTCTAAGGGCTTTGTATGTTAATTAATCCTAATAAACATGCTTCCTTCCCGTAGAGGCTGTGATTATGCACATTTTACAGATAAATTTAAAGAATGGTTAAAAAAATGTAAGTGACTTATTCAACATACAAAGCTCATACATCATAGAGCCAGAATTTGAAATCAGGTACTAGAGCTCAAAAGTTCTGAACTTTCCAGGAATGTGAGACCAGCCTGGGCAATATAGTGAGACCCCATTTCTACAAAAACAAATATTAAAAATTTGTCAGGCATGGTGGTACACTCCTATATTCTCAACTACTCAGGAGGCTGAAGCAGGAGGATCACTTGACTTTAGGAGTTTGAGGCTGTAGTGAGCTATGATGATCATAGCTGCACTCTAGCCTTTGTGACAGAGCAAGATCTTGCCTCTTAAAAAAAAAAAATGTTTGGAGCTTTTAACCCAGATTTTTTTTTTTTTTTTTTTTTTTTTTTGAGACAGAGTCTCGCTCTGTCACCAGGCTGGAATACAATGGCGTGATCTCTACTCACTGCAACCTCCAACTCCCTGGTTCAAGTAATTCTCCTGCCTCACCCTCCTCAGTAGCTGGGATTACAGGCACATGCCACCACGCCTGGCTAATTTTTGTGTTTTTTTTTTTTTAGATGGAGTCTCACACTGTCGTCTGGGCTGGAGTGCAGTGGCACGATCTCAGCTCACTGCAACCTCCACCTTCCAGGTTCAAGCAATTCTCCTGCCTCAGCCTCCCAAGTAGCTGGGATTACAGGCACCAGCCACCACGCCCGGCTAACTTTTTTATTTTTAGTACAGATGAGGTTTCACTGTGTTGGCCAGGCTGGTCTCAACCGCCTGACATTGTGATCCACCTGCCTCAGCCTCCCAAAGTGCTGAGATTACAGGCTTAAGCCACCGCGCCTGGCCTAATTTTTGTATTTTTAGTAGAGACGGGGTTTCACCATGTTGGCCATGATGGTCTTGATCTCCTGACCTCATGATCCACCTGCCTGTGCCTTCCGTGAGTTTTATTTTATTTGTAATTGCTCTGTCTTTTTCATTCTTTAATATTCAACATTTCTTTGTTCTTGTTTTAGATATATCTTCTATAAATAGTAATTACATGATCTTTAAAAACAAATCTGATAGTATTTGTATTTGAGCTGGCAAATTCAGTCATTAACAGTTTTGGTGATTACTGATATATTATGATTTTTTTTACCATCTTACTTTAAGCTTAACATATGTCTTATTTTTCTTAGCTTGTTATTTCTTGTTTTATTCTTGCTTTGTTATTTCTTGAACTCTGTTTTGCTTGTTTTTGTATTTCATTGTCTTTAAAAACGTAACGATTTATATGTGTCATCTTCAATTTCTTTCATCAGTGTTTTGTGGTTTTCCTTGTAGAGGCTTTTCACCTCTTTGTTTAAATTTATTCGTAGGATTTTGTTTGTTTGTTTGTTTAAATAAGATTACTTTGGGCTTTTTAATTTGTCTTTTGTAGCTATTGTAAGCAGGATTACCTTCTTGATTTCTTTCTCAGATTATTATTGGGTTATTGAAATGCTACTGAATTTGTAGGTAGATTTTGTATCCTGAAACTTGACTGAATTCATTTGTAAAATCTAAGCGTTTTTGATGGGAGTTTCTAGGTTTTTCCAGATATAAGATTGCATCATCAGCTATGTAGGCATTGCGTTTTTAAATTTTATGTGAATAATATTTATTTGGATTTATATATGTTTACCATTTGCTTTGCTCTTTATTCCTCCTTACATCTCATACCTTCTTTCCCAGTTTCTTTCTTTCTGAAATACTTCATTCAGTATTTCTGGTAGTGTTTGTGTGTGGATGACAAACACACTCAGTTTTACTATTCCATTGTGTTCTCATTTGTATTGTTCTTATAGAGAAGCATGCTTTCGGTCCAATTTTTCCTCTGTAATCAATTTATCTTTTTCTTTTATATTTTTATATTTTCTTATTTTGGATTCTGCACTTTCATTAAAATGTGTTCAGGTGTATATATTTTTTAATTTATGCTACTTAATATAGGTTGAATTTTCTTTACCTGTGACTTTTTTTTGGCGTGGCACCGGAGTCTTACTCAGTCGCCCAGACTGGAGTGCAGTGGCGTGATCTCGGCTCACTGCAACCTCCACCTCCTGGTTGAAGTGATTCTCCTGCCTCAGCCTCCCAAGTAGTTGGGATTACAGGCACCCGCCATCATGCCTGGCTAATTTTTGTATTTTTGTAGAGACAGGGTTTCACCATGTTGGCCAAGCTGGTCAAGAGCTCCTGACCTCAGGCTGGGCGCGGTGGCTCACGCTTGTAATCCCAGCACTTTGGGAGGCCGAGGCGGGCGGATCACGAGGTCAGGAGATTGAGACCACGGTGAAACCCCGTCTCTACTAAAAATACAAAAAAATTAGCCGGGGGTGGTGGCGGGCGCCTGTAGTCCCAGCTACTCGGAGAGGCTGAGGCAGGAGAATGGCATGAACCCGGGAGGCGGAGCTTGCAGTGAGCTGAGATGGCACCACTGCACTCCAGCCTGGGCGACAGAGCGAGACTCCGTCTCAAAAAAAAAAAAAAAAAAAAAGAACTCCTGACCTCAAGTGATCAGCCAGCCTGGGCCTCCCAAAGTGCTGAGATTACAGGCGTGAGCCACTGTGCCCAGCCTATCTGTGACTTTTTTTTAGTTTAGAAAATTCTCAGGCATTTTCTTTTTCACATTGTCTGACTTCCATTCTATTTATCTTCTCATTCTGGGAGACACACTAGCCCGTCTTATTCTCTCCTTCATAGCCCTTAATCTGTCTTTCATCTCTCTACCATCTCTTTGACCATTTGTGCTGTATTCTGGATACTGTCTTTAGATATAAAATCGGTTCACTAATTCTCTATCAAGTAGAATCTAATCTGCTGTTTATCCAGCCACCAAGTTATCCATTCCTTTTTTTTTTTTTTTTTTTTTTGAGACGGAGTCTCACTCTGTCGCCCAGGCTGGAGTGCAGTGGCGCAATCTCGGCTCACTGCAAGCTCCGCTTCCCGGGTTCACGCCATTCTCCTGCCTCAGCCTCTCCGAGTAGCTGGGACTACAGGCGCCCGCCACCACCCCCGGCTAATTTTTTGTATTTTTAGTAGCGACGGGGTTTCACCGTGGTCTCGATCTCCTGACCTCGTGATCTGCCTGCCTCGGCCTCCCAAATTGCTGGGATTACAGGCGTGAGCCACCACGCCCGGCCCAAGTTATCCATTTCAACTTTTATTTTTTATTTCTGGAAATTGTGTTTCTATAAATAAACCTTATCTGACTGAATAGTTCTTGTTGCTGATGGTTTCTCACTCTTGAAAATTATAGTTTTCAAAAAACATTTACTACATGGTTATTTATATTCTCTACCTAATATTTCCAATATATGGAGTATTCAGAGGTCTAAATCTGCTGTTTGTTGCTTCTGCCTTCTTTCACACACAGTGGTACTTTTCCTTGTGTTGGGGGTCGGTGGGTGGCTCATATTTAGTTAATCCTAATCCACGGAGTTGAGAGGTGACACATTTGGAAACGCTTTCCAACAGACAGCATTTGCATGCTTTGAGCTCTATTGCCTAATCTATGTAAGGAGAATAATGACATTTTTTTTTCCACTTAAAAGAATCTAATTGGCCGGATGTGGTGGCTCACGCTTGCAATCCCAGCACTTTGGGTGGCCGAGGCGGGCAGATCACGAGGTTGGGAGATCAAGACCATTCTGGCTAACACGGTGAAACCCCGTCTCTACTAACAATACAAAAACAAAATAGCCGGATGTAGTGGCGGGTGCCTGTAGTCCCAGCTACTCGGGAGGCTGAGGCAGGAGAATGGCGGGAACCCAGGGGACGGAGCTTGCAGTGAGCCGAGATCGCGCCACTCCTGCCTGGGCTACAGAGCGAGACTCCTCCGTCTCAAAAAAAAATAAAAAGAATCTAATTAAGTAATTTGTTTTAAAGAACTTTAAAAAGATATACATGACCTGAATGAAAATCTGAACAATATGTAACAATATGTAAGTGTAAGAGGCTATTATTTAAAATTAATATTTTAGAAGAATGATACAGCATCATGCACTTTCTAAATTAGTTCACCAGATTATCCAGTTATTTTATATAAGAGGAACTCAAGTTAATTCATCTAACATCAGTATGATGCGTCTAGGTATGGTTTTCTTTGTATTTATTCTAGTTCAGTTGTGAAGTTCTCCTTGAACTTGTGGATTCTTACTTTAATTTATATTGCAAATTACTTGGCCACTATTTTTTCGGATATTTTTTCTGACTCATTATTTTTTCTCATTCCTTTTTTCTTTAGCTCCATGAAAACATATGCTAAACCTTTTCCCCATGTCTCATGTATCTCTTACATTTTTTCTAAATGTTTTGATCTTTTAGGCTTTCTATATCTCAGTTTAGATTTTTTTTTCTAAGCTGTCTTCAACTTGACTAATCTTATTCTTTAACTGTATACAATTTCCTATTAAATTTACCTACTGAGTTATTAAGTTCAGTTACTGCACGTTCAAAATCCAAAGTGTCCGTTTGATTCTTTTTAACACTTTATAGTTTTCTACATCTCCTTACCTTGGCACATAATTCCTTCAACATGTTAGTCATAGTCATTTTCAAGTCTCTGCAATAAATTCTAACACATGGATTTCCTGTGGGTCTGTTTTAGGTTTGTTTCTATTATATATATTTTTCCCTTGGTTTTCAATTGTGTGAAGTCATTGCATATAAGAAACTATAATATGCAGATCTCAATAATGTTATCTTCTTCCAAAGAGAATTTACTGTTACTTCTGGCAAGCAGTTAGAGTAGGGGCAGGTAGCTTCAATGCTAATCAGGGCTGATCCATAGCAGGGCGTTGGATTTTTTTCTTTTTTTTTGAGACAGAGTCTCGCTCTGTTGCCCAGGCTAGAGTGCAGCCGCACAATCTTGGCTCACTGCAAGCTCCACTTTCTGGTTTCACACCATTCGCCTGCCTCAGCCTCCGGAGCTGCTACTACAGGCACCTGCCACCACGCTTGGCTAATTTTTTTTATTTTTAGTAGAGACGGGGTTTCACCATGTTAGCCAGGATGGTCTTGATCTCCTGACCTTGTGATACGCCTGCCTCGGCCTCCCAAAGTGCTGGGATTACAGGCGTCAGCCACCACGCCCAGCCTCTTTCCTCTTTCTTTCACAATGTATTCGTTGTCTACTCTATGCTAGTACCTTACATTTATTGTCATATTATTTAGTAAAATCCGTCTGAAATTAAAATTACAAATGAGGAAAATAAACATGGAGACTACAAGCAACTCATCGAAATTTGCTTGTGTTCAGATAGGATATCTGAGATTAAAAACCAGAAAGTGATTATTTTATTTTCTTTTTTATATTAATTCTCTCTAGTCTTTTTTCTTTTTCTGTTTGTCTCTTCTCTCAGTGTTTCAGTCCCTCCTTCCCTTTCCCTTCCTTTTTTTTTCTCCTTTCTTTATAACATTTAAGGAAAAGATGTGGTCTGAAGACATTTTCAGCCTGGACTCTGACTAGCCAGAATAGCGCATGGGGTGGGCCCTATGATGACCCTCGGGCTGTCTGATGAATCAGGAAAAGGGAGGCCAGATGCGCTACACAGTTCAATGTCTGGTCCACCATCAGCCCTTCTCCAGTAAGAGCCATTTCACATGTCCCCCTCTCTCTTATATGCTACTTTCCCAATTTACCATGCATTTGTCCACTTTTTGCCATCCTCTCTTCCCCTACTTTAGTTTAACTGCCATTATTGTTTGTCTGGAACTACATCAGTCTTCTAAATGTGTCCCCATTTGCAGTTTTGCCCAACCCCAATCCATTCTCCCAACTGCAGTCAAATTAATCTTTCTAAAAGGCACAGTTTGTGTGATGTCACCTGTGTGCCAATTCAGTGGCTTTACTTATCCCTCAGGGTAACACTTACCAGGGGCCTGAAGGCACATCACGGCCTACCCCATCTCTCTTGTTACACTTTCTGCACATTTTCAATAGTGTCCTGTCATCTTCCTAATTGTATTTTGTATTTTTACATACGGCTCTCTCTCTAGAACTGGAAGGTATTTACCTCTTCCTGTTCTATCTTGGGTAATGCCCTCTATTTTTAATACCAACTTAGGCATGACCTCTTCCAAGAAGATTTTCCTAATAACCAAAGGCAAGATCGGGTAACCTTTCTACAGGCTGCCCTTGATCTCTGTGCAGTCCATGTCACCCAGCTCATTGGGTGTTGTCTTCTTTCCCATTTACTTCACTTGTGTCTCATTCGACATTATACCTCACAATTAGCATGACATGTAGGGGACCTTCATTGATTATTTGGTAAATGACTATTAAATGAGTGGTATGAAAATAAACATGCAGCAAAATACTCAAAGTGTTACCTAATTATATGCAAAAAATCTTAAACAAGCACATACATGAACACATACATAAATACAAGAGAATTGGAAGACTATATAGCACACTAGTTATTATAGTTATACTAAAAATATAAGTCAACTATACCATTCAATCAATCAATCAAATGAAGTAGATAAATCCTGCTCGTGATCACATCGGTATCTATACTATATTCTAATTTTATATTACCTGGAGTTTCAGATGCTTTTGCGTATCACTTTGTGAAGTGACATTTTACTACTGGGATTTGAGCCTTAATTTGATTTCATAATTTACATTCTACAGTTACATGTTAGGTTATTATCATGTTCTTAGCACTTGACTAGGTGCCACGGTAAAAAGAAATGATTTTACAACTGTTTTTGAATTGTTTGCAAACTTTTGGAGAGAAATAATATTAATAGATAGATAAAATTTAGAATTTTTCTACCAGGAGCTGCATACAGTTTTATGTAAAATATTAAGAAGTTGGACTTCATGTATTTTTAATGCCTCCCCCATTCTGCTTCTGACGCTGCAGCAGTCTCTTCTGATGAAATGTAGATATTTTGGGGCATATAATCCCACACTTAAAAAGAGCCTGAAAGGACTTTAGGGAGGTAATAAACCATTGTTTGCCGGAAGGTCTCCTTCAACATTATCACTAAGTGGCTATATTTTCCAGACTTGAACTCTTTCAGTTACAGGAAGTCAGTGCTTCTTAAGAGTTTCCCACTTTGTGACTCTCCTGTGTTTTCCAATCACATTGTCAAGAATAAGTGCAATTTCTCTTCCCTTATTGACCAGTGACTGTCTGAAGATTGCTATTTTGTTACCTCTGAATCTTTGCTTTTTACTGCTATTTAAAAATCCCTGATCTAGACAGGGATTAGTCCATTTGTAGGGTTGGCTTTTTGGAATCATATACAAGTGTATATATCTCCACAATGATTTTTTTCTTCTGAGATTTTTGCCTGTTCTCACTCACAAAAATATTTTATTGGTTTCTAATGATCATATATAATTGTGTGTGTCTGTGTGTGTGTGCATGTGCATGAGTGTATGAGTATTTGTAGTGAATTTGTGGTAAATGCATTTTGGAAATATTACATTTTTACTCTATTAATTTGATGACAACGTAATGCAATCCTGTTTATGTTACAATGTGCTGTTTGATTTAAAGTTTGAAAAAAGAGGCAACTGGGAACAATTACTCAACAAACTTACAGTGAAAATTGGCTCTTTTTTTCCTATTACTGTGCTTCAGAAATGCTTCTCTTCCTAAGATCCAGAAGTTCAGAAACTGGGAGATAATTGTGTCCTTGGTAGGGACAGAGTGACACCGTGTGGAATAAAACAGAACAGAGCTACCCTATGAGGTAACATATGCTCTCCCCAGAAGAGCACAACTGGAAACACCAGCTTTTCAAGTAATTCACCAATTTTTTTCCTAAATTTGGCTTAAATTACTTATTGAAAATGTGAACCAGCAGCAAAGAGAAAAAGCTCACCAAGGGGGCACATGCAATTAGAGTGGAATTCATAACATTTTATAAGAAGTATTTTATATTCTACATTAAACATAAGCTTATTTATTTGCTGTATATCTTATCTTTTAGAAAGATGGTTGTTCATTCAAATGGGCTTACCAAATATTAATCGAATAAAAAATGGTTTGTTATTTGTTTATTCATTATATAAACCATTTCCAAAGAAGAGGTTTCCCTCCCTCCCTTCCTTCCTCCCTCCCTCCCTCCCTTCTTTCTTTCCTTCCTTCCTTCTTTCTTTACCTTATGAGGCTCTAAAAAAAAAATTACAACTCAATGGCAATTCAAATGTCTTTAACTCGATTCTTTAAAGAAGAGTTCCTGGAACTAGATAACATCATGAGCCACTGCCATAAACAGCAAAGCTAACAGATGCATACCAATAAGTTTGCACAATTATTTAATATATTTTGTCATAGTATGAGTGGTTGGAGGAACAAGAGATGTTTGACACAGGAAAGTGTCAATACATTTTAGTTATGTTATGTTTTTATTAACGTTTTCAGGCCTTTAATAAAAAAAGAGGGTCGATTTATTCTGTGATTAACAAGTAGTACTCATGGGGGTGAAACATTTTTAGCAAATTACAAGAAGTAAATTTTACACATGAAGAAGACCTGTGTGAAATTTAAGTGGTCTGCCCCATCCAATGCCAACTCTAATTAATTGCTAATAGCTGCCTTGAGTACTATGCCTCTAAGGATCTGAGGTCATGTTCTGGCTCAGTGGGTAGTTCTATATTTGAATAGCAAGGCTGGCTGGTGCACAAAGGTGAAGGAATTGGGGCGTATATATCGGGTGTTACCCTTTCTGGCCTAGAGAATACTTGATAGAAATGGGCTTCAGTGGAAAAACTAAGGGACAGAATAGCTTCAGTTTTAGCTTGGCCACGTACGTTGTGTAAATTTTCCAAGCCTATTTTCTTCATCTCTAAGCATAGTACAATAATCTTTATATGGTTGTTATGGACATTTAAGATGTGAAATAATATGTCTAAAGCAACTAATGCAGAAAGGCTTATGAGTGATCTTGTGATATGTACTAATAAATGATAACTATCATTACTCTCTTGTTCCTTTTTTTGCTAATTGGGATCATACCTATAACATACGTTTTCTAAAAGTAAATTTCTACTTTCTCTTTGAATTACAGTGATTTTCTTGTATGCTTATGGTTACTAGGCATAGGTAAAAATTTTGTAATAAATAAAGTTGAAGAGATCTAAGAAGGAAAAATGGAACCACAACATGAGAAGCCATCAGAAAACAAGTTTCGAGAGAATGGTCAATATTATAAAATGCTGCAGAGGAACATGAAGGAAAAAGACTAAAATGATGTGGACTTGATAATTGGAAATAACTGATAATCCTAGAGAATGAAATTGCTATAGTGAAATATATGGGAGGTAGAATGTGATTCACCGAGGACATAATGAGTAAGGAGAACATGATATGATAAAATATTAAAAGACTTTTTCCTAGGTTTTCTATCAGAAGATTTTCTGTTGCACAGGCATGAAGAAGATACTTGGAGAATAAGATATAAAATAAAATATACGATTAAATTAATTATTTCAGTTACCACACAAAGCTCAGATCAACTCCCTTAATTTTTTGATAAATGCAAAATGATCTATATCTATATGTCTTTTCTGATCTGAAATTGGAAAATATGTTTTTATTAAGAAATTTTTTTTTTTTTTTTTTGAAATGGAGTCTTACTCTGTCGCCCAGGCTGGAGTGCAGTGGTGCCATCTCAGCTCACTGCAAGCTCCGCCTCCCGGGTTCATGCCATTCTCCTGCCTCAGCCTCCAGAGTAGCTGGGACTACAGGTGCCCGCCACCACGCCTGGCTAATTTTTTTTGTATTTTTTAGTAGAGACGGGGTTTCACCATGTTAGCCAGGATGGTTGCGATCTCCTGATCTCGAGATCCGCCTGCCTTGGCCTCCCAAAGTGCTGGGATTACAGGAGTGAGCCACTGCGCCCGGCCAAGAAACATTTTTTAAAAGAACAACTGTAGAGGTGCAGATATTTCTAGCAGTTCTCCCATAATTGCAACTGGCACCTTTTATATGACATGAGCCCAGGAGAGACTATTTTGAGACCTTATCAGCCATCCTACAGTTGTGTAATGCTGGAATAATGTGTTTGGGGACCTGCTGCCAGGCACCAGCAATATAGAGATGGGGAGAGAAAAACAGAAGAAAGTTAAGGGCAGAGTACTTATCATATGGCATACTATTTTTTTTTTTTTTTTTTTTTTTTTGAGACGGAGTCTCGCTCTGTCACCGAGGTTGGAGTGCAGTGGCGCAATCTCGGCTCACTGCAAGCTCCGCCTCCCGGGTTCACGCCATTCTCCTGCCTCAGCCTCTCCAAGTAGCTGGGACTACAGGCGCCCGCCACCACGCCCGGATAATTTTTTGTATTTTTTAGTAGAGACAGGGTTTCACTGTGGTCTCGATCTCCTGACCTCGTGATCCGCCCGCCTCGGCCTCCCAAAGTGCTGGGATTACAAGCGTGAGCCACTGCGCCCGGCCAAGGCATACTATATTGTTGAAGCTAGGTAGCACAGGGTTGGTATGGAGGGGAAAAGACATTACAAGTGCACTGATACATGCCATCTTTTCTCTTTTCCTTTTTGAGACAGTCTCACTCTGTTGCTCAGGCTTGAGAGCAGTGACACGATCTCGGCTCACTGCAGACTCCACCTCCCAGGTTCAAGTGATTCTCATGCCTCAGCCTCCCACATCCATTTTATTTATTTTCCAATTTTATTTTTAAGCTTTTATTCAAGTTTTTAGTTTATCATAGTGGAAAGAGAGAAAATATTTTCAAACAGAGACTATGTATGATGGCTCACGCCTGTAATCCCACCACTTTGGGAGAGTGTGGCAAGCAGATCACCTGAGGTCATAAGTTCGAGACCAGCCTGACCAACATGGTGAAACCCTGTCTCTATTTTTTTTTTGAGACGGAGTCTCCCTCTGTCGCCCAGGCTGGAGTGCAGTGGTGCAATCTCGGCTCACTGCAAGCTCCGCCTCCTGGGTTCACGCCATTCTCCTGCCTCAGCCTCTCCAAGTAGCTGGGACTACAGGCGCCCGCCACCACACCCGGCTAATTTTTTGTATTTTTTAGTAGAGACGGGGTTTCACCATGGTCTCGATCTCCTGACCTCGTGATCCGCCCGCCTCGGCCTCCCAAAGTGCTGGGATTACAAGCGTGAGCCACCACGCCCGGCCCCTGTCTCTATTAAAAATACAAAAAAAAAAAAAATTAGCCGAGTGTGGTGGCACATGCCTGTAATCCTAGCTTCTTGGGAGGCTGAGGCAGGAGAATCGGTTGAACCCGGGGGAAGGAGGTTCCAGTGAGCCAAGGTCATGCACTGCACTCCAGCCTGGGTGACGAGCAAAACTCCATCTCAAAAAAAAAATTTTTTTTTGTAAATTCTTTAATATCTAAGAGATTTGCTTTCATCTTTGCAAGAAATTTTAGATAATTGTTGATATCATTTTAGTGCCCTTTACATAGTGGGGACATCCTTATAAAACAAAGACACAGTGAGAAAAATATTAGAATGGTTGATAAGTAACTTATTGTGGCTATCACTAAAATATTCATGATAGTAATTGTTTAATTTACTGAATGTCTTGCACCAGGCCTACTCAGCATCATACATACATTGTACTTAGAGAATGAATTATTTACTTAATCCTTATAAAATTATTCCAAGACAGATAACAAGGAAATTGAAGCTCAGCGTGGTAGAGAAACTTCCCCATGTTCAGATGGTTTTTAAGTGGTGGTGCTGAGATTCAAACCCACTTCTGTTTGATTCTGAAACACAACTACTGGGCACTGTAATACACTGTGTTCTGGACATGTTATTAATCATCAACAAATATATTTCAGTAAACACAAGACTTTTTACTTTCTTTTCTTTTTTTTTTTTTTTTTTTTGAGACGGAAACTTGCTCTGTTGCCAGGCTGTAGTGCAGTGGTGCGATCTTGGCTCACTGCAACCTCTGCCTCCCGGGTTCAAGCGATTCTCCTGCCTCAGCCTCCTGAGTAGCTGGGACTACAGGTGTGCGCCACCATGTCCAGCTAATTTTTGTATTTTTAGTAGAGAGAGGGTTTCACCGTGTTAGCCGGGATGGTCTCGATCTCTTGACCATCTCGTGATCTGCCTGCCTCGGCCTCCTAAAATGCTGAGATTACAAGCGTGAGCCACGGCGCCCAGCCGTTTTTTAACTTTCTAATTAAATCTTAAAATTGGGATTTTTCATTGTGTAGTCTGGTTCCTTCATCACACCTCTATGTCAGTGAGTTCCTGGAATCTCCTGCTAGAAAGTTAGTTTATTGAGACTGTCATTAATATGTAATGAATATAATTATTTAAGCCAATACATTTGAAGAATTTAAATTTAACCATACGGTCTTTTAGCAGATAAAGAAAGCAAATTTGATTTCTAAGTTAGTGTGCTTGATATATTGGGAAATTGGAGCCAGGCTAAGCATAGGGTTTCAGGGCTCCAGGTGTGCAGTCACAGGAGGAGACAGGAGAGGCTTGGGAAGCTCCTGGAAGCTGCAGGAGAGCAGGATTGTGGGTATTGCTCACTCTTTCTCTAATAAGGGGACATTTTCTAATAATGCCCCCTTCTCTTCTGCCTGGGGTCTCTGAAACATCTTCTCACATTGTGGTCCGAGGTTTGCTCCCACCAGGCAGCACTTATGGTAGGTTTCCCTTTGGGTAGATAGCAGCAGCTTCTGGCTCTTGTCATGCTGTTTTCCTGTCTGAGTCCTTGCAGCTCTCATCTCTGGACTGCTTCACAACTGAAAGATTGACTCCCCGCTTTTCTACCACCTGTGGAAGCAGCTCCCTGAATTAAATTATTTCTGTCGAATGAAATACCTAGTGTGGTTTCAATTTTCTTTTATTTATTTATATTTATTTATTTATTTATTTATTTATTTATTTATTTATTTTGAGATGGAGTCTTGCTCTGTTGCTGAGGCTGGAGTGCAGTGGCCTGATCTTGGCTCATTGCAACCTCTGCCTCCCGGGTTCAAGTGATTCTTCTGCCTCAACCTCCCCGATAGCTGGGACTACAGGCGCCCGCCACAACGCCCGGCTCATTTTTTGTATTTTTAGTACAGACAGGGTGTCACCGTATTAGCCAGGATGGTCTCGGTCTCCAGACCTCGTGATCCGCCCGCCTCGGCTGCCCAAAGTGCTGGGATTACAGGCGTGAGCCACCGTGCCCGGCCGGTTTCAATTTTCTTTAATGGATCTTGACAGATACTAAAGCCCTTTCCCAGGTGTTCCGTTTATGTAATGCAGTAATTAAAAAGGCCGTGATCGAAGAAGTATTCAAGTGCACTATACATAGAATGTCCTATGGATAACCTGTGAAGTTACCTATTCTTTCTGCTTAGAATGGTATTACATCTACAGGGAGTCAATCAGCTGCAGAAAGTGAATGGATCCTTCAAAAGTTTGAGTTGCTATGAAGGGAGACCCTCTGTTCTTCCTGTCTTAGTCTCAGAGATAGGAAATAACAATTGCAACATTAATCTGGACATTTCTTGGGTTCCATATTCCTACACAAATATAATGAGACACCAATTTGGCCGGCATGCAACTTGAGGCTGACTATAGTGATTAATTTCTGCCTCTGTGTGTTTTAGAGACTTTGCAGAAAAAATTAGTAGATGTAAATGAAAGTGGATGGAAATCGTTTGAAATGAGTTGCCTTTAAGTAGTTGTAAAATTAGACTATATAGCTTAGGAGTCCATAAATTTGAAACTACCTAGGCACAGTGCTCAAAATAGGAGCTTGCATTTATTTACAGGTCATAGTTGTGGAACCAAGATTTGTTAACTTAAAGTTGCTAAGTGGTCACATCAAGAGGTAGAGGAAGTCTACATACCAGATCTGTGTAAACTTTACATTCAAGAGGGTAATCTTAAAATAATTCATCTCTAGCCGGGCGCGGTGGCTCACGCCCGTAATCCCAGCACTTTGGGAGGCCGAGGCAGGCAGATCACGAGGTCAGGAGATCGAGACCATCCTGGCTAACACGGTGAAACCCTGTCTCTACTAAAAAAGAAATACAAAAAAAATGAGCCACACATGGTGGTGGGTGCCTTAGTCCCAGCTACTCCAGAGGCTGAGGCAGGAGAATGGCGTGAACCTGTGAGGCAGAGCTTGCAGTGAGCCGAGATCGCACCACTGCACTCCAGCCCGGGTGACAGTGCGAGACTCCGTCTCAAAAAAAAAAAAAATAATAATAATAATTTATCTCTATAGATAAAAAATCATGAAAGCATGTATTTTAAACACTCAAAGTTAATAAATGGTTATTAAATATTATAATTCACTTCTGATACTTTTAGCCTGTCCTCTTTTTTTTTTTTTTTTTTTTTTTTTTTTTTTTTTTTTTTTTTGAGACAGAGTCTCGCTCTGTCGCCCAGGCTGGAGTGCAGTGGCGCGATCTCGGCTCACTGCAAGCTCCGCCTCCCAGGTTCACGCCATTCTCCTGCCTCAGCCTCCTGAGTAGCTGGGACTACAGGCGCCCGCCACTGTGCCCGGCTAATTTTTTTTTGTATTTTTAGTAGAGATGGGGTTTCACCGTGGTCTCGATCTCCTGACCTCGTGATCCGCCTGCCTCGGCCTCCCAAAGTGCTGGGATTACAGGCTTGAGCCACCGCGCCCGGCAGCCTGTCCTCTTTCTTATTTTGTCCTTGGTTGGGGGATAGCCTGAGGACTAGGTGTGGGGAACCAAATGTGGAAAAAATTATGAAGAAGATTTTGATAAATTTAACTTTTGTATAAGTGAGTACATGGAACCTTTTGTTTTTGCCACTTAAGTCATGGAATTTATTCATAAAAAGTAGGTTCTCGCCAGGTGCGGTGGCTCACGCCTGTAATCCCAGAACTTTGGGAGGCCAAGGCGGGCGGATCACAAGGTCAGGAGATCGAGACTATCCTGGCTAACACAATGAAACCCCATCTCTACTAAAAATACAAAAAAAAAATTAGCCGGGTGAGGTGGCGGGCGCCTGTAGTCCCAGCTACTCTGGAGGCTGAGGCAGGAGAATGGCGTGAACCCCGGGGGGCAGAGCCTGCAGTGAGCCGAGATCGCGCCACTGCACTCCAGCCTGGGCAACAGTGAGACTCTGTCTTAAAAAAAAAAAAAAAAAAAAAAGAGTTTGAGACCAGCCTGGCCAACATGGTGAAACCCCATCTCTACTAAAACTACAAAAATTCGCCAGGGTTGGTGTGGCACACGCCTGTAATTCCAGCTACTTGGGAGGCTGAGGCATAAGAATCACTTGAACCCGGGAGGCAGAGTCTGCAGTGAGTGGAGATCATGGCACTGCACTCCAGCCTGGATGACAGAGCAAAACTCCACCTAAAAAAAAATATATATATATATATAAAATTTACATGTATAAAATATATATATAATTTATATTTATAAAACGAATTCACAATTCTGAAAACCAGTAGAAATGGAGTATATTGACAAGGTTTTGTTTCAACATCACCTGAGCTTTCCATTCTTGACTTTAGTGACCCAGGAATTTCAGTGAAGACATACAAATAGCCTGAAATCTGAGAAAAGTTAATCCTGGATTTAAGCTTAGCCCAAAGAAATTCTATATACTATAGAGGAACAGATGAACTAAATGAATGTTTGCAATTTCTGTTAACAAACGCACATGTGAATTATGTCAGTCTATTAGTTCTTCTGTCTTAAATTTATTTTGATTTTTTTCAAAAATAATATAATCCCAAATAGTAGTTAATAAAGAAAGTCTGAGTTATAGAATTTGTTTTTTAGGGGAAAATTTCTTTCTTTTATTTCAAGCCATCTCCAATTGCCAGAAAAAATAATACCCAGATTTATGTGTTTCTAACTGAATGGTCTCTTTCTGCAATGCCATTCTCCCACCTCAGCCTCCAGAGTAGCTGGGGCTACAGGTGCCCGCCACCACGCCCGGCTAATTTTGTTTTTGGAATGGAAATGGAAAGCTCAAGGAAAACTGAACAGTGATTTACAGCATTTGCCTATGCATTTACTATAATTGTAAGAGCAGGGATTTAATATCTGTAGTGAAGTGATACAGAATTTGGCAGGAACAATTAATATCTACTAAAATTTCTAGGTATCTGACAATACAGAGAACATCAAGGTGAAAACTTTGTTCTTCAAACCATTGTTGAGATATAGGAAGAATCAGCCAATTTTTCTTGAAGGGTATCCCACTAACAAACTTGACAATATTGATACATTGTCTTCCTTAACAGATACAATTCAAGAAATCTGGGAGATAGAGCCAAATGGCTAAGTATCCCCAAACCTAAAAGTTGTTACTCACTATTCTTAAGCCTGAATAAATTTCATAAAACTTTTAAAATTGGCACCTACTCAGTAACATCACACTTTATCCTCCAATAGATTTAAAACTTGGCCGGGTGCGGTGGCTCACGCTTGTAATCCCAGCACTTTGGGAGGCCGAGGTGGGCAGATCATGAGGTCAGGAGATCGAGACCACGGTGAAACCCCATCTCTACTAAAAATGCAAAGAAAATTGGCCGGGCGTGGTGGCGGGCGCCTGTAGTCCCAGCTACTCGGAGAGGCTGAGGCAGAAGAATGGCGTGAACCCAGGAGGCAGAGCTTGCAGTGAGCCGAGATCGCGCCACTGCACTCCAGCCTGGGCGACAGAGCGAGACTGTCTCAAAAAAACAAACAAAAAAAAAAACCAAAACCAAAAAATCTAGTAAAAAGTACCTAGCTTCCTTTTTTTTTTTTTTTTTTTTTTTTTGGACAGAGTCTCACTCTGTGGCCCAGGCTGGAGTGCAGTGGTGCGATCTCGGCTCACTGCATGCTCCACTTCCTGGGTTCGTGCCATCCTCCTGCCTCAGCCTCCAGAGTAGCTAGGACTACAGGTGCCCGCCACCACGCCCAGCTAATTTTGTTTTTGTATTTTTAGTAGACATGGGGTTTCACCGTGTTAGCTAGGATGGTCTCTATCTCTTGACCTCGTGATTTGCCTGCCTCGGCCTCCCAAAGTGCTGGGATTACAGGTGTGAGCCACCGTACCCGGCCAAAAGTACCTGGCTTTCCCTTTGCAATAGCATTTCCAGTATTTGAATTAAATCTAATGGAGCCTTTGATTTTGAAGTGCATGTATGAATTAGTAGTATGTCATGAATTGTGATACATTTTTAAACACCGGCTAGCTGTTGGCAAGATATTATCCATGTCTAATTTTCCAAGTCAGGGAAGAATGCTTTCAATTTTGAATTTATCAACAGTGACCAATACAAAATACTTTCCTTTTTCATGAATAACCAATAATTTTTTTTCTTTTTTCTTCTATTTATTTATTTATTTATTTTTTCTTGAGACAGGGTTTTACACTGTCACCCAGGTTGGAGTGCAGTGGCATGATCTTGGCTCACTGCAGCCTCTACCTCCCCAGCTCAAACCACCCTCCTGCCTTAACCTCCCGAGTAGCTGAGACTACAGGCATGCGCCACACTTCCCCACTAATTTTTGTATTTTTAGTAGAGATGGGGTTTCTCTATGATGTCCAGGGATCTCAAACTCCTGGGCTGAACTGATCCGACTGCGTTGGCCTCCCAAAGTGCTAGGATTTGAGACATAAGCCACTGTGCCTGATCTATTTTTCTTTCTTTTTCTTGTTTTCGACAGATTCAAGCTCTGTCGCCCAGACTGGAGTGCAGTGGCGTGATCTCAGCCCACTGCAACCCCAGCCTCCCCGGTTCAAGCAATTCTCCTGCCTCAGCCTCCCGAGTAGCTGGGACTACAGGCGCATATGGCCACGCCTGGCTAATTTTTTTTGTATTTTAGTAGAGACGGGATTTCACCATGTTGCCCAGGCTAGTCTCGAACTCCTGAGCTCAGACAATCCACCCGTCTCGGCTTCCCAAGTGCTGGGATTACAGGTGTGAGCCACCACACCTGGCCTATTTTGTTTATCTTTTAAAAGCAGGATGAAGTCTGTGGAAAAATAATAGGTAATTCCTTATCTGGTGATTATCTGGTATCAAGCATTTCTCTTTAGAAAAGAGGACACATTCCGGCGGGGCGCGGTGGCTCACACTTGTAATCCCAGCACTTTGGGAGGCCGAGGCGGGCGGATCATGAGGTCAGGAGATCGAGACCATGGTGAAACCCCGTCTCTACTAAAAATACAAAAAAAAAAATTATCCGGGTGTGGTGGCGGGCGCCTGTAGTCCCAGCTACTCGGAGACGCTGAGGCAGGAGAATGGCGTGAACCCGGGAGGCGGAGTTTGCAGTGAGCCGAGATTGCACCACTGCACTCCAGCCTGGGCAACAGAGCAAGACTCCGTCACAAAAAAAAAAAAAAAAAAAAAAGAAAAGAGGACACTTTCCATACTTTGTTCAATTACATTTTCTCTATTCCCAGCACAGAAAGTGAATTGAGCTTTCTTGTTCAATAATGTCTTCCTTAAGCACAGCTAGTGTTATCTGCTGAATCAGTAAAACGATTTTTGAATTACTATTTTAACAATGTCAGTAAGTTACCAAGAGAAGGAATTCTGATCTCTCAGTATGAAACATTTACTTAAAATCTCATCAATTTAAAGTTAACTTATAACAGGATGTTCTGGAGTAATATTATATATATTATATTCTTACACCCTGATATGATTTGGGTTTAGGCATATGCATATGTCAAACTCATCAAATGAGATTCATGTATTTTATTGTATGTAAACTTAAGCTAAAAAATGAACTGCAAACAATTATAGAATACTTTTTTTTTTTTTTTAAGACAGAGTCTAGCTCTGTTATCAGGCTGGAGTGCAGAGGTACAATCTCAGCTCACTGCGACCTCTGCCTCCTGGTTTCAAGTGATTTTCCTGCCTCAGTCTTCCGAGTAGCTGGGACCACAGGCGTGCCACCATGCCCAGCTAATTTTTGTATTTTTAGTAGAGAGGGGAGTTTTACCATGTTGGCCAAGATGGTCTCAATCTCTTGACCTCGTGATCCACCCACCTCAGCCCCCCCAAAGTGCTGGGATTACAGGCATGAGCCACTGCGCCAGGCCTAGAATACTTCTTAATGATATATATGTTAAATATTTAGGGGAATATGTACTACTGTTTGCAGAGTATTTGTATCAGAAATGAATAAAAGAAGATGGATCAACTGATGGGTAGAAAATGGGATGCTAAAGCAAGTACAGTTCAATGGTATTGGTAGAATTTGGGAAGTAAATATTGCAAATTCATTGAAAAATTGTTTACTTTTTTATGTTTAACATTTTTTACAGTTATATTTAAATATTTAAATTACAATTAAAGAAAAATTGGGCTGGGCGCGGTGGGTCAGACCTGTAATCCCAGCACTTTGGGAGGCCGAGAGACAGGTGGATCACAAGGTCAGGCGATCGAGACCACCCTGGCTAACATGGTGAAACCCTGACTCTACTAAAAATGCAAAAAATTAGGCTGGGCACGGTGCCTCACACCTGTAATACCAGCACTTTGGAAGGCCGAGGTGGGCGGATCACCTGAGGTGAGGAGTTCAAGACCAGCCTGGCCAATATGGTGAAACCCTGTCTCTACTAAAATACAAAAATTAGCTGGGCATGATGGCGGGTACCTGTAATTGCAGCTACTAGGGAGGCTGAGATGGGAGAATTGCTTGAACCCAGGAGATGGTGGTTGCGGTGAGCCAGGATTGCGCCACTGCACTCTAGCCTGGGCGGCTGAGGGAGACTCCATCGCAAAAAAAAAAAGAGAAAAATTAGCTGGGTGTGGTGGCATGCACCTGTGGTCCTAGCTACTTAGGAGGCTGAGATAGGAGAATTACTTGAACCTGGGAGGTGGAGGCGACAGAGCGAGACTTCGTCTCAAAAAAAAAAAAAAGAAAAGAAAAGAAAAAGAAAAATTGCTTATCTACATATCCCTGAAGAAGCCTGTTTTATTTTTTTAAAATTATTTTAAAAGATTTAAAGAGTATGGGGTTAGGCAGGCTAAATTGTTTAAGTATCCTGAGATTATATTTTGCAAGCTTAATTATTTAAAAATATTTTCTGAAGGAAGATAATAAACAAATAAGAGCTTTTGCCTTTCAATCTACATGAGTAGCTTTCACCGGGAGGATTAAAACTGAATTCACATTTTAGTTTCTTGCCCTTCCATCGACCCTAATTTTTAGAGGTTTAGAAATTGGCTACAAAATTGGTTTTGGTGCTGAAACTTGGCACCAAAACCTAAAACCCAAGACCAAGTCGTCATTTTATTCAGTTTATTTTTAAGCCTTTTGGCAAGAAGTCACAACAGTCATTTCTTTGCCTGAGACTGTAATGCCAGGGGATGTCAGGACACAATGTCCCTTGAGCGATATAACAGGAACACCTGCACACCTGTGCAGTGAGATGATGATCTTCTACGAGTCCAAAAATGTTTAATTAGGAATTCAGAAATAAATGAGAATGTAAATGTTTACGTAGGAGGTATTATTCTGCTTCAGTTTTGTAAGATTCTCCATGGATGTATGAACTTTCTAGCCAAAGATTCGAAATGTCAACACCTTTGTTTGCAATCTTACTATATCCCTGTGTGAACATTTCAAAATGAAGGGGAAAGATTGGTAATATTAATTATTTGTGGATTCAGGTGGAGAATGTAAGTAAGTTACTTCTTCTGATTCATCTCTTTTTGTTCTTTTCTATTTTTTAAATTTGCACGTTTTGCTTTTTTCCATTGACACTAACACTGCTATTTCAAGGAAGTCTAACTTTCAGTTTAATTTGGCTCTTACCTCAAATTCAATCATTTTGTGGTTTTTACTCCTTTTTTCATATTTATTGACACTTTATATTTCTGAACATTAACCTTTTATGTTCCATCTCAGTATACATCTCAGAAGCTCTGGATAAACTTCCAGATTAGGCCGGGTGCAGTGGCTCATGCCTGTAGCCCCAGCACTTTGGGAGGCCAAGGCAGGCGAATCACCTGAGGTCGGGTGTTCGAGACCAGCCTGACCAACATTGAGAAACCCTGTCTCTACTAAAAATACAAAATTAGCTGGCGTGGTGGTGCATGCCTGCAATGCCAGCTACTCAGGAAGGCTGAGCCAGGAGAATTGCTTGAACCTGGGAGGCGGAGGTTGTGGTGAGCGGAGATGGCACCATTGCACTCCAGCCTTGGCAACAAGAGCAAAACTCCGTCTCAGAAAAACAAAAACAAAACAAAAACAAAAAGGTCGAGCACGGTGGCTCACACCTGTAATCCCAGCACCTTGGGAGGCCGAGGCGGGCGGATGGCCTGAGGTCAGGAGTTTGAGACCATCCTGGCCAAAGTGGTGAAACCCCGCCTCTACTAAAAAAAATACAAAAAGTTAGCGGAGCTTGGTGGCAGGCGCCTGTAGTCACAGTTACTCGGGAGGCTGAGGCAAGAGAATCGCTTGAACCCAAGAGGCGGAGGTTGCAGTGAGCCGAGATCTCACCATTGCACTCCAGCCTGGGCAACAAGAGAGAGACTTCATCTCAAAAAAAAAAACAAAAAAAAAACTTCCAGATTAAAATGCTTTTGTTTTTAATACCACATATTCTCACTCAAATGTGGGAGCTATAAGGGAAAAAGTGAACTCATGAAGAGTAGAATAATGGTTATCAGAGACTGGGAAGGGTAGCAGAGAGGAGGGGACAAAGTGAGAATGGTTATTGGGTTCAAAAATACAGTTATATAGAATCAATTAGATCGAGTATTAAGTAGCACAATAGGGTGACTACAGTTAACAATTCATTGTGTATTTTACATAATTAATTAATTTATTTATTTATTCATTTATTTTGAGATAGAGTCTTGCTCTGTCACTCAGGCTGGAGTGCAGTGGCACGATCTCATTGCAACCTCCACCTCCTGGGTTCAACCGATTCCCCTGCCTCAGCTTCCTGAGTAGCTGGGACCACAGGTGTGCACCACCACACCTGGCTAATTTTTGTATTTTTAGTACAGACAGAGTTTCACTATGTTGGGCAGGCTGGCCTCAAACTCCTTATGTCAAGTGATCCACCTGCCTCGGTGTCCCAAAGTGCTGGGATTACAAGCGTGAGCTACCGCACCCGGCTCATTGTGTATTTTAAAACAATGAAAATAGCATTGGAATGTTCCTAACACAAAGAAATGATAAATGCATAAAGGAATGGATATTCCAGCTACCCTGATTACTGCATTACACACCATATGCCTGTATCAAAACATTGCATGTACCCCATAAATATATGCAACTATTATGTACCCATAATATATATATTTTAATATATATATTTTAATTTAAAGCCCCTTGGAAAGACTAGCCTGGTACCTTGTCTATATGATTCCCTTACACACTTCCTGTCCTTGTGGTAAGTAAAGAATGTCACTTTCTGGCATGCCCAGGAACCTTAAGATATTTGGGGATTGGCCAGGCCCAACGGCTCACGCCTGTAATCCCAGCACTTTGGGAGGCCGAGACGGATGGATCACCTGAGGCCAGGAGTTCGAGACCAACCTGGCCAAAACGGTGAAACCCCATCTCTACCAAAAATATAAAAACTAGCTGGGCATGGTGGTGGGTGCCTGTAATCCCAGCTACTCAGGAGGCTGAGACAGGAAAATTGCTTGAACACAGGAGATGGAGTTTGCAGTGAGCCGACACGGTGTCACTGCACTCCAGCCTCAGTGACAGAGTGAGACTCTGTCTCAAAAAAAAAGAAAAAGAAGAAGATATTCTGAGATCTAGATTAAATTCACCCAATTTGTACAGACATTGCAGGCACAATCTGATGGCAGGTCTTTGGCTTAGCTTCCTGGCCTAGAAGTTTTTAAAGGTCTAATCTGAACTTCCTTATCAAAGTTCCAGCAAAGCTAATTTGAAAAGAGCCTATATTGCCAATCACTAAGCTTGCTATACTTTATGCAAATAATCAGGCCAAGTATAATAAGACTAAAGCTTATTTTGCAAATAAATTGGTCTTTCTGTGAATTTTCTTTTGTAGAAAAGGGGGCTGGGAGAGAGAAAAAATTGTTCAGAAGACAACCGTAGCACACCTGGTACCAGATTCTAGTCCAGACCATTGTTTTTGAGCTTTTATTCTTTTCCTACAATTTGAACTGAATCCTGAATTACTTCTTGGCAACAAAAAAGTCTCTAAGGAAAAAAAGGGTTTTTAATCTTCATGATGTTCTCTAATTGAATAAGGTTTTTGTTTTTTTTTTTTCATTCTGGCATGTGAACTCTTTTTGATTGTAATCCTTGTGCACATTATGTTTCTACTATTCAATTTTCTTTTTTTTTTTGAGTCAGAGTTTCACTCTTGTCACCCAGGCTGGAATGCAATGGTGTGATCTCGGCTCACCGCAACCTCTGCCTCCCAGGTTTAAGCAATTCTCCTGCCTCAGTCTCCCGAGTAGCTGGGATTACAGGCATGTGCCACCATGCCTGGCTAATTTTATATTTTTAGTAGAGATGGGGTTTCTCCATGTTGGTCAGACTAGTCTCGAACTCCCAACCTCAGGTGATCTGCCCGCCTTGGCCTCCCCAAAATGCTGGGATTACAGGTGTGAGCCACTGCGCCCGGCCTCTACTATTCAAATTATTAACGTTGTGTACCTCTCAATGTTTTACATCTTCTGATGAAATCAAAATCATGGTATTCAGAAGACTAGAGATGATTCAACCAAGCCTGTGAATCTTCCTCATTTAGAATCCCGCTGGGCCCAGATCTGTTCTCCTTTGCCAGTGCACTGCTGCTTAAGCTATCCAATATCAAGCACCCTCCCTCTAGAGACCCAGGGACTACCATAGAAGAGATGGGTGTGTGAGATTGTATGGCCCAGTTTCAAGGGGTGAAAGTAGAAAAGCAGCCTGTTGCATGGCAAGACCGATGCCATTTGAAGTGAAACCACCATGATGAGCAATGTTACACCCTCGCATGGTGCAACCTCACATGTGGCAAGGTCTTGGAACAATTCCTATAGCATATTCCGCCTCTCATAAAGGTGCTTATCTAACCTCCCCAGTGGTCACAAGTCTTACAAGAACATCTGAGGCATGACCAGATACACATGTCGGTACTCTAAGAGCTTGCGATCTAAAGGGTACTTTCTAGAGGGTGGGTGCAGGGATCCACCACCTCTCAGCCACCAGGGATATCACTTCTTTTCACAACTTCCTATTAAATACTTCTTTTTTGAGAAAAAAAAGTGCTTTTCTCTTTGGCAATAGATATTTATTAAGGATCTTCTACCTGTTCTAAATTGTGTAGGAAACAAAATATTAATCCAGAAATAGGTTTTTTTCCCTAAGATTTTACCCAGAACAATAAGCCCAAGTAAAGACAAAAGCTAGAGAGAAAATAGAAAAGCAATGAGTTTGATGGTCCTGTTCACTCAATAGATAGGCAGTTAACACTTCTGAGTAGCCAGTCCTGCATGAAATGCTTTGCATTAAAATACAAATAGAAAGAAAATATAACTTCTATATTTGAAGAAGCAATAAACATGTTGTACAAATTGAATAAACAAGTCTCTGGATCATACCTGGGTTGAGATACACACTTGGAAGTATTCAGCAAGCAGGTGGAATTTGCAGGTTTTCTGGTAAGAATTTGCAGAATGGTGAAAAGTGAAACCTGAGAATAAACACGAGCCACTAATGGAGCAGAAAGTGGTGAAGAGGAAGCAAGGAGAAAGGCCTTATTATTATTATTATTATTATTTTTTGAGACAGAGTCTCACTCTGTCGCCCAGGCTGGAGTGCAGTGGCGCAATCTCGGCTCACTGCAAGCCAGGTTCACGCCATTCTTGTGCCTCAGCCTCCCCGAGTAGCTGGGACTACAGGCGCCCGCCACCACGCCCAGCTAATTTTTTTTTTTTTTGTATTTTTAGTAGAGACAAGGTTTCACTGTGGTCTCGATCTCCTGACCTCGTGATCTGCCCGCCTCGGCCTCCCAAAGTGCTGGGATTACAAGCGTGAGCCACCGCGCCCGGCCGGAGAAAGACCTTAAAGAGTGCTGTAAGCCATTTCTGAGCAAACTATCACAAGGACAGAAAACCAAACACCGCATGTTCTCACTCATAGGTGGGAATTGAACAATGAGAACATTTGGACACAGGATGGGGAACATCACACACCGGGGCCTGTCATGGGGTGGGGGGAGGGAGGAGGGATAGTATTAGGAGATATACCTAATGTAAATGACGAGTTAATGGGTGCAGCACACCAACATGGCAGATGTATACATATGTAACAAACCTGCACGTTGTGCACGTGTACCCTAGAACTTAAAGTATAAGAATAATAATAATAAAAAGAAAAGTATCCCTCCAAAAACAGGCTGGAGGTGCTGGGCTGGGGGATCTAGGATGCCAAGGTCTGAGTATGGGAGTTTTAAATGGAGGGCATGTTGGCTGGGTAAGGAAGTTAGGGTAAATGTCTCCAGTGAGCCTCAACATCATCTCGTAAAAAGTCAAGCATTTGGACATTGGCCACACGCAGAGGGCATCAAAGCCAGATTACAACTGTCTCAGTCACTAAAGATCTTTTCCACCCTTTGCTGCTCTTCCTCCCCCTGTGCCAGACTTCAGGGAACCAGAGGTCACAAGATGGAGCCTCAATCTGTCACCCAGGCTGGAGTGCAGTGGCACGATCTCGGCTCACTGCAAGCTCCGCCTCCCAGGTTCACACCATTCTCCTGCCTCAGCCTCCCGAGTAGCTGGGATTACAGGCACCCACCACCACGCCCGGCTAATTTTTGTATTTTTAGTAGAGACGGAGTTTCACCGTGTTAGCCAGGATGGTCTCGATCTCCTGACCTCGTGATCTGCCCACCTTGGCCTCCCAAAGTGCTGCGATTACAGGCGTGAGCCACTGCGCCCAGCCTTTCCCTTTATCTTTTAAAATGTTTTAGAAGATAAACAAATCTATTTTAAAGCCTCATATAAATATCTTGAAATGTTCTATAAGCATTCTATTTCTCTCTTTCCCTAATCAAAAGCCTGCTGTCCTTCCCCGCAAGAAAGACAAAGGATGTTACTTTTTTTGTCTGCGTCTCCTATTCCCTACATCCAATTTCCCATTCATAATTAAATTTGATATTTCTCAAAAAAAAAAAAGAGTGCTGTAAGTATGTGTAACATTGATGATGACTGAATTGATTAAGCACTTACTATCTTCCTGATAGGAAGTATATAGGCATCATCTTGTTTAATATTGAAACAATCTCATGAGGTAGGCACTATTATTATTATTCCATCCATTTTACAGACAACAGAACTGAGGCTTATGCAGTTTAAGTCATTTTTTCAAGGTCACAAGGGTTGTTGTTAGTATATGGTTGAATGAGGACTTAGAGATGCTTACCCTAATTTCAGAATCCAAACTCAGAGGGTAGCCAACAGTGCTGGGTGCTATAATGACATCTCATTGGGATGGGCTGAAAAGTGGCCATAGGGCTAGACTATAAGAGTTGGCACAGTTTCTGCAGCAAGAAGGAGAACACAAATGACATTAGCGTGAAGATACAGGCCATGGGATAAAGAGAGGATTCCACTATCATAACAGGCCTAATGAACCACAGTAAAGCCCTAATTCACGAAACACCACACAGTGAAGAGAATGTCACTACCTGTTATTTAAATATCCTCTAAGAATGCTGAAAAATGGTAAATGAAGAATGAAACTTACGAGGCTCAACGGGACAAATTCTCTAAGCCATACTTTCTTCACTGAAATTGATTAATTTTCCTTAAGAAATGACATCATTCTCATGATGTAATCTGTGATTGGTTGGTCTAGGATAATCCAGTGGGTGACAGTCATCTCTCAGTGGAAATCCTGTGTTTCCATCTATACATTGTTCCATTTGATCAGTTCACTCTAAGTTCACCCTTTCCTGCATCTCCTATCTTCTACTAGATTTTCATGCCAACTGGTGTGACCATGTTTGAGGATTCCCTAATAATTAGACCAAGTGTGGCAACTCATGTACTTTTTTATCTCAAAAAGAATATATAAAGAATATATCTTCTAATGAATATGTAGAAGAACTGTGAAAAATAAAACATACAAAATATACTATTACCATTTTATAGCATTTATTTTGATACTTGAGTCACATCTAAGGCTAATCATAAAATCTCTGCTAAATACAACAGAAGGCATAAGAAAATCTAGTTGAAAAGGAAACATTGTAAAAATACTAGTTAGATCCATAGAAGGTGGGTGTATTTTCCTGATATACTGACATGATCTCTCTCATATCTGACTAAATTTGTTGTATATGCATGTGAAATTTCTCACTACCTCTTAATACCTTCTAAATAAGAAAATTAGCTGTGTTTGGCTTTTTCTTCCTATCTACCAACCCCTAATCAAAAATGGTGATAAAGCTTTTCAGTTTAAAACAGATTTTTAATTTAAAATCCACTTGAAATTTATCAGAAGATTATTGCGTGCTTTAAAATCTTAGTAAAAATTGAAATCTGAATTAAGAAAGGTTAATTGATAAAAAATTTATGATTCAGATTCGTGTTTATGAATCCACCTAAATTTCTTAAAAATACCTTTAGCATTTAGCTGTGCAGGTCCTGGTGTTGTCTTTGTCTGTGTGGGTTTTCTGTTTGCGTGTTTTCATTTTTGTTTTTAAGCTTTAAGTTTAAATAATTTTTTATGTTCTGAAAATCCTGTGAGAGAAAAACTATTGAAAAAGATTACAAATGTACAAAATTCTCCCTTGATATTTGATTGAGAGTACTTTCTGCATACATACAAGATATATAGTCTTCTTTTATTCATTATCTATTATTTATTTTTGAGATGGAGTCTCGCTCTGTTGCCTAGGCTGGAGTGCAGTGGTGCGATCTCAGCTCACTGCAACTTCTGCCTCCTGGGTTCAAGCAATTCTCCTGCCTCAGCCTTCTGAGTAGCTGGGATTGCAGGCGTGCACCACTACGCCCAGCTAATTTTTTTGTATTTTTAGTAGAGATGGGGTTTCACCATGTTGGTCAGTCTGGTCTCGAACTCCAGACCTCAAAGGATCTGCCCACCTCAGACTCCCAAAGTGCTGGGATTATAGGTGTGAGCCACCGTGCCCAGCCCTAGTCTTCTTTTAAAGCAGCATATAGAAGGACTTCATATATGATGGGATAAAGACACATATGCTTCCATCAAGTTCAGCATCTGGAAAAGGTAAGGGAGGAGGTCATCACAATAGTTTCTGTTTTCGATATGTGATATTAGTGACATCTGACATGTCATCTGTATTTTTTTGAAGAACTATATGCCTTATGGAATGTAATATTTAATACTGAATTTGAATGAACTTTTTCAAATAACATTCATTTGAATTTTCTACAAACATATGTGAAAGAAATCTCAAAGAAAATTAATCTGTCATTTTTTCAAATATTAAATATGTGAAAGTTATAATGAAAGAGCAAAAGAAATAAATGAGCCTGTTTTTATTATTTTTTTTTTTTTGCTTTAAAGCTAAATGTGCAGGCCGGGCGCGGTGGCTCACGCTTGTAATCCCAGCACTTTGGGAGGCCGAGGCGGGCGGATCACGAGGTCAGGAGATCGAGACCACGGTGAAACCCCGTCTCTACTAAAAAATACAAAAAATTAGCCGGGCGTGGTGGCGGGCGCCTGTAGTCCCAGCTACTCGGAGAGGCTGAGGCAGGAGAATGGCGTGAACCCGGGAGGCGGAGCTTGCAGTGAGCCGAGATTGCGCCACTGCACTCCAGCCTGGGTGAAAGAGCAAAAGACTCCGTCTCAAAAAAAAAAAAAAAGCTAAATGTGCTTTCTTGAATTCTAATGAAAAGTAGCATCTGTTTTGTAAAGGGTGTGATGAGGGCAGTCCTTTACTTGGATGGAATGAGGCACGATAACTTCTAGGTGAATAGACTTCTGTGCATTTGTTGGGAAGTAAGCCATTGTTGGCAAATTTGGTGACAGTTCACAGCTTTTTAAGTCACTGTAGGATCTTCTGTGTTGTTTACATGTGAAAAACTTTACATGTGAAAACTGTTGTTTCAGTTTTGGTCATCAGAAATACTTTCAGTTGGCTTCTGTGTGCCTTTGTCATATGTTCATTATTGCAGTTTTTGTTGTTGTTGTTGTTTATTTGCCAGCGTTCTGCACTTTCTGGCACTACTGTATGCTCCAGGCTCACCTTGTCTATTTTCTGTACGAGTCCTAGAATCAGCCATTGTTTTAGTCAGATGGGGCTTGTATAACAATTATGTCATCGACTAGGTGGCCTCAGCAAATATTCATTTCTCACAATTTTGGAGGCTGGGAAGTCCAAAATCAAGGTGCCAGCAGATCTGGTGTATGGTGAGGTTTGTATTATCACATGGTGGGAAACAGAGAGAGAAAGCCCTCTCATGTCTCTTCTTATATGAGCACTGATCTTATAAATGAGTTCTCCACCTTTATGACATGGTTACCTCCCAAAGATTTCACCTTCTAATGCCATGACATTGGAGATTAGGCTTCAACATATCAATTTTGGGGTTAAACATTCAGTCCATTGCAGCCATTTATCCAAAGATCACTGAATCATTTTATTGGAGAATTGTGTTAGAAACTAAGATCTGGGTACTAGGCATACTCATTTCTACCTGGATGTTGTTGCTTCTAGCCCTTCTCAGCCGACATAGAAAATAACTACATATGTGAATACAAAGGCATTTGTATATACGTAATCACATATATTTTTATACTTAACCATCTACATCTGTATTAAGCTAAACATGATTTCATGCTGATATTTCCAATTCTGATCGATTACACATGGATCATTCTAACCTTCTCCTCTTGTGTTTCTGTAATCTCTTACTCCAACAGTGAAAAACCTGGCTTCAGTCATCATCCAATCATTGATTTAATTGTTCAATTCTAGTGTACACGCACAGCAGTATCAGAATTGTTAGCCTGTACTCCTGTAAGAAACACCTTTATCACCTAGAATACAGTGTTGTCTACTGTTCCTTTTCCCTTGAGTCTTACAAACCTCACTCATTTCTTTGTTTGTTTTTTTTTTTTTTTTGATGGAGTCTCGGTCCGTCGCCCAGGCTGGAGTGCAGTG
This sequence comes from Symphalangus syndactylus, assembly GCF_028878055.3. Taxonomy (NCBI): domain Eukaryota; kingdom Metazoa; phylum Chordata; class Mammalia; order Primates; family Hylobatidae; genus Symphalangus; species Symphalangus syndactylus. Next base: position 77,953,939 of record NC_072426.2, read on the forward strand.
GCGCAATCTCGGCTCACTGCAAGCTCCGCCTCCCGGGTTCACGCCATTCTCCTGCCTCAGCCTCCCGAGTAGCTGGGACTGCAGGCGCCCGCCACTATGCCCGGCTAATCTTTTGTATTTTTAGTAGAGACGGGGTTTCACTGTGGTCTCGATCTCCTGACCTCGTGATCCGCCTACCTCGGCCTCCCAAAGCGCTGGGATTACAGGCGTGAGCCACCGCGTCCGGCCTAAACCTCACTCATTTCTTAAATTACTTTAGTGAGCAACTTTTCCCCACTGTTGTCAGTGAGGTTGCTTCACATGTTTTTAATACAGTTAGATTGGTTTGTTATGTTCTAACTTTCTTCATGAGCTGCTAAATAAATTTGCATTCATTAAGATTTATTATCAGTGTCAGTGCGTTTTGACAAATGCATAATGACATGTATTGAAAAATAAGGTACCATACAGAATAGTTTATCCACCTGAAAACCTCCTGTGCTCCCTCCCTAGCTTAGAAGATTTTATAACTCACTCTTTTCCTCAAGAAGGAGGACATAATATTAACCTATATTTTGATGTATACGGACTTCCTTTGGCTTATTTTTACCTTTCCAGACACATCTTCAGAGTCGTATTCAGACTCAACAATTGTGCACTGAATGCAAATCAAACTGTTTGTATTTTTTCAAATATATCGTCTTGCAAATTAATCAACACTAAATACTTCCTCCCTCTGCTCAAAAGGCCCTTCTAGCCATGAAAGCCTAAACAATTTCTGCAAATTCTTCAAAAATCACATCAAATGTTACCACTGTCAGAACAGACCTCCTTGATCATATAAAACAGGAAAGTTAAAATGTCTTCTCCATTTCATTTATCCCCCTATAGTATTTTATTTGTTTTTTTGCTCCTTTCACTAGAATTTAATATCCTTGAAGAAAGATTTCATGATATTCACATACGTCTCCAGTGCCTGTCAGAGTGTCAGAGTATCTGACACAACATTTGCATATTTAATAACTATGAGTCAAAGGGAAAATAGAGTGAATGAATGAATAAATGAATGAATGAGGGAGAGGCTGAATGAGTGAAACATACATATTTATTTCTGATTTCAAATTTCAAAAGTTGAGCTATATGGAAGTTGAGGCTACCCTAAGTCTAAAATGGTAAGTCACATCTTCTCAGGGGAGTTTGAAAGGTCTTAGGTCTAACCACCTGAGGCCCACTGGATCTATTTATGGAAAGTTTATGAATGAAGCTTGATGTAAACTTTGTTCCCTTAGAGTTGATATGAAGTTTTCTTCTTGCTTTGACTTATTAAGGAATTTTTAGGCCAGATGTGGTGGCTCACGCCTATAATTCTAGCACTTTGGGAGGTGGAGGTGGGCAGATCATAACGTCAGGAGTTCCAGACTAGCCTGGCCAACATAGTGAAACCGTATCTCTAGTAAAAATACAGAAATTAGCTGGGCATGGTGGTGTGCACCTGTAGTCCCAGCTACTCGGGAGGCTGAGGCGGGAGGATTGCTTGAACTGGGGAGGCGGAGGTTGTGGTGAGCCGAGATTATACCACTACGCTCCAGCCTAGGCAACAGAGGAAGACACCATCTCAAAAAAAAAAAATTTTTTTTAAGAGCTAAATATCTCCATATGACAGCCCAACCTTCTATGAGCATACATACAACTCTAAGACTGATTTTCTGGCCAAATGGAGAATTTGGATAATATTGCAAGGCAATAGCAACACTCATCTCACAGGAATCTCTTTTGTCCTTATTTTCAAACTTTCAATACACCAGTTTGGTACAAATATTAAGTACACATATCATTGTATTAAGTACAAATATCACCACTGAAATTCTTTATTTCACAGGCTTCCACACAAATCAATAAAACTAATAAAAAGTCTTGCAGTATATTTCAAGACCTCTTCTCCATGTCATCCAGAATCACCACCCTGTAAACATTCAGTGTCAAGCTCAGGTGCTCAAAAATTGAAATTTTGCTTTAATAAAAAGGATATTTAATGCAACTGAGGAAAGAGTCCCAACTTTCTTGGCTAGATCCTCCAAATAAAGAAACTTATGTCAAATCAAAGCAGGTATTTCTATTGACAAAAGCTAACACCTGCATATCGGGCAGGCTGGGTGATGTCATTCATCTTTTCTGTGCTAAATTCAGCAATTAGCCAAAGAACAAACTTGTGCTTGGAAAATGCAATTGCCTCAAATAAATGATTTAAATGAATAATAAAAAGCAATTAATTCTATGATGCATTCTAAAGATCAAGTTGCTTCATTTAGGGATCAGTGAAAAGCTTTAACCATTAAACCTCCTTAAATCAATCTAAACACTTGCACTAAACTTCTTAAACACAAATATTTTTTCTTTTTTCCTGTCCTCTGAAATGGAATTAATTTGAGGTAGAAATTCCAAAAAAAAAAAAAAAACCACCATTTCGTGATTCAACTGCTTCTCTTAAGACAACCACACCAACTTTATCAACTCAATAGGTTAAGTTTGGGCAGGTTTTTTTGGTTTTATTTTGTTTGTTTGTTTGAGACAGAGTCTTGCTCTGTCACCCAGGCTGGAGTGCAGTGGCGCGATCTCTGCTCACTGCAAGCTCCGCCTCCCTTGTTCATGCCATTCTCCTCGAGTAGCTGGGACTACAGGCGCCCGCCACCATGCCCGGCTAATTTTTTGTATTTTTAGTATAGACGGGGTTTCACCATATTGGCCATGCTGGTCTTGAACTCCTGACCTGGTGATCCTCCCGCCTCAGCCTCCCAAAGTGCTGGGATTATAGGCGGGAGCCGCCGTGCCCGGCCTGTATTACTGTCTTTAGCTGATTAAGGCTAAACATTTAGACTATGATTATTTCAGGGTAAAGAACTATAAAATGGTTGCATTAAAATATCTTTATTAAAGAAGTAAAACAAACTTACTGGTTAAATGACTTTTTTTCCCCTTTAAGAGTTAAACTAATTTTCATCCTCATTTTATGCATATGTGAAAGATATATTTTTTACAATTGCTCTAACACAAATACTGCTAAACTTTTACAATAACATTGCTCTTTTCTTCGGAATAAATGAAGCCTCAAAACCAGTGAACCATTTCCTGCTATGTGTTATTCTTACCATTTCATTGCTCCAGATCCACTGCCAGTTTGAAAGCTCCTGTGCATAAAGCATTGCCAAGCTTGAACGTATAATAAACCTTCTGTAATATTCTTGGAAACCAAAGGCACTGTGAACTCAGGGAGTTGAGCATTTATATGTTTAAGTCAGGTATTGCAATTCTCTTAATCTCATGAGATGCTAAATAACCATGGGATTGAATAGAGCTGTTTTCTGCTAAAAGTGAAATTTTACCCAAGTCTATCAATATAAAGTGAGAGTCTCCAGGGTGGAAGGTGGTGTTTGGATTCATGGAAGAGTAAGAATACCTGAGTGGGTGTCATGAGTGCTTTGAGGAGGGAATGAACACTCAGGCTCTGCCCTGAAACCTCAAACTCTATAGAGTTTTAGAAAAACAAACAAACAAACAAAATATATTACAGTATCCATCGACATGAGACAGTATTTTTTAAGTGATAAATCTGTGTTTCTGTGTATTTCTTATAGTCATTAAAAGTATATACAACCCTCCAATTTGGATAAAGAAAATGTAAAAGTATAGAAATGTTTATAGTTTATTATTAAAAGATCTGGCATTTATTACAAATTTTTCTTATTATGCTAATTTTCACTCATGTATTATGGCAGACAAAAAATTCTACTCACTAATCAAATATTCGTGTCTGAGACCTTAAACCAGATGTAGAAAAATTGATCAAGCAAGTTTGAGTCCCTTCTTATTACAGTAAAATATAAGTCCTGTGGCTGAGGTCAAAGTTGAAGCTAGAGAGAGTGAAGGTTTTGCCATCCCCACGACCTCTGAGTCACAGCCTGGCATTTTTCCTGCCACTGTTGATGGAGTAGTCAAAAAGACTCAGGGCTAAGAGTACTATTCTGGAAAAACCAGAGGTAAGAACTTTTCAGATCATAGACAACACAAAGTCTGAAAAAGTTCTGTCTCTTACAGAAATACCATTCTCCCTACTGCTTTTTTGGAGAATGTCAAGCTGACTTCAGAAGGCTAAGAAAACACATACATCTTATTCTAACAGCGGGATACCTAACATATATTTCACAAGGCCGGATAGTGTGGGCATGGCTGAACTGACCTCTGTATGCCTCAGTTTGCTGTTCTGGATGAAGGGTGTAAATCAAGCCCACAGGGGTTTAGGGGGAGACTTAGCTCTTGTTCTCACTTGCAAGGGACCCTCAGTCACTGTTTTCCAAACCCACCCTCCTTTGTGAGATGGCAGAAGTTTCACTTAATTCTACATGAGTCAGCTCTCATTTCTCCCTCCCAGGGTTTCCATCCAAAGGTCCCTGTTAAAGCTGATGATGAGAAATCTGTCAGTAAAACGGGGTTGTAAGTTTGATGGGAAGGTTGTTATTTTTCCCTGACCCCACCATCCTTCCTCTACCCCTTTTCCTCCTTCCTCAAATGGCCTGGCTGCTGCAACATGAGAAACATAGTTGCACTGCCTCTGCTCGCTGCATGAGGTGAGGTGAGGAGGGGAGCAGTGAGTGCCAGACCCCATATTGATGGCCTGTGGAAAGCCAGCGCCAGAGCTGCCGGCAGCCAAACGCTCCTCTGCGGGGATCCCACAGAATACACTTTCCAGATTTCTGGACCTCTGTCCAGCCACACACTTCTGTGCATGCAACAGTCCCTTCACGAGAAGGGCTGGGAGGGAGGGGTGGAGGCAAAGTCCTCTGTGCACGTGCTTACTTATTTACTGCTTTAGTAAATGTGCTGAACATACGTTACTTTAAGAAGCAGCCGGGGCCGGGCGCGGTGGCTCACGCCTGTAATCCCACCACTTTGGGAGGCCGAGGTGGGCGGATCACGAGGTCAGGATATCGAGACCATCCTGGCTAACACAGTGAAACCCCGTCTCTACTAAAAATACAAAAAAATTAGCCGGGTGAGGTGGCGGGCGCCTGTAATCCCAGCTACTCGGGAGGCTGAGGCAGGAGAATGGCATGAACCCCTGGGGGCGGAGCCTGCAGTGCGCCGAGATCGCGCCACTGCATTCTAGCCTGAGTGAAAGAGGGAAACTCCTTCTCAAAAAAAAAAAAAAAAGCAGCCGGGGAGAGAAAGCCAATCTGACTACCTCTTTCCACCAAGCCTTCCTCCTCTCCTTCTGGTGTGGATGATTATAACTGGATGAGGGCCAGTCTAAAAGGGGGCTATGTCCTCCAGGGCTGACAGCCGCTGGGGTAGGCTTGTGTGGACACAGTGGAAACACCACAGATAGCGTCTCTGCCACTGTCAACCATGCAGCCATGAGCAAATTACATTTCAATTCCAGACCATCCCATCTGGGCATAGCTGCTGCTGTCTGGAAACCCAATGCTCCTGGATCTTGCTTGGCTTAGGAGCTGCAGTGGGCTCCGCAGCTGAGGAATGACTTCCCTCCAGGCCTGCGGAACTAGATTATGTTCATAGGGATTAACTAAGAATCTCACCTATTCTAGCATCACTGGGTTTGGAATGCCTTTCTCTCCTCCAAAGTTCTGCAAATAAAAGCTAAACTTGAAGCAGGCTAACTAGCTGAGTAAGAAATGGTTGAGTGAATAGAGTCGAATAAGAGCAGATTGAATTTATGCTCTCAGATGAAATTAAGATATCAGGACCATGAGAAATATAAAGACATTATGAGATTAAAAATTGTTTAAACAAAATGCCCCAAGTAGCTATAGAGTTGAAGTGTTCTGGCTCAAGATGTTTGAATCAGCACATTCCTTTTTCTCAACTCTTTTGAGAGCCTATTAAAGCGACAGTCAGTGAATTAAAAGTTATACACGCATAACAAGAACAACAAGAAAGAAGAGATCTGTGGAGAAGGTGGAAAGTGGATAAAATGATGGAGATGGAAAAGGCAGCATCAGGCTGGGTGCGGTGGCTCATGTCGGTAATCCCAGCACTCTGGAAGGCCGAGGCGGGCAGATTTAGTTCCCTTAATATATAAAGTGAATCAGGGAATCACAGATCACCTCATCTCTCATCTCAACTCCTGTGCACACTAGGTAATACCTTGGAGAGTCTTTCTCTATAAAAACTGCTAACTATTTTGGGAAAACTAGGGGAGATAAGATGGATAGTGTCATCCTAGAGCAAAGCACAGATGCTCGTGGAATTTTTTTTTAATTTTATTATTATTATACTTTAACTTTTAGGGTGCATGCGCACAACGTGCAGGTTTGTCACATATAAGCCTCTAGGACCATGCCCAACTCCAGGCTCACTCGACATCTCTTGCCTGCCTCTAAGCCCTTCATCAGTCATTTGAATCTCTCCAAATGAAATAGAAAAGGAAAAATTAAAGACACTAGATATTTGAAGAAAGCCTCCACATGAAAGATAAAAATCCAGGTAAAATTGGCCCCCCAAAAACCAAAGATTCATGAAAATGAAAAGGACTTTAAAAAACTCAATAAAACAGCACCGCTACTTAGTATCAGAAAGTTTCAGTAAGTGTTAGGTGAGCAAAGAAAAATCAGCAGTAAGAACTGACCAAAAGAAATCTATAATTTAAAAAAGGGTCTTAGAGTCTTAGGAAGTTCTTAAAATACGATTGATTAAATTAAAAAAAAAGAGACACTGAGAAAATAAGATTAAGAACATCTTCAAGAACTTGAGTTAAAAGACATAATGTGTGAATAAAGGAAATGCAATATCTGAATAGCTAATTCTCAAGAAAAAGAACAAAAATTGAAGAAGAAATTATCAAACAATGAAATCAATTTTTCCAAAATTGAAATAAGACATACGTTACTGTATTTAAAAAGACCCCCATAAGTGCCAAGTAGTGAGAATTTGCGGAAACTCCCATGCATAGAAAAATACTGTCAGTTATTAATGCAATAAATATATCAAAACGTGATTCTAAAAAGTTTCATATAAAAAAAAACAAGACAAAAAGTTTCCTATAAAGAAACAAGAATCAGTCTTGCATCTAATTTTTTTCACAACAATGCATCTTAGGCCAGGCGCGGTGGCTCACGCCTGTAATCCCAGCACTTTGGGAGGCTGAGGCGGGTGGATCACAAGGTCAGGAGATCGAGACCACAGTGAAACCCCGTCTCTACTAAAAATACAAAAAGTTAGCTGGGCGCAGTGGCGGGCGCCTGTAGTCCCAGCTACACTGGAGGCTGAGGCAGGAGAATGGCGTGAACCCAGGAGGTGGAGCATGCAGTGAGCCGAGATCGTGCCACTGCACTCCAGCCTGGGTGACAGAGCGAGACTCTGCCTCAAAGAAAAAAAAAAAAATGCATCCTAGAAGACGGGGGATATAAATTTTTAAAGGACCAAGGGATATATTTTAGAAACTGAAAGTGTTATGGATTAGTACAAATAAAGTTATTTCAGATTAAAGATTCATAAATTTTATCTTCCAAGCAAGCATACTGTATGAGAAAGGTTTTAAGTTGTACTCCAGCAAAACAAGGGTGAAAACCAAGAAAGGAAGAGAGGTTGGATACAAGAAATTCTAGAACTGCCCAAAAGTCTCATTAAAAAAAAAAATAGCTATGCAGGAGGCCTACATCTTAATCTTTCCAAATTTGAGCTCAAAGCCAATTGCTTCCAAGAAGGTTTTCAACATAAGAGTAGAGTATAATAGTACAAAGAAAGGTTACATTTTGTAAGAACTTAGAAGAGTTTAGAAATAAATATGGTATTGAGTTTATATCTCAATTAGAAAAATAGCAACCTCAAATTCCAGGAAAAACAAAAACATGCTGAAGTAAGATATGATTTAATTATAAAACAAAGTAGAATGTGACTTATCATAAGCAATTAGTAGGCAAGAAGAATGGGAAATGTAATTTTCTTTGAAATTAAAAATACCAGTTTTTGTGTACAAAAGATGGGATAATATCAGTGGAAATGAACCGAAGAAAAGATAACAAGAGTGAACTGCTGGTCGGGCACAGTGGCTTACGCTTGTAATCCCAGCACTTTGGGAGGCCGAGGCAGGCGGATCACCAGGTCAGGAGATCAAGGCCACGGTGAAACCCCGTCTCTACTAAAAATACAAAAAAATCAGCCGGGCGTGGTGGCAGGTGCCTGTAGTCCCAGCTACTCAGAGAGGCTGAGGCAAGAGAATGGCGTGAACCTGGGAGGCGGAGCTTGCAGTGAGCCTAGATTTCGCCACTGCACTCCAGCCTGGGCGACAGAGCAAGACTCTGTCTCAAAAAAAAAAAAAAAAAAAAGGAGTGAACTGCTTGGCTCCTTGGTGAACAATATCCACCTGCACATGAGGAAACCCCATCTGTACTAAAAATTCAAAAGTTAGCCCCACATTATGGTGAGCACCTCTAGTCCCCACTCTAGTGAACACTGTTTATCAGCTGTCAAATTTAAAGCTCAAGGATGAAGTACTTAATTTTAGTTATAGAACAGAAATAGAATGTGACAGAAGTTTTTAAATAGGAGTTTAAATTAGAAGTTTAAATTTTTAAAGTAGAAGTGCGCAGGGTACACTCAGAAAGTTAATGTTCTCACCCTAAGAAACAGCAAGTCAAAAGACACTGTAGAATATTGATGAATTAACTTTAATTATAATAATAATAATAATTATTATTATTTTGAGACAAGCTCTGACTTTATTACCAAGGCTGGAGTGCAGTGGCAGGATCTTGGCTCACTGCAACCTCCGCCTCCTTGGCTCGAGCAATTCTCATGCCTCAGCCTCATGAGCAGTGGGGACTAGAGGTGCTCACCATAATGTGGGGCTAACTTTTGAATTTTTAGTACAGATGGGGTTTCCTCATGTTTCTCAGGCTGGTCTCAAACTCTCGAGCTCAAGTGATCTGCCTGCCTCAGCCTCCGGAAGTGCTGGGATAATAGGCATGAGACACCGTGCCCAGCAGATGAATTAACTTTAAATGTACAATCAATAGTTACAAAGATATTTATTAAAGGAACTAAAATCAATTAAAATAACAATCGAAATGCATTAGTATAAGAAGAAAGAATCCAGGGGTTTAAGTAAACAAAAATTATTTTCTATTAGAAGAGGAATATATGAACATCAATAAGTAGTCATATTTTTGTACTTTGAAGGTAATCACAAATTACCAATTACAGAAATATTTAAAAGTAATTGGCCCCAAGAACTCATTCTATATTAAGGGGGGGTGGAATAAATTGTTGCTTTCCTCAGCCATTTTGCACTATTTCTTTTCTTTTCATTTTGTTTGTTTGTTTGTTTGTTTGTTTGAGACGGAGTTTCACTCTTATTGCCCAGGCTGCAGTGCAATGGCTCTATTTTGGCTCACTGCAATCTCCACCTCCCAGGTTCAAGTGATTCTCCTGTCTCAGCCTCCTGAGTAGCTGGGATTACAGGCACCTGCCACCGTGCTCAGCTAATTTTTTGTATTTTTAGTAGAGACAGAGTTTCACCATGTTGGCCAGGCTGGTCTTGAACTCCTGACATCAGGTGATCCGCCCGCCTCAGCCTCCAAAGTGCTGGGATTACAAGCATGAGCCACCGCGTTTGGCCCCTACTTTATTTTTATACTGCATGGTATGAACTCTTTTTTATTTTATTTTATTTATTTATTTATTTATTTATTTATTCTTGAAATGGAGACTCACTCAGTCGCCCAGGCTGGAGTGCAGTGGCATGATCGCGGCTCACCGCAACCTCCACCTCCCAGGTTCAAGTGTTGCAGCCTCCTGAGTAGCTGGGACTACAGGCACCTGCCACCATGCCCGGCTAGTTTTTGTATGTTTAGTAGAGACAGAGTTTCACCTTGTTGGTCAGGCTGGTCTCGAACTCCTGACATCAGGGATCCCTCTGCCTCGGCCTCCCAAAGTGCTGGGATTATAGCCATGAGCCACCGTGCCCGGCCGAACTCTTTTTTTTTTCCTTTTAATAATGGCATTTATTTTTATATAAATAATAACAGCAGCATAATAACAACAGCATATTGGTTAAGACATGGATTTAGGTAGATTTCACACCTGGTTTCAACATTCGTTAGCTGTCAGATTCGCGGCATTTTATCGAACTTCTCAAATTATCAGTTTCTCACTTACAATGTGGGGATGATGATGATGCCTATGTTTTAGAATTGTGAGACTTGACATAGTACATATAAAGCACTTAGTATGATGCTGGCACTATATTCAATAAATGGTATTATTATGTCTTTATTTGCAGCAAACCAAAACCTGTATGATTGTTGTCAAGTAAGACTTCCCCTACACCATGTTTGTAAATTAGAATGTTAGCTATAAATATAAGAAATTGAAAAATTCATGTTGTCTAATCAAGATTACATTTTAGCCAATAGTTTCAGCCAGGATCTTGGTTCTCTCGTTAAGTATACTGGTAATCTTTTTCAATTTTGTGTCACCTGCAATTGTTAAACATATTTTCAGTATCTTCATCCAAGTTGTTGCTAAAAGTGATTGAACAGGGAAATCAATGTTTGTTTCCATTTGTGGGTGCTGCTAACAGCTTCGTATGTGTGCTTTACAGCCACATATGTAATTTTCCCTGTGCTTTTCTGTCTACATCATACACTTGTTGTATCCCCTAGTGATCTCTGAAGTTTTAAGCTGTCTTTGACCTATGATTCTGTACATCTCCTGATATTGACATAGCTGAATCTATTAACTAACTTCTTTTTTTTTCATTATTATACTTTAAGTTTTAGGGTACATGTGCACGATGTGCAGGTTTGTTACATATGTATCCATGTGCCATGTTGGTGTGCTGCACCCATTAACCCGTCATTTAGCATTAGATGTATCTCCTACTGCTATCCCTCCCCCCTCCCCTCACCCCACAACAGTCCCCGGAGTGTGATGACTGAACTCTTTTTTAAAAAACAAATAAACATGCTGGGCGCGGTGGCTCTCGCCTGTAATCCCAGCACTTTGGGAGGCCGAGTTGGGCAGATCACCTGAGGTCAGGAGTTTGAGACCAGCCTGACCAACACGGAGAAACTCCGTCTCTACTAAAAATACAAAAAATTAGCCGGGCATGGTGGCACATGCCTGTAATCCCAGCTACTCGGGAGGCTGAGGCAGGAGAATCGCTTGAACCCAGGACGCAGAGACTGCAGTGAGCCGAGATCGCGCCATTGCACTCCAGCCTGGGCAACGAGAGCGAAACTCCATCTCACAAACAAAAAAATAATAAAAATAAAAATAAAAAATAAACATAAGCAGAGCAGCAGTGTTTATAGATATGATTACAATTTTAATTTCAACATGTCCGGATTCACAGGCCTTATTCTCCATCTTCTACTCTTCTTAACATCATGCATGTATAGAACTTTCAAACAAACAAAAATATAAAATAGAATATTTAACCATATTAACACATGAAAATTTGTTCTAGTACTTAATTATTTTTTGCTCTTGCCAATTTCACAGCTGTCAATCAGCTGAAGGAACCATCCAAATATGCCAGCATCTACTTTCTTTTTTTTTTTTTTTTTGAGATGGAGTCTCGCTCTGTCACCCAGGTTGGAGTGCAGTGGCGCAATCTCGGCTCACTGCAAGCTCCGCCTCCCGGGTTCACGCCGTTCTCCTGCCTCAGCCTCTCCGAGTAGGTGGGACTACAGGCGCCTGCCACCACGCCCGGCTCATTTTTTGTATTTTTTAGTAGAGACGGGGTTTCACCGTGGTCTCGATCTCCTGACCTCGTGATCCGCCTGCCTCGGGCTCCCAAAGTGCTGGGATTACAAGCGTGAGCCACCGCGCCCAGGCCACCAGCATCTACTTTCATATGATGGATTTATTTCATTTTTAATGACTCCCAGGGGAAGCAGTAGATTTTTTTTTAATCAAAATTCATTTCAGTGTTATGGCCTAAGATCTTATTAAGCATAAAAAACACATAAAGTCTATTCATTTCCCATCACACCTCCACTTACTCTTAAGCCATCTTTGTCTCTTGAGTAATATAATAATGTTTAGTTTTTCCCTCTACCTTTTTAATTAGTGTCAGCAAAAGTCCATTTCTGCTACCGGCATAAAATTAAATACCTTGTTGACAGGGGCTGGCATCATGTATTTATATTAAAAGGTAAAACTATTAAATATATAATAACCTGCATATTTTAATTGATAATGTATACATTTATTATCTGCTTTTGTTTTAACAACATTGTAGATCATTTAGGCTTGTCTTGAAAGTTTTATTTTTATGCCCTTTAGTCAAATTTATATTTCTGGAATGTTGTTCATTAATTCTAAAGCACTGTCAGTTTTCAGAAGTGTTTTTGACATGTCCTCCTGTTATAGAAAATTGTCTAGGGGAAAGCTAAAAAAAAAACAGCAAACACATACTGGAGTGGATATTTTTATTACTCATTACGGTTAATCATTTCAAAGTTTTAACAAGTTCACCCAACAGGAAAGCATGATTTTATCTAGTCTATGGTTTCTGTTGCTTCACTTTTTAAAAAAATGAGTAATACATGAAGCATCCATCCTAAAGTTTCTCATTTTCTTCTTATATCAATTAAAAGAAAGCATTTGATTGTCCTAATTGCATGATAATATTAATTTTAGAATATATTAAAATGCATCATAATTGTGTTTCTTCGGTAAATGTCCTATTAATAGGAAATGAACTTCAATACTGAGTAGATTGTGAACCTGTCAGTTGTTTTCCTGCCTTGAGTTTTGAAAAGTTGAATATTTTTACTTCCTAGTAGTTCTTTTCGAAATGGCTAGACTTCTTTCCACAGTTATTTTCCTGGGAACATTATATTTTATTTTAGAAGCTGTTGAGGGTGGAGTGAACCTTCTCCTCTATAGGGATTTTTTTTTTTTTTTTTTTGAGACAGAGTCTCGCTCTGTCGCCCGGGCTGGAGTGCAGTGGCGCAATCTCCGCTCACTGCAAGCTCCGCCTCCCGGGTTCACGCCATTCTCCTGCCTCAGCCTCCGAGTAGCTGGGACTACAGGCGCCCGCCACCGCGCCCGGCTAATTTTTTGTATTTTTTAGTAGAGACGGGGTTTCACCGTGGTCTCGATCTCCTGACCTCGTGATCCGCCCGCCTCGGCCTCCCAAAGTGCTGGGATTACAAGCGTGAGCCACCGCGCCCGGCTTATAGGGATTTTTTTTTTAATGTGGTAACTTATATAAAGCAGAAATGAAGAAAGATGGTGATCTAATGTACATGTGGGGGTGGAAGCATGAGAGGAAGAGGCTGGGTCGGTTTCCTTTATATATCTTGCTTAAATGCTATTCAGTGATAGCCCTCTATTACCTGGATTATGGCCACAGACTTCTAAATTGCATTCCTACTGCCGGACATGTTCTGCACAGCCCATCTACTTCACACATTGCTGCCAAGTTAAGTTTCTGTATTACAAAAACAATTATATCATGCCGGTAGCTGGAAATCTGTTATCTCCCAATGCTGATGGGACCAATTCCAGTTTTCCTAGTGAAACAAGGCCCTGGACAATGTATTCCTAACAGCCTCCTGCCTCATTGCCCTTTTCCAGTCTGGCTTTCACCTTCATCACCCTACCCCCAGTGTCACCAGTGACCTCCTTGTCATTTAATAGAATGAACACTTTTCCTTCCTGGAGCACTTCTGCTGCTGACTTTATTGACTCAGCTTTGTCTGATTTTTCTCCTACCACCTTTGAATGTTTTTTCTATGACTCCTGAAGGTTGATCCAGTTCCAAAAACCTTTAACTGTCAGGAGCTTCTCAGGGGGCTTAGTGCTAAGCCTTCTCCCCGTGTTATTCCCTAGTCTCTTCCTAGGTGATTGCGTCCACATCTACAATGCAGTGACCAGGTTTACCCGGATGACTTATAAATTACTATCTACACATTAGGCCATTGCACCCAGCACTGAGCCCTATGAATCCAACTGTCCCCTCCACACATATCCTTGAATATCTCAAAAGAACCTCAAACTCAACTTGCATACAACCAAACTCATAAACTTCTCCCAAAAACCTGGTCTGCCCAATAAATGTTACATTTGCATTTGAAGAAGCAAAATGTTTCACAGTCAATCTTGAAACACTTCCTCATTATTTCCTACTTCCTTCCCCAGTAAATTAGGAATTTTAAAATTATGCTTAATTAATTATCCATGGCTTTATAATCAGCAAGTCCCAAGACATTAATAAGTTTTAATATCACTTAAATAGGACAGGATTGTGAAAGATAAAGCTGAAAGCTAGTTAGAATGCTAAGGGCAGTAATATACTATTTTGAAGAGTCCAGCATGAACTGACCCCAACTACTATTTGTACAGAGGTGAGTGGGTGTTTTAAAGGGAGAATGAAGGAATTATGAGGGGAATGAGTGGGGCTCAGTGGAATCTGGGAAGTGAAAAGTGACTAAAAGCAGGAAGGTGGAGTTCACATGAAACCCATCTTGGTTAACTAGCACTTATTAAAGGTAACTAGGGCTCCTACCCTCCCACAGAGACTGGAAGACAGGGGCTCTATCTTCAAGTGTTGGCTAGAACAAACAATGAATTACTTTTGCAGCCCTGAGTTTTCTCAGGCAGGCATTTCATCAAAGATTTATCCAACCCATGTGAACGTGAAAGACAGCTGAGTGGAAATTTTGGAAGATTTAATTTATGCGCGTGCTTATTTCTTTCTAGGCCAATTAGGACAACTTTAAAAAGTAATTTTATTACTATAAATTGATTTGGTAATTCTATCCAGGCAGTATCATATAACACATGATAACATATGGGAAGTACTGTATCACAGGGAATTATTATTATATATTTATATGTGTGTATTTTGTGTATATATGTGTATTCTTGAACAGGAAGACAGATGCAAATAAAGATTTTATGGTTTTCACTTAAAAAATTATAGCACAGTTAAGGTTATGAATGTAAGGTTAGTGTGTTTTACCGACATATTTGAAGGAGACTTTGAAGATTTTCTTTTGTCCTGATACGTAATCTTACGGAGACAAGAGACTGAGGGGACATCAAGAAGCTGTCAGAATGTCTCCAGGGCTCATCTGAGTGGGTAAAATATCCAGTTTGTTTCAAATCAGCCTTCTTCCATTGAAGCCTCAGGTACTTTTTTTTTTGGGGGGGGGGTAGGGGGGTGTTCCTGAGTCCCTTGAGAGCCCCTGACAGGCCAGGGAAATTAAAGTTCCAGTGACTGCAGGGTGTGAGGAGCTAGAGTAAGAAGAAAACTGTCTGGCAGGAATCAGCACAGGGGAGAAGACGCAGGAGCTTGAAGGGGTCATGTGAAAGGATGCCCCCGAGCTGGGAGGGAAGATAAAGGCAGTGAAAGGGGAAAGGAGCAGAGGGGATGGGAGGGAAAGGTCTTAAAGGAGCCAGTTAGGGAGATCTTAGGTTTTCCACAGAAGCTACTGAAGTTTTCCACATTATCCTAAGTCATGCCAGGCCACGAAGAACAGAAGCTGACAGTAGCGCCTCAGCAGCACACAGTCAGAGTTGGAGAAGGGTGCTTGCTGCTGCTGAGATTTTCCCAAGAGAGGAGCAGGATCAAATAGAGAGAACAAAAAGGGGCTGGGCGCGGTGGCTCACGCCTGTAATCCCAGCACTTTGGGAGGCCCAGGTGAGTGGATCACTGGAGGTCAGGTATTTGAGACAAGCCTGGTCAACATAGTGAAACCACGACTCTACTAAAAATACAAAAAAATTAGCTGGGCATGGTGGTGTGCGCCTGTAGTCCCAGCTACTCGGGAGGATGAGGCAGGAGAATCCTTGAACCCGGGAGGTGGAGGTTTCAGTGAGCCGAGATCACGCCACTGCACTCCAGCCTGGGTGACAAGAGCTAAACCGTGTCTCAGAAAACAAAAACAAAAACAGAAACACTTCCAGCCAAGAAGGTTCCTTTCAAAAGAGTCTGGGATGTAACCCAGTTTCAGATTCCTGAGAACCCAGACCTGTCCTCAGCATGCTTCAGTGGAAGCTCGTCTAGAGCATTGGATCAAGAGTCGGACTCCTTAGCAGATACCACAGGAGCAAGTTGGCGGGACAGGAGACAAAGCTCTCTGGGAGCTGAAAGGTCCAGTTGTTGTGTGAGGCCATAAAGGTGAGACCGTCATTATTTTTAATGAAAATAAATTTAATAGGCTGCACGCGTTGGTTCACGCCTGTAATCCTAGCATTTTGTGAGGCTGAGGCGGGTGGATCATGAGGTCAGGATATCGAGACCATCCTGGCTAACACAGTGAAGTACTGTCTCTACTAAAAATACAAAAAATTAGCTGGGCGTGGTGGCGGGCACCTGTAGTCCCAGCTACTCGGGAGGCTGAGGCAGGAGAATGGTGTGAACCTGGGAGGCGGAGCTTGCAGTGAGCGGAGATCAAGCCACTGCGCTCCTGCCTGGGCGACAGAGCAAGACTCCTTCTCAAAAAAAAAAAAAAAAAAAGAAAAGAAAATAAATTTAATAAAAGTGAAACTGAAAGAGATAAAAGTGCATTACACATGGTATATTTTGAATCATGAAATATTTATTTTCATTATAAATGTGTGTGTGCGTTGTATGCCCATACAAAGCTTGCACTGGGTTGAAATGTAAAAATTATTTCTTAATCTAGACCATGATCAAAAACGTTTGCTTTCTCTTCTGTTTTCCACACCATTATCCACCACTCAAGTTAACTTTAGTTCTCTCAAAGACCAATAATATAACTTCCTAATTGGTATACACTATAATCTCAGCACATTGCCCAGGACATAATCACTCATTTAATATATATGAATTACTCTAGCTTTTTGGTTTCATGTCCTACCAGTCTCCTCCACAAGCTATAACTTAATCACATTCACCTTCGCTCCATTCTGTAAATATTGGTGTCATAATGTGCTCATCCAGGCTGTTTTCTTCATTTTCATTGCCAGGTTCCCTCTCTTAGTTGACTGAAATCCATGAAGGCAAGATTAGAGTTTGCCTTCCTTGCTGCCATCGTATCTGGTAAGTTGCACAATGCCTGGCACCTAATAAATGCTTCATACACAGCTTTTGAATACACAGATGAGTAAATAACTATATGAACACACTGGTGTTAGAAAATCGATACACTTGACAAAACAGTTTAATGGACAACACAAATAATGAGTGGTTTAAAAATCAGTTAACTTTCTTTGGATTAAAACAGCTTCAAAATCGTTTGTGTGTTTTGTTACAGTTACACTTGAAATTTAAAACTCATGCTTATTTCAAAAGTCAAATAGATTTGTTAAATAACTAGGTGGAAAATCTTATGCATGCACAAAATACTTGCTCATATGATTTTATAACTATTTTATGCCAAATTATCAATTTTTTTTTTTTTTTTTTTTTTTGAGACAGAATCTCGCTCTTTTGCCCAGGCTGGAGCCAGGCTGCCATCGCGCCTGGCTAATTTTTTGTATTTTTTTAGTAGAGACGGGGTTTCACCGTGTTAGCCAGGATGGTCTCGATCTCCTGACCTCGTGATCCGCCCGCCTCTGCCTCCCAAAGTGCTGGGATCACAGGCCTGAGCCACCGCGCACAGCCTCAATTTTTTTTTTTTACTTTCTAAATACAGTGAAATCTGTGTCTTCTGTAAGAGCTTTTGTTCATTAAAATATTTTATTATTTCCATTTTACCTCTACTCTGCAGCAGCACCTTTTTTTTCTTTTTCTTTCTGTCAAAACCATTGGATTGGCCCGGTGTCATCGATGGCTCATGCCTGTAATTCCGGCACTCTGGGAGGCCGAGGTGGGCAGATCACTTGAGGTCAGGTGTCGAAACCAGCCTGACCAACATGGCGAAACCCCGTCTCTCCTAAAAATACAAAAATTAGCCGGACATGATGGCGGGCGCCTGTAATCCCAGCTCCTCGGGAGGCTGAGGCAAGAGAAACGCTTGAACCTGGGAAGTGGAGGTTGCAGTGAGCCGAGATCTCGCCACTGCACTCCAGTCTGGGTGATAGAGAGAGACTTCGTCTCAAAAAACAAACAAAACGTTGCGTTAAACTTCACTTGTTAATAATTTTCAATGCAACATAATTTGGGCAACATAATTTGAACATTGGAAGCACATGGTATTCTAGACATTATGATCTCACCACATTAAAGAAAGAATAACCTATTCCAAACAATTTCTCCTTTTAGTGTATTTAGTGTGTGTATGGTTTTTTTTTTTTTTTTGAGACGGAGTCACACTCTGTCGCTAGGCTGGAGTGTAGTGGCACAATCTCAGCTTATTAGAACCTCTGCCTCCTGGGTTCAAGCAATTCTCCTGCCTCAGTCTGGCGAGTAGCTGGGACTATAGGCGGGAACCGCGCCCAGCTAATTTTTGTATTTTTAGTAGAGATGGGGTTTCACCATGTTGGCCAGAATGGTCTCAATCTCTTTTTTTTTTTTTTTTTGAGACAGAGCCTCGCTCTGTCGCCCATGCTGGAGTGCAGTGGTGCGATCTCGGCTCACTGCAAGCTCCGCCTCCTGGGTTCACGCCATTCTCCTGCCTCAGCCTCCCGAGTAGCTGGGACTACAGGCGCCCGCCACCATGCTTGGCTAATTTTTTGTATTTTTTTGGTAGAGACGGGGTTTCACCATGTTAGCTAGGATTGTCTCAATCTCCTGACCTCGTGATCCTCCCGCCTCAGCCTTCCAAAGTGCTAGAATTACAGGCGTGAGCCACTGCACCCAACCTTTAATGTACTTTTTTTCTTCTTTTTTTTTTTTTTTGTAATACGGGCTCTCGCTCTTTTGCCCAGCCCAGAGTGCAGTGGCGCAATCTCAATTCACTGCAAGCTCCGTCTCCCGGGTTCATGCCATTCTCCTGCCTCAGCCCCCCGAGTAGCTGGGACTACAGGCGCCCGCCACTGCGCCCGGCTAATTTTTTGTATTTTTAGTAGAGACGGGGTTTCACCGTGTTAACCAGGATGGTCTCGATCTCCTGACCTCGTGATCCACCCGCCTCGGCCTCCCAAAGTGCTGGGATTACAGGCGTGAGCCACCGCGCCCGACCCCTTTAATGTACTTTTAAGCGCCTTTTCTACATCCTACAAGGAAGGATTCAAAGACACTTATTGCCAAGTTTGATGACAATGGATTTAAGGATCTGAATTAAGTTCACATCTTTCCGCAGCAACATATGCCTCTTTTGCTCTTTGAAACATTTGCTTTATATTAAAATCTAACTATAAAAAATTAATAAAGGATATTTTCTGGCCGGGCGCAGGGGTTCACGCCTGTAATCCCAGCAATTTGGGAGGCCAAGGCGGGTGGATCACAAGGTCAGGAGATCCAGACCATCCTGGCCAACATGGTAAAACCCTGTCTCTGCCAAAAAAAAAAAAAAAAAATTAGCCTGGCATGGTGGCATGCACCTGTAGTCCCAGCTACTCAGGAGGCTGAGGCAGGAGAATTGCTTGAACCCAGGAGACAGAGGTTGCAGTGAGCCGAGATGGTGCCACTGCACTCCAGCCTGGGTGACAGAGTGAGACTCCACCTCAAAAAAAAAAAAAAAAGGCTATTTCCTGAATTAATGTTCAAAACTATCCTGAATATTAGTTACTTCTTACAAGACCAGAGTTTAGGAGTTAATTGTAAATGAATTAAGACTATATAAAAAACTATCCTGAATATTAAATATTAGTTACTTCTTACAAGACCACAGTTTATGAGTTAATTGTAAATGAATTAAGACTATATATTTTTTCTTGAAATCTACATGGATTTACGAATCATTGGTATATTATATATTGTGCACTGAAAGGGACATGGTAGACTTCTTGATCATCTTGAGAAGTCTACAAGACACTAGAAGAATAGACTCATCTACTTGTTCAATACTCTTAACTTTCAACGTGTCTGTTTTGTTTTTATGTCTTAATTGTATGCATAGATCTTCAGTGATTCTAACAAAAGTGAATAATAATTCAAGAAACTTAGCCTCTATTAAAAAACACACACGCTCGCCTGGGCGCGGTGGCTCACGCCTATATTCCCAGCACTTTGGGAGGCTGAGACAGGCGGATCACGAGGTCAGGAAATCGAGACCATCCTGGCTAACATGGTGAAACCCCGTCTCTACTAAAAAATACAAAAAATTAGCTGGGTGTGGTGGCGGGCGCCTGTAGTCCCAGCTACTCTGGAGGCTGAGGCAGGAGAATGGCGTGAATCCAGGAGGTGGAGCTTGTAGTGAGCCAAGATCACACCACTGCACTCCAGCCTGGACAACAGAGCAAGACTCTGTCTCAAAAATAAATAAATAAATAAAAAATATAAAAAACACATACTTATAAATTCTCTATTTAACATGGCTCAATTTAGCAATTTAGTCAAAAGTAAATATTTTCCACCTTTATGGTGATTCTGCCATTTCCGAATTCTTCCTCCTAAGTGCTCTCAATCTTGTTGTGTTGCTTTTTTTAGAAAAAAATTATCACCACAGCCCTGTTTAAATTTATGCAATGGCTCCCTAAAGCCTCCATGATAATGTCTGAATTTCTGACAAGGTGGCTCCAATTCTTATTCCAAATTCTTATCTCACTAATTTTTGTCATATATTTTATGCTCCTTCCAAATCCTCTTTATCTCCCAAAACTCAGTTCTGCCTCTGCCTTTGCATGTGGTCTATGTGGAATGCCCAACTTTTTTTTTTTTAAGCGATGGAGTCTTGCTCTACTGGCCAGGCTGGAGTTCAGTGATGTGATCATAACTCACTGTAGCCTCAAAGTCCTGGGTGCAAGCAATCCTCCTGCCTTGGCCTCCCAAAATGCTGAGATTACAGGTGTGAGTCACTGTGCCCAGGCCACCTGTTTCCCACATAATGTATCCTCCTTGTTCCTCAAGGTCAGTAAATATGATTCCTCCTCTCTAGCCTTTTCTGGTCATCTCCAGAAGCCTGGATCAGAAGTCAGTGAACCTCCTCTGTTTTCCCAAGCACTTTGTTAACAAATCTTTCACAGAATTCATTGCATTATATGGTATTCATTGGATTGTATTGCATTATAGTGTTATATTACTGCATCTTTCTGTCTACATGATAAATTTCTTAAGGATAATTTCCTTTATTCATTTTATGTCTAACATTATATTTCTTGTCATGTAAAAAGCAATAAAATTTTGGTGACTTGAATGATGTGAGAAAACAAGAAGAAAAAAACAGACTTGAGGATTACACAGGTGTATGTCTTATGATTTTGCATAATTTCTGCCTATATTTTATTGATAACCTTGGCATTGAATATACATAACTGGATAAAATATGACATATTTCAGAGTAGGTTGTAGCAAATTAATCATCTAATTGCTTGTTTATACTGTTCAATTTGATCATCACAATTTAGGTCTGTAGCATGAAGAAAAAGAGTACTTTCACATATGTGACAAATAAGTAGGATACAAATAGGATTTGTTAATAATTGGAATCTGTTCAAAACCAGATAAATTTTTACTGTTTGTGATAACAAAACAAAATAAATTGGGTTCCTAGGGTTTACTTATAAATTAAACACACTATTACCACTTTATTTTCCAATTTCATCTCTTTACGAAAAAAATGTGTTACTTTAAAATGATCTATGAGTACAATTTTATATGGAAAGGGCAATAACATTACTTTCAATGCAAACAGAAGTTTATCATTTCAAGGGCTACCGTAAAATAACTTTTTTATTCACAACAGGGTGTGTGACATAGACCTTTAATATGGGGCCAATGTCGCTAAGAAGTTGAAAATGTAGTATTAAGAAATCAGTAGAAAACAAGCAACTAAACAAAAGTGTCTGTCTTCTTTTCTTTGTCCAACATGTTTGGGTATTAGTATTGAAGGAGCTCCATAACAAGTTGCAAATGATGTGTGAAATGAATCAGCTCTGCTCAGCATATACACAGAGACTATAAAGTTACTTATGCGAATATAGCTGTGCTGTGTTAATTGCTACAGGACTTAGATCAGGTATGGCAGAAAGATGGCCATAGTTATATGACCTAGACACTAATGTCACACTAAACTCTTGGAATGGGGGTAGGGTTGAATTTTATGAATATGTGACACTTACCCCACCACACACACACAAGCAAATTATTGTATTTCCTTCTTGCCTGTGTTACGGCCTGCTAATGGTATACTTTACTTGAATGAACTCATGTGCTCCAAATTTCCTATGGAATAGGGATTGATAACATTCCCCATTTTAAGGAAATTACGGCTTGAAAAAAACTAAAAAATGTTGCAAGAAAGCTAGTAAGTTGCAAATTCAGGGATGGTCCCAGGATTCTGACTCTGGAGACTGTCCTTTCTACACATGGCTGCTGATCATGGAGACAGGTTTCTGTGACGCACAGGATGGTGGGTGCAGTGGGTGGAGGCAAGACATGTTCTCTATACTCACACCTGTCATTTACCAGCAAATCAGCCATGGAAAAAGCACCACAGTCCTTAAATAAATAACACCTACTAAGACTCACCTTAGATAGAGGACATGTGTGACGCAGCCCTGGCTTACACCGAGGCTTGGGGCCCTGTGGAGAAGGCGACTCTGCTATTTGATGTAGCAGAGCCTCCCAGCACACGCAATGGGCAGGCCCTGCAGAACGCATTTTTCTCATTCCATAGAGCCTCGATTTTAACTCAGATCATCCTGAATTGCCCTTAAAACTGACGACAATCTGTCCATCCACTCATACATCACTTAAGAGACAGAAAGAAACTTCATTCTCTCTCTCTCTCTCTGTGATTTCTGCACTGAGATCCTTCTGCTACAGATGGGAAGAAGTATGCAAAAGGAAGTATAATTCAGTGTTATAGAAGTACAACATAATATTTTAAAGATGCGTTAATGATAGATGTGATCCCAAGTAGAAAACAATCAACTCTCCTCCATTGGGACAGAACAGTACATAATTGATCTAGGTGTTGAAGGATGTATAAAAAATTACGGGGTGGAATAAAGAGGATGGACATTTCAGGCATTTCAGAGAGAATATCAGTGCAAGCTTGGATTTGGGAAGCAGGATGAATAAACCAAATAGAGCAGCATATAGTTCAAAACGATTAAACCAGGCCGGGCGCGGCGGCTCACGCTTGTAATCCCAGCACTTTGGGAGGCCAAGGCGGGCGGATCACGAGGTCAGCAGATTGAGACCACGGTGAAACCCCGTCTCTACTAAAAATACAAAAAATTAGCCTGGCGTGGTGGCGGGCGCCTGTAGTCCCAGCTACTAGGAGAGGCTGAGGCAGGAGAATGGCGTGAACCTGGGAGGCGGAGCTTGCAGTGAGCCGAGATTGCGCCACTGCACTCCAGCCTGGGCGGCAGAGCAAGACTCCGTCTCAAAAAAAAAAAAAACAAAACAAACAAAAAAAAACGATTAAACCATCAAGTACCTGAGGGTCTGTGATGACAGATGGATTTGAACATGTTGGAAGGGGCCATTTCCTATCTTATGGTTATGATTACTTAAATAAAATGTGGACTTTATCCTATAGTGGGGAACTCTGAAACACTTTTAAACAGAAGAGTACATCATTACATTTGATTTCAGATGGATCACTCTGGTGACTCCTTGACAATAACAAAACTAGACATAGACAAGCCAGGAAGAAAACTGTCATAATATCTTAAGCAAGAGTTCTAATTTTTTGTTTTAGTGCAGAAAGCTATGCATAGAGGAAGCCACAGATTTTGAAGATGTTAAGCAAGTATATTTGAGAATTTGTTAACAGTTTTCTGTCTTAGAACATAAGGAAACTTGTGTGGTTATTTGACAGAATAGGAGAAAACAAGCACATAAGGAAACTTGTGTGGTTATTTGACAGAATAGGAGAAAACAAGCACAAAGACACCTGCAGGACATTCCAGTGGCGATGCTTGTAGAGATTTGGGACATGTGGATCTAGAATTTAGGAGAGGTCTAATATTGAATTATAGATTTGAAAATCACTAGCATCCCTGAAGATAGACATTTATGCTGTTGTCAAGATCATCCTGAAAAGATGACCACAGACTGAGCAGCCCTGCCTGGAAACATTCCAAAGCATTTTGGTTATTATATTTTGTTTTGTAAGAGTCAGAATCTCGCTCTGTCACCCAGGCTGAAGTGCAGTGGCAACATCATGGCTCACTGGAGCCTCGCCCAGCTAAACATTTTAAAAATCATTATTACTATTTTAGAGACTGGGTCTCACTATTTGCCCAGGCTGATCTTGAACTCCTGGCCTCAAGGGATTCTCCTGTCTCAGCCTCCTGAGTCACTGGAATTACAGGCATGAGCCACTGTGCCTGGTGTTTAATATCCTCAACTCTCTTTGTGATCTTGACTCATCTACTCCAGCAGCAATGATGGTCTCTTCCTGCTGCCACATTCACACTCATTGAGTAACTTATGTTCTTTTCCTATGTTACTTTGCTACTTTACATAAGCCGTTCCATCACAGGTCATCTTTGAAGCCCTTGCTTTCTTAATGTGAAAAATCCTCTTCATCTAACTTATACGTCTAATCTTATAGCCACCTCTTTATTTTAATTTTTAAAGTTTTCCTTCTTTTTTATATCTCTTAATGAATTGTCTGTTACATTATTTGTTCATATGTCCTTTCTTGTTTAGTCAGTGTTTCCAAAATTATTTTATCTTCCATTCTTGGGACTTCTTAGTTTTGTTACCAGTTTTTACAGGTTTCCTTTTTTTTTCAAGCAGATTATTTGTAAGTATTTCTTTTTATAATTTATGTTTTTAATAGCCCAACATTTTATTGATTTCTTTGAGATCACTGTAAAATATTTGGTTACAATTTTCACCATTTAAAAAATATGCTTTTCTAGTTCGTCTACAGAGATATAATTTCGCTCCTTATTTTCTTATGTAATAAATTTATGTGGAACTTACCTGAGATAATTTACTGTGAACCATTGTTTCAATGAAATGAGTTCTTCTCTACTTTCGGAAAGCAGGAATGAACCAAGAGATATTTTCTACCTTTATGTTTCAAATGCTCCCTCTATAAAAACGTGTTGAAAATATGTCACCAGGCTTTGTGAAATTTGACTCCCATTGTCGCACTTTTTTCTGAAACTTCTCTTACCTGTGCCAATATTATTCCCATCCTGCTGGATTTGTGTTCAGCTCTCAGCAGTTTCTACTCAATGCACAGCTTTGTCTTGGAAAGGAGATTGGGTTTAGGGTTTCTAAATCCATACTGCTTCAGCAACATCAGGTATCCTGTCATTGCTCCCTTACCCTAACTTGAAATTTGGATACCACTGAAGCCCCTTCTGCTTCTGGCTGTGTTTTCAGATTAGCCTTTTGTGCTTTCCAGTGACATTTATTTGCAGTTTTATTGTCCTAGTACTCCCAGAGCCATTGGAAACACACATATCTTTATAAAATTTTTCTACTTTTTTCCCCACACATAGAAATGGTGACACTAAATGAGTCTTGTGGCTGTTGGTGGTTTGTAATTTGGGGTTAAGGAGAACTCCTTGTGACCTGGGTTTTATTTTGTTGGAAATGTTGTTTGCATGTTTTCAATTCTGTCATTGCTGTTTCCCTGTCTGTTAATATTCACCATCTTCCTACAATCCTTCATTAAAAAAAAAATGTTATACACTTCAACCTGTTCAAAAGTTAGACTTGAACACATTTGACCAAAGCTGTTTATCAGCTTAGGGATAGCAGGTTTTAAATGCCATTACTCTTTTATTTGTAGACAATAATTAGGACTTGATGGCATTCCCACAAGAGAAAACACAGCTTGTTAAAGAGAAATATTTGACACAATTTCAAAGTATACCTACAACTAAGTAGGCCATCTTGTGTAGTGCTAAGGCCTTTTTTCCTGGGTATCCCAATACTTCAGAATAGATCTGCTGAAATGTCCAAAACATATGCATGATAGCCAGGAAAGAAAAATCTACAGAACCACCTAAGTCACTCTTCTCTGTGTGCCCAACATAGAATCTTGGCATTGCCCTTATGCTGCAACCTCAGTTATACTTTCAAAATAGCCCTATGATTTATAAATAGTTCCCCAATAAAAATACAGCTTTTCTCCTTGACTACAGTTGATCAGAAAACAAAAACCCAATTCTCCTCCACTTACCTCTGTCCTTTTTTCCCTAATTTTATTACTAGTCCATAGTGAGGATTAATGGAAAGTCCATTATGGCTTCATGATGGCAATAGATACTTGGTTTTTTATGAGGCTAATACATTTTCCAACAATAACAAAGAAGTTTCCAACAGTAGAGTGGCAAAACACAGAGGTTTTTAATATTCAAGCAGGATTTTGGGTCCGCGCTCCTTTTAGATCTCATTGAAATTAATATTGCCTGTCAGGTTTAAGACTTCAGTGCTGATTAAGCTAGACACATTGTGGGAATAGCAATGTGTTGTTCTTTATGGATAATTGGAACTGGGGTAACTTTTTCATTCAGCATTTGGCATAGCCCTTTGTGTGAGAAGTGACTGGGATTGGAATATTTAATCTCCTTGGAGAAAGTATAGCATTTTATTCATCTTTCAATACTCAGTACCTAACCAAGAGTTTGGCACAGAGTAAAAGCTGAAAATACTTGTTACACTGAAAACTAAATAAACAAATGAGTGGATGAATAAACAAATACATAAAATGCAATCTACAGGGAACAAACAGTATCCTCTTCATCTATCCAGATATTGAACAGAGTTCTTGGTAGTTTGCTAGCTGATATCCAAGGTATGCTTGTTTAAAATAGAGTGGTCCTGCTTTTAGCAGGATAAATTTTGTGGTTATAAATGAAAGTGAAGAAAAGGCACTGTGCCATCAATAAAACAGAAAACAATAATGTGGAAAAATAGTTTTTTCCAGGACATTTTTAGTGCCCAGATTCTATTTTAAAACATGATTGATGACCCGTTTTGCTGATTAACTCCTGAAGTAGAGAAGTTTACAATTCAGTATACTTATTTCCAATATATGGCATCTTCCTACTTGAAGTGCCATCATTTCTTCATTGTTAGATAAAATGCAATAGAGAAAGAATGTACTGAATTTCTTTTCTTTCTTCTTGATTTGCAGTATTTTGAAATTACTAAAGAAAAGTTTAATACACAGAGGACATTTGTTCAAGACAGAAATAATAACACTCCATTTTAGTTTAATGCAGGCCATTCTCTGAAAATGGGAAGCAAATATTCTCCTTCCATTACAAGCTTTGCAGATCCAAATGATCTCGAGATTAGGGCTACACAAGTTAATTATATTCACTAAATTTTCAAAATCTCATTATTTTTGTCCAAAGGTTCAAATATCTCACACCGCTGTAAAAAGGCCAGGCGCAGTGGCTCATGCATGTAATCTCAGCACTTTGGGAGGCTGAGCCAGGAAGATTGCTTGAGTCTAGGATTTTAAGAGCAGCCTAAGCAACATAGTGAGACACAGTCTCTACAAAATAAGCTTAAAAAGTAAAAAATCAGCTGGGCATGGTGGCACACACCTGGTCTCAGTTACTGGGCTGAGATGGAGGATCCCTTGAGCCTGGGAGGTTGAGGCTGCGGTGAATTGTGATCACACCTCTGCACTTCGGCCTGGGTGACATTGCAAGTCTCCAACAAACAAACAAACAAACAGAAACAAAAAACAGACTGGGCACAGTGACTTATACCTGTAATCTCAGCACTTTGGGAGGCTGAGGTGGGCAAATCACTTGAGGTCAGGAGTTCGAGACTAGCCTGGCCAACATGGAGAAACTCCATCTCTACTAAAAATAAAAAAGTTATCCAGACATGGTGGTGGGCATCTGTAATCTCAGCTACTCAGGAGGCTGAGGCAGGAGAATTGTGTGAGCCTGGGAGACGGAGATTGCAGTGAGCCAAGGTTGTCTCACTGCACTCCAGCCTGGGCTACAGAGTGAAATTCTGTCTCAAAAACAAAACAAAACAAACCATACACACACACACACACACACAAAACGTTGTCACAAGGCACAAGAGATTGTAAATTTGTTGTTTTTTTTTTTCACTCACTTTAAACTAGAAATACTAATTGGTACCCAATGGTACGAAAATAACATTAGAGAAAAAACAAAATAAGGACTTTTTATATAAGTAGCAAATGAACTAGCTACAGTCAGGTATGAAATTTACTTTCCCATGGGTAATAATTTTAACATAAAATTTTAATGAAAAAAATGAATACTTTTTAAATACTTAAACTGCATCAATAAAAAGAACCATACCCACAGCAACAGCAATAACCTAATGGGGTCATGCCTGGAATTGTACCATTCTGGGAGGCCGAGGCAGGAGGATGTCTGGAGCCCAGGTGTTTGAGACCAGCCTGGGTAACATAGCCAAATCTCTTCTCTACAAAAAAATACAAAAATTAGGGAGGTGTGGTGACACGTGGCTTTAGTCTCAGCTACTTGGGAGGCTGAAGTGGGAGGATTGCTTGAGCCCAGGAGGTCAAGGCTGCAGTGAGCTGTGATTAAGCCACTACACTCCAGCCTGGGGGATAGAGTGAGACACTGTTTTTAAAATAAATAAATAAATAAATAAATAACCAAATGGGTTATCACACATATTTGAAGAGCATGTAATCCACATAATTTCACACTAGCTTTGTTTTTTTTTTTATATTAGCTGGGCATGATGGCGGCTGCCTGTAATCCCAGCTACTCAGGAGGCTGAGGCAGGAGAATTGCTTGAATCCGGGAGGCAGAGGTTGCAGTGAGCCGAGATAACGCCATTGTGCTCCAGCCTGGGCGACAAAGGGAGACTCCTTCTTAAAAAAAATAAATAAATAAATAAAAAAGATACAATGAGTCAAAGGTGATACTAACAATATATAAAATTCTCACGTAATATCTACATTTACAAAGAGGTGATATATTCGCTGCTCTGAATGGTGTGCTTGGAATTATAAAAATGTGACTCATACACTTATTTGAAAACCCACCTGCTGGTAAGTGAAAGAGCTTCAGTTTCATTCTTAGGCTTTTATACCAGTGTATTTTAAAACTTAATCGTTGGTCGACGTGAACTCAATATCTGAACTTCGTTCATTCAAGCAGTAATTACTGAAATATTTGTTGAGGACCCAAGGTGTGCCAAGAATTATTGACGGCTGGGAATGCAAAAATAAAAGCCCCATTGTAATGTTAGGGGAAATATGTGAGGGAGAAAAAATGAAGTATAAATCAGGTGGAGGGTCTAGATTTGCAAAGATGCAGTGTTGGGAGGAAGCCTCTCGGGAATACAGCAGCTCCTGAGAGTGAAGGATGCATGTAACAGGTGGGAATATGCAGGATTTAGCAAGGCTTTGAAATTCAGATTGTCTTGAAAACAATAGAAAAATATTGGAAGAATTTTAAGCAGAGCAGTGACTTGCCAAATTATAAACTTTGAAGAAAAAGAAAAACTCTGTTGGCATTCATGAGAATAATTATTTAGAAGCAGAGGATTAAAATGCATTTTGGCATGAATAATATTGTCCATAGGCAACCTAAAGTAGTCATTAAGAGAATACCTTTTTATCATTTGAAACAGCAATTAATTAGAACAAACTTATACTTTAACATTTCCTTAAGGTAGTTATAGTTTGCATAACTTTAAAGTGTCTTTATCCTATAATTAGAATAAACTATTTTGCCTGACACCAAAACTTGGATCTCTACTCTTGAAGTCAATGAGAGGTGTGAAATGAACTGTTTTCCTTTTAGATTTGGTCTGGGAATACAGCAGATCACTATTTTCAAAGTGGATATTAGTAAAAATGTCACTTTCTCACAAAAACCTTTTTTGATCTCTCCTTTGTGATCTGAACCTGGTGTCATGCCTTGCACATGAGACATTTTCATTACATTTCTGTTGAATTGAACTGCTTAAAAACATAATCCTAATGTTTTATGCAATAAATGTTTTCATCATAAGCAATTTTTTCTCTCTTCTTCAGAGTATATGACAAAACAGAAACTAATCCATTTACAGATGATATATTTTAGTGTGTAAGAAAAAAAACTCCTTCATATTACTACATGTTATTGACAAAGTGAAAAATAAAAATGTGTATATAAAATGTTTTTAAAGAAAAACATTTCCAGTTAATAGGAAATTATATATCAGGAAATTATACTATATATTTTAGAATTCCCTTTCTGTTGAAAGAAAAAAATCAGCATGTCAAAAGAGTGCAAATTTATTTTTTAAATTTTTCTGTATGCTCTGAATACATAGTAATAATAAGTAGAATATTTTTTAATTAAATGACATACAATAAATAAATATGGCCAAGCATGGTGGCTCACGCCTGTAATCTCAGCACTTTGGGAGGCGAGGTGGGCAGATCATGGGGTCAGGAGATTGAGACCATCTTGGCCAACATGGTGAAACCCTGTCTCTACTAAAAACACAAAAATTAGCCAGGCGTGGTAGCATGTGCTTGTAGTCCCAGCTACTTGGGAGGCTGAGGCAAGAGAATTGCTTGAACCTGGGAGGCGGAGGTGCAGTGAGCCGAGATCGCATCACTGCACTGAAGCTTGGGTGACAGAGTGAGACTCTATCTCAAAAAATAAATAAATACATACATACATACATACAGATTAATATCTCTTTGGACCAAAAGTGGGAGAAGATTACACAGAGACAAGGGGGCATTAAGGATGAACAGTTAATTGGAAACAAGGAAGGCAGGCCAATAATGTGCCTCCTGGAGGGCTAACATAGCCAAAGGTGCCCTAGTGGTGGGAAGGGGGCAAAGAAAACCAACCACATAAAATAAGGAGTTTCAAGTGAACTTTTCGGGCCTTGAAAAAACATTTTTTTTTTTTTTGAGATAGGGTCTTGCTCTCTTGCCCAGGCTGGAGTGCATGGTGCGATATCAGCTCACTGCAACATCTGCCTCCCAGGTTCAAGCAATTCTCCTGCCTCAGCCTCCTGAGTAGCTGGGATTACAGGAGTGCACCACCACGCCCGGCTAAATTTTGTATTTTTAGTAGAGATGGGGTTTTGCCATGTGGGCCAGGCAGATCACAAACTCCTGACCTCAAGTGATTGCCTGCCTTGGGCTCCCAAAACACAAAAATTTACGTGCTTTCTCCTGTACACTGTAGGGTTTATAAAGCTGTGAGAATCAGAAGTGTCGTTCAGCCCTCAACACTTGAGCCATGCACCTTCCATGCCCAGCGACCATATCTGTGACATTCACCAAATATCTACTGCACAGAAACTCCAAGTCTGTTGTTTTGGCCTCCTTCTGTGCTATAGGTGGCCAGGTAAAGAAACAAAAACCTTGTAAGGAAATGGTGAATGTGTAGCAAAAGAAGCACTTCTTTTTCAATTGAAGAAGAATTTCAATCTAAAATCCTAAAGTGCATGGTAGAAACTAACAGAAAGGAAAATTAGCAATTAGGAGAAGAATCATTTCTCATTATATGCAATTAATTAAACAACCTGAACATTACTTTTTTTTTTTTTTGAGAGGGAGTCTCGCTCTGTCGCCCAGGCTGGAGTGCAGTGGCACGATCTCGGCTCACTGCAAGCTCCGCCTCCCGGGTTCACGCCATTCTCCTGCCTCAGCCTCTCCAAGTAGCTGGGACTACAGGCGCCCGCCACCACGCCCGGTTAATTTTTTGTATTTTTAGTAAAGACGGGGTTTCACCATGGTCTCGATCTCCTGACCTCGTGATCCGCCCGCCTCGGCCTCCCAAAGTGCTGGGATTACAAGCGTGAGCCACCGCCAACCTGAACATTACTTTAAAACAAATACTACATATACACAGACATAAGGAGACCCCCAGCAGAAAGTAAAATCAAGGAGTGTCTTGGCCAATCTGAATACACAAACATTAAAGGACGGTGAAAAATCGTCTATTCATAGTCAATCAATTAATTTTCACATGCATAGGTAAAATCACATATTACACAAATATATTAATTTGGGAAAATTACATTTTCTACTCATATTTCATAGAAAATAACAGTGTAAATTTTGCCATGTATCTTCAAATATATAACAATCCCAATGATATGATCAATAAAAGAGAGTTCTGCCTACCTGGAAATACAAGGCATTTGGTATGTTGAAAAAAGTCAACTATTCAATTATAATATGTAGTTAATAAATTTAACTACATGTAAACATTTTACAGTATATTATGTAAATTAATTAAAATAGTGCCTTCTCCACTTATATTGTATGAAACAAATGTTTTCAAACCTTTCACATGCATTTTAGTATCACTGTTCTCATTGACATACAGTCGGTTTTTGTCACTTAATAGTTTTACCTGCTCCAACACCATCAATTTTATCTTCATTGTTTAAACTATAACACTTTCTAACACTGCATAGGCTTTTTTCTAAAAGTTGGACCCTGATTCACAAGTACTCATTCCCAAACACTAGAAATGCTGTTGGTGTTGTTTACATATCATATTCTCTCTGTGTGCTTTATACCCATTCCCACACATAAGAATCAGTGTATTATTATTATTATTTTTTTTTTTTTTTTGAGACAGAGTTGCTCTGTCTCCCAGGCTGGAGTGCAGTGGCACGATCTCGGCTCACTGCAAGCTCTGCCTCCCGGGTTCATGCCATTCTCCTGCCTCAGCCTCTCGGAGTAGCTGGGACTACAGGCACCCACCACCACGCCCGGCTATTTTTTTGTATTTTTCGTAGAGATGGGGTTTCACCGTGGTCTCGATCTCCTGACCTTGTGATCCGCCCGCCTCGGCCTCCCAAAGTGCTGGGATTACAAGCGTGAGCCACCATGCCCGGCCAGTGTATTATTTTTATGCAGACCTTAAAAGTTTGTTAGGTTTTCTGCCTTCTGCTGTAATAATATTTTTTTATGATGTAATAGTAACATTTTATGAATTTTGATTCCATCAAAGAACGTACATAAATATTTATACATTTCCTTTTAGTCTAATGTTCTTCTCTAATATAAAGTATGTTAGATTTATAAAGAATCCAGCCAAATGGTAGATTCCCAAAGCAAAATGTGCTACCACCAACTAGCCAGATGTTTGATAAATTACACCAAGCATACTTTAAATATTTTAAATATATTTATAACTGTAAATATAAATACTTTAAAATATAGTTTTAGGGCTCACAAGTAGGGCAAGAGTCTAAGGGTCAAAAATTGATAAAAATAAACTGAAACCACAAAAGGACATAAACACAAGCACAAACAATAAAACTATTGCGCCTCAAGTGCAAAATTTGGTATCATAAATGATTACTGTGAGGGTTTAACAAAGACTTAAGAAAATGGAAATCTAGACCTCAAGATGTGCAACCTGGAAACTCAGGCCTGGAGGATGCTGGATAAAGCTGAAATTCTTGAAATGTCTACAACCTCAGTGGAGGTGGGGTGAGAGAAAAGAATCTGTACAAACAGTAGTAGAAATCAAGTTCTCTCTAGCCTAACATAAAGCAAATAAATACTGCCGTCAATGCTGTCACTACTATGACTACAGCTACAGCAGTGAGTCTGACTACTAACTACTGCTCTAATATTTCCATGTACACTACTACAAATCTAGTATTACAGTAACAATTACCATGAGGACAATATCACCACCATCATCTTAATGAGTTCATTAGCAAAAGTACAAAGAACACGAGGACCAAAGACAGTATAAATAAAAGTCAGCAGGCTGGGCTTGGAGATTCACACTGTAATCTGAGCATTTGGGGAGGCCGAAGCTGGTGGATCCCTTGAGGTCAGGAGTTTGAGACCAGCCAGGCCAACATGGGGAAACCCCTTCTCTACTAAAATACAAAAATTTGCTGGGCATGGTGGCGGGTGCCTCTAATCCCAGCTACTCTGGAGGCTGAGGCAGGCAAATCACTTGAACTTGGGAGGCGGAGGTTGTAGTGAGCCGGAATCCTGCCACTACACTCCGGCCTGGGTGACAGAGCAAGACTCCGTCTCAAAACAAAACAAAAAACTCAGTAGAGAATAAAACAATATAAATAGATCCTCTTCCCATGACTACTGATATTAAAACAGAATTTCAGAGAAGTGTGTATACAATATATATGTTTTTGAAATAAAAATATTCCTGATAAAATAACAAGGAGGTTATAAAATATAAATATAAAGCTGATGAGACAGTTTTGGATAATATAGAGCAATATAAAACTGAAAAACATAACTGAACAAAATAGAACTTAAGAACAAAAAAATGAAAAATAAAAACTAATAATTGTAATTAAATTTATTATTTGAAAAAATGAAATGAGGCCAGGAGTGGTGGCTTATGCCTGTAATTCCAGCACTTTGGGAGGCCGAGGTGGGCGGATCACAAGGTCAAGAGATCAAGACCATCCTGGCCAACATGGTGAAACCCCATCTCTACTAACAGTACAAAAATTAACTGGGCGTGGTGTCATGCCTCTGTAGTCCCAGCTACTTGGGAGGCTGAGGCAGGACAATCAGAGGTTGCAGTGAGCCAATACTGCGCCTCTGCACTCCAGATAAAAAAAAAAGGGGGTGTAATTAGAAAATTAGGGAATCTAGACAAATCTGAAGAAGTTACCAAAGACAAAGCACAGTACAATAAAGAAATAGAAAACAGGATGGACCTTTAGGGACATACTGGTTACTTTGAGAATTCCTAGTATAAATCAAACTGGAATTTCTAAAGAAGAAAATAGAGAAAACCAGGGAGAAACATTATGAAAGATAAAAAATCAATAAATGTAGGAAGCATCCACCAGGCAGGACAAATAAAAACAAATCAAAATGTGGACATTAAAAAAGAAATTGAAGAACAAAATGACAAAAAAAAGCTCAAAAGTTGCCAGAAGTTTCAGGCCAGTCGTGGTGGCTCACGCCTGTAATCCCAGCACTTTGGGAGGCCGAGGAGGGTGGATCACCAGGTCAGGAGATCCAGACCATCCTGGCTAACATGGTGAAACCTCGTCTCTACTAAAAATACAAAAAAATTAGCTGGGCATGGTGGCGGGCACCTGTAGTCCCAGCTACTTGGGAGGCTGAGGCAGGAGAATGACTTGAGCCTGGAAGGCAGAGCTTGCAGTGAGCCGAGATTGCGCCACTGCACTCCAGCCTGGGTGACAGAGCAAGACTCCGTCTCAAAAAACAAAAATCCAATTTAAAACAGATTTAGGCCAAGCGCTGTGGCTCATGCCTGTAATCCTAGCACTTTGGGAGGCCGAGGTGGGCAGATCACTTGAGGTCAGGAGTTCCAGACCAGCCTGGCCAACATGGTGAAATTTTGTCTCTACTAAAAATACAAAAATTAGCCTGGTGTGTTGGCAGTGGCGCCTGTAGTTACAGGTACTGGGGAGTCTCAGGCAGGAGAATAGCTTGAACCCAGGAGGCAGAGGTTGCAGTGAGCTGAGATCATGCCACTGTACTCCAGCCTGCACAGCAGAGACTTTGTCTCAAAAAACAAAAACAAAAAGAAAAACCAGATTTAATTGGCACTTACAGAACCCTTTGCCCTACAATTAAAGGATACATACTTTTCTCAAATAGAACAGAATATTTATTGAAATTTATCACAGTCTGGGTCATTATGCAAGCCTCAGTTTCCAAAAAAGTGGTATGACACAGTATATTCTCTGATAGCAATGCATTTAAGATAAAAATAAATGACACTCAAAGAGATATTGGGAAAATTAATTGTGCCTCAAAATTATTTTGGTTCAAGAGAAGAATAAAATATGTTTTAAAATAATAATTAGAAGATAATATAATGAAAATGCTATATATTAAATACTGTAGGATACAACTAAAATATATATTTATAATAATTAGTGCTCATATTATAAGAATGCTTGAAGGATAATAGACTTACATTGGAAGAAATACAGCAAAATAAAATCAGGGAAAGTAGACGAACACAGCTACTAAAGAGAAAAAATAAATAGAAAAACAAGATGTAGTAGAGAATATGATTATAACAGAAGTTTTGTGGAAAGATCAATAAAAGAAGTAAACTTTTTGGCTGGGCGCAGTGGCTCACGCCTGTAATCCCAGCACTTTGGGAGGCTGGGGTGAGCGGATCACCAGGTCAGGAGATCAAGACCATCCTGGCTAACACAGTGAAACCCCGTCTCTACTAAAAATACAAAAAAATTGGCCAGGTATAGTGGCAGGCATCTGTAGTCCCAGCTACTCTGGAGGCTGAGGTAGAATGGCGGGACTGAGTGAGACTCTGTCTCAAAAAAAAAAAAAAAAATTTATCTTGAAATAAACTTTTCAAGATAGAGCAAGCGAATGACAAAATACGTATATAATATTCAGAATGAATGATTTATTAAGTATCGATGCACAGAGATTTTTTACATGAGAATATTTTTACTTTTTATTTTCTGTGTATAAAGCCACCCATGTGTCTATGGGTGGTCTGGGCAGTTCTGCTAATGTGATCTGTACTTGACTGGTCTTGCCCGTACCGGCTGATGTATCTGTGGGGGCTTGGCTAGAGTTTGGCTGACCTAAGATGTCAGCCTAACCTAGGAGGACTCAAATGTCCTTAACATTTTTGTCAAATTTCTCAAACAGACCAGACTTGACATGTTTCTGTGGCAGTGGTAGAGTCCCAAAAAGGTTGCAGAAATGTCCAAGTGTTTTTTCAAACTTCTGCTTGCATCTGTTGGCCAAACCTACCGTCCTGTTGGCCAAACCTACTGTCCTGTGGGCCAAACCAAATATATGCCCAAGGTACATAGAGGCATGGAAAACTGTGGTCGCTAATAAAATTAATCTGCCTCAAATATTAGGGAATACATTTTGCAATTTTCTTTGATATACCAAACTTCCAGAAAAACATAAATGACTGAAACTGACAAGAAAACGATGGCAAGTTTAAGTAATTCTATAACCATTAAAGAAATTGAATTAGTAGTTAAAAATCATCCCACAAAGAAAACCTCGAGCTAAAGTGTTTAAGAGCTAAACACTTAAAGAGGTAAGTTTAAATTTTTTTCAAGATTCTGCTCATTTCACATGCATAGAATGCACCCATACACTGGAAAATCAGAGAATATTATTTTATTAATCTATAAATTGTGAATAATTTTTTTTTTTTTTTTTGAGACGGAGTCTTGCTGTCACCCAGGCTGGAGTGCAGTGGCGCGATCTCGGCTCACTGCAAGCTCCACCTCCCGGGTTCACGCCATTCTCCTGCCTCAGCCTCCTGAGTAGTTGGGACTACAGGCGCCCACCACCACGCCCGGCTAATTTTTGTATTTTTAGTAGAGACGGGGTTTCACCGTGTTAGCCAGGATGGTCTTGATCTCCTGACCTCGTGATCCGCCCGCCTTGGCCTCCCAAAGTACTGGGATTACAGGCGTGAGCCACCGCACCCGGCCGAATAATTTTGATTCTCAAACCAGATAAATATGTTTCCAGAACATAAAACCACTGACTAATCTAATGAAAATAGATTCAGAAATTATAAAGAAAAGGTGATCAAACTGGCCCCTCATAAGAAGCTGCCAATCTCCTAGGCATTTGCTGCCTCACTTAGGATGGTATCTCAGGGTCGCACAGGTCCTGCTCCTGCCTGGCACTCACCTGGATCATACTCAAAGTGGCTCTCACAGCCTGGATCTAGCAAAAGAACAGGCATTGAAACAGGTCCATCTTGGGAAAGAAACAGAGGCCTCACAAACACTTCCATGAGGAATATGTAGACAAGCCTTGAATCTGACCTTCAAAGTGGAGGAAAAGAAATCACAGTGCTCTCCCTAGCAGTTCGCAGCACAACTCAGCACTCTTTAATGTACAAAAATGATCATGCCAACACAAAACTAGAAGCATAAAAAGATAGTTCAAAAGAAAAGCAGCTCTGAGGAAAAGAAAATGCAAAATGGATATGAGTAAAAAAAGCATAAAAAAGAGACTGAGATCATATGGAGAATGAAGCCAAAAGATTTTGCTTCCAGGCTCCTATAAAACTAGAATTTTTTCCTGAGAAGCTGCTAGCAAACTCTTTAACCAAGCCAGAGAGAGAGAAAGAGAGAGAGAGAAAGAAAGAAAAGACATTCTTTCAAGAAATGATAAGATAATGGCAGAGAAAGAATCAAAGCGGTTTTTTTTCATTTTTATTGATCAATTTTGTTGATCAAGAAAACCCCATCATCACTGATTACCCAGTAGATTTTGAATTAAAAAGAAAGATCAAAAATGACTAACATTGCATAGAAAAACCAGAAGATAATTTCAATGACCCTGTATTCTAAAGCCATGGTTTACAACAGACCAAATATGACCATGTATTATAAAAAATACAAGAAAGCTATTGGTTCAAAAATAATCGAGGAAAGTGTTTAACTGTTGTTTGAGCACATAAGACAATTCCTTGTCTTATTTCTTTGGATTGGCCGTTTTCTAGGACCTTCATGTAGATGAGTCAGTTGTCTAGGTTTTCTTTTGGCAAGTCCCTGATTAAACACCTGATTATTGGATTCCATAGGGCAAACTAGGGGTAACTGCAAAAAAAATATGATGTCCACAAAGCACTGTAGGTGTTCCAGATGGTTCCTAGAGGTTTCATAGCTTGTCAAAGGGCAAATGGCAGCACTGTTGTGCCTTGGCAGGTTCCTAGTAAGAGGAAAACAAAGGAAGATTCTGAGGTCACAAGCAATAATATTTCTTAGGTTGAGATTTGAAAAGTAGTAGTGAGTAGCATGGCTTGTGTTGTTTCTCTTGCTCTCCTGGCCCCCCTGAGCCCATGTGCCTAATCATGAGACATTCCCTGTGATATCCATTGCCAAGGGCAGGCTTCATGGGATAAAGGGGGCTGAATGCACCTGGCGTGAATGCCCAGGTGAATAGTGCATGCATGCTGCCACTTCTGGTTAGATGTATCTTGCCAGAATCAATGTCTTTGGACTAATATTATGTCATATCAGGGCCAAAAACTTTCTCCATCCTGCATGCATGTCTAGTCGTATGTCATAGACATCTGGGCTGGCTTTAGAGTCTTTTCAATTTGTTGCAAGGCAATCTTACATGTAAGAGAAGTAGGTGGTTGTACACAGGATTGGTAATGAGAGATCATAGGAACAACCTCTTGCCTCAATATATTTCCCCATATCGAGGAATCTGTATTCTGTTTATTTTTGGATTCGGAGTTGCCATCTCCAGGTCCTAGTCGGTCCTCCATCATGTGATGAGGGAAACACAGCAAGATGAATATTCACACATTAAATGTATTTTCATCAGACTTTACAAGATGACTATCTTCCAAAGATAAAATAAGAGCTCTGAAAGTAATGAACAAGGTGAATGGAAAGGATGACAGAAGAGGAGGAAATGAGAAGAAAAGTGAGGGGGACAAAAGACAGTGCTCTCCTAGTCTACAGACATGGCTGTATTCCCTCTCCATCTCTTCAAGTGCATGCAAATGAAATTTCATGTGAGTAAATGTGTGTATATGTGTGTCAGTGTGAATGAGGGAGAGAGAGAGAGGAAGGATATATGTGTGAGTGTGTGAGTCTTTTTCAGAGAAATCAGCTTTGAACTGTTCAGTTTACCCCAGAGCTTCCAGTGTTCCCAGGATCACCAACTCCAGCTCTGAACCCGGAGCCGGTGAGGAAGGCAGGCAGCTGCGCATTAGGCTGCGGCGACTGCAGCTATGGAATGGACTCTATTCTGCTCCATCCTCTTAGTGAAGTGATGCTGGTGAAATGGGCTTTTTTTTTTTTTTTTGAGACGGAGTCTTGCTCTGTCACCCAGGCTGGAGTGCAGTGGCGCAATCTCGGCTCACTGCAAGCTCCACCTCCCGGGTTCCCGCCATTCTCCTGCCTCAGCCTCTCCGAGTAGCTGGGACTAGAGGCGCCCGCCACCACGCCCGGCTAATTTTTTGTATTTTTAGTAGAGACAGGGTTTCACCGTGGTCTCGATCTCCTGACCTTGTGATCCGCCCGCCTCAGCCTCCCAAAGTGCTGGGATTACAGGCGTGAGCCACCGCGCCCGGCTGAAATGGGCTTCTTACTTGATTCAGGAGATTAGTGAACATGACCAGAAAAAGCATTTTTCAAGAATTCACTATGATCTCACTAATTCACCAGTTACTAATCAATTAACAACAAACCATTTAAATGCATGCATATGAATATGATTAAACATTTTTTTTTTGGCCAGGCACGGTGGCTCACGCCTGTAATCCCAGCACTTTTTTTTTTCTTTGAGACAGAGTCTCACTGTAGCCCAGGCTGGAGTGCAGTGGTGCAATCTCGGCTCACTGTAGGCTCTGCCCCCCAGGGGTTCACGCCATTCTCCTGCCTCAGCCTCCTGAGTAGCTGGGACTACAGGCGCCCGCCACCTCACCCGGCTAATTTTTTTTGTATTTTTAGTAGGGACGGGGTTTCACTGTGTTAGCCAGGATGGTCTTGATCTCCTGACCTCGTGATCTGCCCGCCTCGGCCTCCCAAAGTGCTGGGATTACAGTTGTGAGCCACTGCGCCCGGCCAATCCCAGCACTTTGGAAGGCTGAGGCGGGTGGATTATGAGGTCGGGAGTTCAAGACCAGCCTGGCCAAGATGCTAAAACCCCGTATCTACTAAAAAATACAAAAAAGTTAGCCAGTGCAGTGGCAGGTGCCTGTAATTCCAGCTACTCAGGAGGCTGAGGCAGGAGAATCGCTTGAACTCAGAGGACGGAGGTTGCAGTGAGCCAAGATCATGCCAGTGCACTCCAGCCTGGGCGGCAGAGTGAGACTCCATCTCAAAAAAATATATATATCTTTTTTTGAGAGAGGATCTCACTCTGTCGCCCAGGCTGGAGTGCAGTGGCGCGATGTCCGTTCACTGCAACCTAAGCCTCCTGGGCTCAAGCAATCCTCCCACCTCTACAGACTGAGGCAGGAGAATGGCGTGAACCCGGGAGGCTGAGCTTGCAGTGAGCCGAGATTGCGCCACTGCACTCCAGCCTGGGCGACAGAGCGAGACTCCGTCTCAAAAAAAAAAAAAAAAATCTTTTTACTTTCAGATCTGGGATGATTTAATCTAAGTGTGTGCCTTTGTGTGAACTGCTTTGAGACCTTAATAATCAGTAACAACAATAAAAGGCAAAAGAGAAGCAACAATAAAAACTAAAATTCAATCAAGGCTTACATTGCAAGTCACTGTTCTAAGTGCTAATGGCATCAACCATTTAGTACTCATAATCTTACAACCAAAATTTATTATTCCATTTTGCAGATGAGGATAATGAGGTGAGATTTAACTGTAAATTACTAATATGAAAATACAATCTTTAAAATTTCTAAAAAAACAGTTAATTTTTTGAAATAGCACACAATATTTTTACCTTTAAAACATATTTACAAATTTAATGTCAGAAAAAGCTTTCTAGGAAAACTCAGTAGAATTTAATGTGAAAATATTGTGTAGATCTCTTTATGGCCTATAAGCTTAAAACGACTTAATACCTGCTCTTGAAGAGTACATTCCAACCTGGCTGTACTCAAACTTTTGTTCAAAATGGATTTTAAGAATGTAGATTTCTCCTTGTAGCAAATAAGCTTAATTCCGCTAGCCCAAGTCAACTCCTGGACTATGTGAAAATGCAAGTGGCTAGTATTTGCATGGATAGACTCAAGTTACCTTGAGTTGGCTGGCCTCAACCATGTGTAGAACTCACACTTTCTCCTTGCCTATCCTTTTGCACTGCACCAGTATCTGAGTTGATCATCTTTTCCATTAGGGGTTTCTCCAATTCACTGGACTTCTCAAGAAGTCATTGTTCTGACAGGATCCCATGACATACCCCACAAGAAGGCTCATGTTAGAACAATGCAGGCTCAAAGAGCACTTCAAGAAAAAGAACGGCTGGTCTGGAATGAGAATGGCGGTGGTTTGGCTAACCCAATTTCCTCTCTTCTGAGGAAAAAAGAAAGAAACTCAACTTTATGGGTAGAAGGTCTTTTCCCAAAGCATTTCCTGGATGTTCGACAAATTTTCTCAATAAAAAAGATGACTGAATGCAGAAATACCATTTAGGACATAAAATGGAGGCCAAGGAAAATAAACCATTTAGTTTATTTTCAGAATCATTATTAATTCCTCAGGGCCCAGTTAAGCAACATTTTTATAACAATACAATTTAAAGGCTATTGCAAAATATTACATTTTGGACTGACAGGGTAGTAAGTGCTTGCTTTTATTGAATGTTTCATACAATAATTCTGTTAAAGTTCAGTGCTATGCTATAAGTTTATTTTTTAATGTCAAAATCCTTCATTTACAAAGAGTTTCTAATAGAGGTATAATGGTGATAAATCAATATTAATATAATAGATAGATATTATGAAAAGGTAATATTCACTGTGTAAGTTTGCTATGTGTTTATTAAAAACTTCAATAACATGAAGTCAATTCAATTTGGAAAACGTATCCATTGACTGCTCTCTAGCAGGAATAAGCTAAATATTGTAAAAAAAAAAAAAAAAAAAAAAAAACC
Organism: Symphalangus syndactylus; assembly: GCF_028878055.3. NCBI lineage: Eukaryota > Metazoa > Chordata > Mammalia > Primates > Hylobatidae > Symphalangus > Symphalangus syndactylus. The sequence goes on from NC_072426.2 coordinate 77,996,379, forward strand.
CAATGCCCGTCCTCAAGGATACTACTACTGTCTGTGAAATAACAGAACCTGAGAGGGAGGGCTAGTTACTGGGAACAATGTTCTACTCTTACAGCATTAAGTAAATGTGGGATGTGAAGCAGATGATACAGGCTTTGATTTTCTCATTTGTAAAACAAGAAAATTAAATTTAACTTAGAAATGGTGAAGATATTTTCTCAAAATTTTGTATACTTGTACTTCTCTTTCTATAATTCACCTTCCATTCTACCCTAAACCTTATTAATAAGCAAGAGTTCTAATCTGACATTAGTAATCACTTGATATAAATGTATATTCACAGCTGGTACCACAGTATCACAACGTGATGACTTTAGATGGTGCCCAAAGTGCCGTTTACATGGAGGCCACATATGCTCAAAAGTTTTTTAAAAGTTACATTTGTTGATATGTTCACACCACTGTGTTGTTTTGGAAAATAGCCAAGAACCCATCTGCTTAATTTTTTTAGACCTTTCTTGTGGAGGTAATTTTACTTGTATTCCAACTTAAACATGTACCAAGACATAACAAATAGTTTATTAGAACAATGCTAAGGCATCCAAACCAAAAAATTAACAGGTGGTGCCTAAAAATTACTAGTTTTTTTGTTTCATTTAATCGGTTAGTTTAAAAAATTTTAGTTTTTGGTCGGGCGCAGTGGCTCACACCTGTAATCCCAGCACTTTGGGAGGCCAAGGCAGGTGGATCACGAGGTCAGGAGATTGAGACCATCCTGGCTGACACGGTGAAACCCAATCTCTACTAAAAATACAAAAAATTAGCCAGGCGTGGTAGTGGGTGCCTGTAGTCCCAACTACTCAGGAGGCTGAGGCAGGATTATGGCGTGAACCTTGGAGGCAGAGCTTGCAGTGAGCTGAGATGGCACCACTGCACTCCAGCCTGGGCAACATAACGAGACTCCATCTCAAAAAAAAAAAAAAAAAGAAATTCTAGTTTTCCAGATATGTTAGGTATTTAGGTATTAAATCACCTCAGAGAAGAGTTTGAACAAAACAGATATTGTAAAACTTGGTTTTTATTGCTAAAAATAGAAAGTCTGAAGATTGGAAATGTGACCTAATGTTAACCTCCAATTATCCTCCTTGAACAAATTCAAAGCAGAGCCTGGAGATGGAAGGTGTCCAGGATGTCATCACCTGCACTTCCAAGGGCTGCTGTGAAATGAGGAAAATCACCTTCTGATCTCAGCACCAAGCTTGTGGATGCAAAGTCCCAGGGGATGCCTAGGTTCTTTATTTACCATTTAAACAAATTTCCTCCTATCACTGATTCTGAAGACATTTTCAAAAAACACACAAATATGTGCTTTTATATATTAACAGATGATAAAAGGAAAGAGGGTGGTTAAGAGCTAGACGGAACCATGCTTGAAGCCCATTCCCACTTACTTGCTGTCTGACACGTACTTGACCTTTCTGAGATTTCATTTCCAAATTGATAAAACAGAGCTTTGTGCAGTGGCAGCTTCTAATGTGAAGCAAGGCTCTCAGAAAGTGCTGCCTCCCCCTCTCCTTCCTATTCTGTCTCTTCTACATTGCTAAGCAGTCTGGTGGCATCTCCTAATGAGACTGAAGCAAAAAGGAATTATGGATTACCACCTCCAACTAGAGATTAACCAGAAGGTCCATACTGAGAGAAGACTTGACCACAAAAGTGGACTACCATGAAAGCCTTAAAAGTTTTATACATGAGGAATCATGTCTTGGACAAGAGCACACATCAGTATATGTGTATTAAACATGTGGTGTGGAGGAAGACCCTTCCTATTTCAATGAAATTAGAGATCATTTGATATATCATGAATTTCTAGTTTTTTAAAAAATTTTATGTGTATAAACTTGCCGAGTATTGGCTTTGATTGGCTTTAGGGCCTGGTGAGGGAGCTGGGGGTATGGAGAGGAGATTCAAAAAAGGGAAGATCTTAACTCTCTGTAGCTCCTTCACAGTTAAAAGTAGCAATTTTCAGCAAAGTGTTCAATTTCTGAGCATCAAAATATATGTTTTAGAAAATGAAAATGGAAAATGAGGACTAGCAATTTTGGATTCCAAGGTGTATGGGTTTTTTTTTTTTTTTTTTTTTTAGATGGAGCCTCGCTTTGTCACCCAGGCTGGAGTGCAGTGGTGCCATCTCGGCTCACTGCAAGCTCTGCCTTGCAGGTTCACGCCATTCTCCTGCATCAGCCTCCCAAGTAGCTGGGACTACAGGCGCCCGCCACCAAGCCCGGCTAATTTTTTGTATTTTTAGTAGAGACAGGATTTCACTGTGTTAGCCAGGATGGTTTCGATCTCCCGACCTCGTGATCTGCCTGCCTCGGCCTCCCAAAGTGCTGAGATCACAGGCATGAGCCACCGTGCCTGGCCTTTATGGGGTATTTTTAAGGTAGTTACCAATCAAGCTAACATGACCTGGCGCAAATGGTGAAGTGGTTAGAATTAATAGAGAAAGTTGGTGCCCTATAGTAGGATTTAAGAGTGAGTGGTCTCTCCTGCAGGTTGTGGTTAATTTTAGATCCCAGTGATCTTTACAGAGGAAGGGAGCTCAAATATCTATTATAAATAGCATCAGAGATTCTATTTTTAGATTGTTAACTAAAGGAGTTTTTCTTTGATTTAGCAAGAGAATGCTTGTATTCCATTGATACTGAGGATCCAAGACAAGTTGATTATGTATTAAATTCCAGTAGTGGCTGGGGGCGATGGCTCATGCCTGTAATCCCAGCACTTCGGGAGGCGAAGGTGGGTCAATCACATGTGGCCAGGAGTTGGAGACCAGCCTGGCTAACATGGTGAAACCTCGTCTCTCTTAAAAATATAAAAATTAGCTGGGAGTGGTGGGGTGCACCTGTAGTCTTAGCTACTAGGGAGGCCAAAGCACGAGAATGGCTTGAACCTGTGAGGTGGAGGTTGCAGTGAGCCGAGATCCCAACACTGCACTCCAGCCTCGGAGGCAGAGCTAGGCTCTGTCTCAGAAAGACAAACAAACAAAAAAACCCAAAACCAATGAAGACGAAACAGTGTGATGACCATATTGGTATTGGTGACAATGTTATTGAAAAAAGTTTTAAAAATAAAACCATAAGGCATATGATCGCTTGAAATAATAGCAATAGAATTTAATCAGCAATAGAATTTTCCAAATCATAAGAGAAAATTGTATGATGTATTGGCAGGAGAAAAGTTTAGTGCAGGACAGCAGCTGCTATGTGTAAGGAAGATTGAAATAAATTACTTAAGTTTTCAGAGTTTTTATAGTTGTTTAATATTCAGATTTACCCATGCTTTAGAGCACAGAGTAAATCCCCTCTTTTTCTGTCCATGACTTATGAGTTTCTTCCTATTCTTCTAGTGCATTAAAAAAGGTCTTGGTTGCCGGGCGCGGTGGCTCACGCCTGTAATCCCAGCACTTTGGGAGGCCAAGGCGGGTGGATCACGAGGTCAGGAGATCGAGACCATCCTGGCTAACACAGTGAAACCCCGTCTCTACTAAAAACACACACACAAAAAAATTAGCCAGGCGTGGTGGTGGGCGCCTGTAGTCCCAGCTACTAGGGAGGCTGAGGCAGGAGAATGGCGTGAACCCGGGAGGCGGAGCTTGCAGTGAGCCGAGATTGAGCCACTGCACTCCAGACTGGGCGACAGAGCGAGACTCCGTCTCAAAAAAAAAAAAAGGTCTCGGTTATAGTATTTTGCATAATCTAGTTTGTAATCCCACCTAAAAATTTATGAGAGTTTTTTCCCTCTAGAGCAATTGTATCCAATAGAAATATAATGTGAGTCACTTATGTCATTTAAAATTTTCTAGTAGCCATATTAGAAAAGATAAAAAATGCAGGGGTATCAAGTTTGGTAATATTTTAATTTTATCTAAAATATAATTATCTCAACATATAACCAATGTAAAATTATTAATGAAATATTACATATTTTTCATACTAAGTCTTTGAAATCCAGTGTGCATTTGACAGTTCAGGTACATCTTAATTTGGACTAACCACATATCAGGTGTTCAATAGCTACACATAGGTAAGTGGCTACTGGTTTGAACAGTACGGCTCTAGAACTTATTTCTCTACAATGTACCCTATTATTATTTTTAGAATATTCTTTTTTTTTTTTTTTTTTTTGAGACCGAGTCTCACTCTGTTGCCTAGGCTGGAGTGCAGTGGAGCAATCTCGGCTTACTGCAACCTCCATCTCCTGGGTTCAAGCAATTCTCTGCCTCAGCCTCCAGAGTAGCTGGGATTACAGGCTCCTGCCACCATGCCTGGCTAATTTTTGTATTTTTAGTAGAGACGGGGTTTCACCATCTTGGCCAGGCTTGTCTTGAACTCCTGACCTCAGATGATCCACCCGCCTTGGCCTCCCAAAGTGCTGGGATTACAGGCGTGAGCCACCGCGCCAGGCCTAGAATCTTCTATAATACTATGAGTAACATTTGGCACATGAGATACTCAGTATTAAAAAATGTATTGAATTAAACATATCTTTAGTTATTTCAAGGCAATGAGATCAGTGAGAATCTATGAGTAGCTTTAACCATTCAGAGTTCTTGTCTCAAACAGGAGCACTCATCTGGGCCAAAATCATCCTGTCCAATGACATTTCTAGAAGCACATGAAAACAGAAGTGTGCTAGTGAGAGTTAAATGAGCCCAGAAACGAGTGCTGGGCATTTGTTTGACAGGCCAGTGGATTCTGCTTTGACTCCAGCCCTTGGTGTGAACCATCCCTTCCAGGACGCTGACCTGAGTTTCCTCAGGTTATGGGGTACACCTTTTTCACTGCATCTGGTACCGGGACATCGAGTAACCTACCCTTTCTTTTGAGGTAGCACTGACTCTTGCAGTCTGGCTTTAGAATTCTTTGAAATTGGACCGGGAGAGGCAAGGACACTAAATGGCATCCTTTATCCCTTAATCCTTAAGTAATCACCAGAAAAGCCAGTTCTTTGAAAGCGGAGCTCCTGAAACCTTTTTCTGAAGCCAGTGTGATAATATATCCTCAGAAGCTGAGTCTTTAAGCCAAGGCATCTAAAAGCAACGATGTGTTACTAGTCTGATCATGAACTCTAAATCCACTTTCAATCCTGTAATTTATAGACCCTCTTCTGTGACCCAACAGACTTGTCTAAATTCCCTGATAAAAACTTAATAGTCTGCCAGCAATCCACTATTTTGTAGGCCAGTTAAGTCTTTACAGATAAACACGCCTTTAAATATGTTTTGTAAATTCACCCATATTACACAGCTATTAGTTTCTACGAAGACACAAGATTAAGACATAATATTCTGCCTATAGTAAAAATAAATAAATAGCGTATGTGTTCTGGTAGCCTTGTCAGTAACTTTAACAAGACAAAGAAGGTCTTGTCTCCAACAGGAACACTGATCTGAGCCAAAATTATCAGTGTTCTGAGATTCATCTCAATTATGTATTTCCTTCTTGTTTATTTCCTTAGAGAGTAGGCTTTATTTTATTTTATTTTTTCTATTTAAATTCCAGTGCCATCACTTGGCAACTTTATGTCTCTGGGATTTTCACACTTAAGAAAATCTATCATCTTTTAAATATATCCTAACTGAAATGCCAGTTTTATAATTTAGATAGTAGCTTTTGTTAGTTTGTTCTGTATTTCTTTGTTTGCATTTTATTTTTATTTTTTTAGTGCTCAAATGTATATATATTTACTTTAAGTTCTGGGATACATGTGCAGAACGTGCAGGTTTGTTCCATAGGTATACATGTGCCGCGGTGGTTTGCTACACCTATCAACCCATCATCTAGGTTTTAAGCCCCAGATGCATTAAGTATTTGTCCTAAAGCTCTCCTTCCCCTTGCCCCACAACCCCCAACAGGCCCCAGTGTGTGATCGTCCCCTCCTTGTGTTCATGTGTTCTCATTGTTCAACTCCCACTTAAGAGTGAGAACATGTGGTGTTTGGTTTTCTGTTCCTGTGTTAGTTTGCTAAGAATGATGGCTTCCAGCTTCATTTATTTCCATGCAAAGGACATGAACTTATTCTTTTTTATGGCTGCATAGTATTCCATGGTATACATACATGTGTCACATTTTCACATTTTCTTTCTTTCTTTCTTTTTTTTTTTGGAGACAGAGTCTCACTCTGTCGCCCAGGCTGAGTGCAGTGGCATGATCTCGGCTCACTGCAAGCTCTGCCTCTCAGGTTCACGCCATTCTCCTGCCTCAGCCTCCCAAGTAGCTGGGACTACAGGTGCCTGCCACAACGCATGGTGAATTTTTTGTATTTTTAGTAAAGATGGGGTTTCACCGTGTTAGCCAGGATGGTCTCGATCTCCTGACCTCGTGATCCACCTGCCTTAGCCTCCCAAAGTGCTGGGATTCCAGGCATGAGCCACTGCACCCGGCCAATATGTGCCACATTTTCTTTATGCAGTCTATCGTTGATGGTCATTTGGGTTGGTTCCAAGTCTTTGCTATTGTAAATAGTGCTGCAATAAGCATATGTGTGCTTGTGTCTTTATAGTAGAATGATTTGTAATCCTCTGGGTATATATCCAGTAATGGGATTGCTGGGTCAAATGGTATTTCTGGTTCTAGATCCTTGAAGAATTGCCACACTGTCTTCAACAAGGGTTGAAATAATTTACACTTCTACCAACAGTGTAAAAGCATTCCTGTTTCTCCACAGCCTCACCAGTATCTGTTGTTTCTTGACATTTTAATAATCACCATTCTAACTGGCTTGAGATGATATCTCATTGTGGTTTTGATTTGCATTTCTCTAGTGACCAGTGATGATGAATTTTTTTTCATATGTTTGTTGGCCGCATAAATGTCTTCTTATGAGAAGTGTCTGTTCATATCCTTTGCCTACATTTTGATGGAGTTGTTTTTTTCTTGTAGATTTGTTTAAGTTCCTTGTAGATTCTGGATATTAGACCTTTGTCAGATGGGTAGATTGCAAAAATTTTCTCCCGTTCTGTAGGTTGCCTGTTCACTCTGATGATATGCAGAAAGCAGAAACTAGACCCCCTCTTTACACCTTGTACAAACATTAACTCAAGATGGATTAAAGTCTTAAGTGTAAAACCTGGCTGGGTATGGTGGCTCATGCCTGTAATCCCAGCACTCTGGGAGGCGGGTGGATCACGAGGTCAGGAGTTCGAGACCAACCTGACCAACATGGTGAAACCTCGTCACTACTAAATTAGCCAGGCGTGGTAGTGTGTGCCTGTAATCCCAGCTACTCCAGAGGCTGAGGCAGAAGAATCTCTTGAACTGGGGAGGCAGAGGTTGCGGTGAGCCAAGATCACGCCACTGCACTCCAGCTTGGGGGACAGAGCAAGACTCTGTCTCAAAAAAAAAAAAAAAAAAAAAGTAAAACTCAAAAACATCAAAACCCTAGAAGAAAACCTAGGCAATACCATTCAGGACACAGGCATGGGCAAAGACTTCATGGCTAAAACACCAAAAGCAATTGCAAGAAAAGCCAAAATTGACAAATGGTATCTAATTAAACTAAAGAGCTTCTGCACAGCAAAAGAAACTATCTTTGTTTCCATTTTAAATATCTTAGAATCACAGTCTGTGGGAATCTCAGAAGTTCTCTGGTACAATTTCCTGATTTTATATTTGAAGATATAATGACCTATTTTGTGCAAGTTCATGAAGCTCAAGTTCTTTTTTTTTTTTTTTTTTTCTGAGATGGAGTCTCACTCTGTCGCCCAGGCTGGAGTGCAGTCGCACAATCTGGGCTCACTGCAAGCTCCGCCTCCCAGGCTCACGCCATTCTCCTGCCTCAGCCTCTCCGAGTAGCTGGGGCTACAGGCGCCCGCCACCACGCCCGGCCAATTTTCTTTGCATTTTTAGTAGAGACGGGGTTTCACCGTGGTCTCGATCTTCTGACCTCGTGATCCGTCCGCCTCGGCCTCCCAAAGTGCTGGGATTACAAGCGTGAGCCACCGCGCCCGGCCGAAGCTCAAGTTCTTAATCAAGACTGGAACCGACTCCCTTTTTCCATCAGTGTCAAAGCTAAAGACTGGAACTGACTCCCCTCTTCTCTCAGTATCATGGCCGGAGGATCACTTGAGCCCAGTGTGTAAGATGTACATGATCCGGAGCCCGATACCTCTGACTTTGTGCATAATACCTTGCCCTGTTCACACCACTTAAGTTCACAGTTCTCCCCATGGGTCCCTGAACACCAGGTACATGCCTTGCATGGGATGCCTGCCCAACTGCTCCCTCTTTATAGAACACTCTTCCCCCAGGCATCTGCACTGTTAACTGTTAAACCTTCTTCAAGACTTTGCTCAACTGTCACCCTCTCAACAAGACTCACCACCCAGTTTTATTTTTCACCTTCCCAGAAAAATCTCCACCTTTTAAATTAATGTTCACCAATTTAATTATTTTGGCACATTTTTGAAAATCAATAGCTCATATAATCATGAGTCTATTTCTCACAGAAATAAACTGTCTCTATTGCTTACATTATTCTACTGCAGTTTATCTCTATCTAAATGTCTATCCCCACCATCTTCATTATTAAAACTTTAAAGTAGGTTTTGAATTCAGATATAACAAACCCTCCAGCTGTTTGTCTATTTTGAAATTGTTTTGGCTGTTCCATATTATTTTTTCCATATATGTTTTCACACAAGAAATTGAAACTTGTCAATTTCTTCCAAAATCCTCTTAGGATTTGATTGGATAACACTAGCTTCATAAAATAAGTTGAGAAACGTTCCCTTAGTCTCTGTTTTTGAAGTAGCTGATGTGAGATTGGGATTATTTATTTTAATATTTACTAGACTTCACCAATGCTATAGTTTAAATGTTTGTCTCCTCCAAAACTCATGTTGAAATTTCTTTGCTAATGTTATGGTATTGGGAGCTGGAACCTTTAAGAGGTGATTAGGCCATGAGTGCTCCACCTTCATGAGGGAGTGTAATGTCTTTTAAATGGGAGTTTCAGGGGTGGATTCTTTTCTTTTCTCTTCTACTCCTCTGTCATGTAAGGAAGATTGTTTCTCCCTTTGAAGGATGCAGCTCTTAAGGCACCATCTTAGAAGTAGAGACCTGGCTCTTACCAGACACCAAACCTGCTGGCACCTTGATATTGGATATCCCAGCTTCCAGAACTATAAGAAATACACTTCTGGTTTTTATAAACTACCCAGTCCCTGGCATTTGGTTATAGAAGCACAAAATAGTCAAAGACAATAGGTGAAGACAAATCTGGTCTTTGGGGTTTTCTTTCCATTTTTGTTTTTCATTGAAAAAATAGTAGATTACACATCTGTTGTTTTAACTCATTAGAGAGTTATTTCAGTTCAATTTTCTTTTGCTTCTAGAGTCAATTCTACTAATTTAGTCTTTTAAAAATAATTTTTCCATTTAATCTAGATTGTCAAAATTATTGGCAAGAATTTTTCATAGTTTTTGCTCATTATTTTTCAATATATACAGGATTTATAGTGATGTGACTTTGGTATTTCTAAAGTTGGAAAATGTATCTTCTTTATTTTTTTTAACTAGTCAATCTAGAAACTTAACAATCATATTGATCCTATCAAATGACCTTTGATTTCAGTGATTTTCCTCTATTTCTTTCTTTAATTTCATTGGTTCTTATTATTTTATGTATTATTTTCTTCTATCTACTTTAATTAAGTTTAATTCTTCTTTCAAATCCAGATCTTTGATTTTACCTGAGTCTCCTTTTTTAATGTATGCATTACATTTTTTAACAATAAATTTCATTCTAACCACTGCTTTGCCTGTGTCCAAAAAATTTTGTTATAATTTTTTATTACTGTCTAGTTTAAAATATACTTTTTCTGGTGATTTCTTTTCTTTCTTTCTTTGCTTTCTTTCTTTTCTTTCTTTTCTTTCTTTCTTTCTTTCTTTCTTTCTTTCTTTCTTTCTCTTTCTTCTTTCTTTCTTTCTTTTCTTTCTTTCTTTTTTTTTTTTCGTCATCTCACTCTGTCGTCAGGCTGGAGTACAGTGGCATGATCTTGGCTCACCACAACCTCCGCCTCCCGGGTTGAAGCTATTCTCTTGCCTCAGCCTCCTGAGTAGCTGAGATTACAGGCATGCACCACCATGCCCAGCTAACTTTTGTATTTTTAGTAGAGACGGGGTTTCACCATGTTGGCCAGGATAGTTTCGATTTCCTGACCTCATGATCGGCCTGCCTTGGCCTCCCAAAGTTCTGGGATTACAGGCGTGAGCCACTGCGTCCAGCCGTGATTTCTTTTCTTTAACCTAAGGACTATTTATAACTGTTTTGTTTAACTTTCAAATATCTTTGACTTAAGGGCTATTTATAACTGTTTTGTTTAATTTTCAAATATTTGGGGGTTTGACTGGGTGAGGTGGCTCCAGTCTGTAATCCCCAGAAATTTGGGAGGCCAAGGCTGGAGGGTCACTTGGGCCCAGGAATTTGAGACCAGACTGGGAAACATGGTGAAACCCTGTCTCTACAAAAAATACAAAAGTTAGCCAGGCATGGTGCGTGCACCTGTGGTCCCAGCTACTCGGGAGGCAGATGTGGGATGATTGCTTGAGCACAGAAGATGGAGGTTGCAGTAAGCCAACATGGCACCACTGCACTCCAGCCTGAATGACAGAGCAAGACTCTGTCTCAAAAACAAACAAATAAAAAACAACAGCAGAAATATTTGGGATTTTCTAGTTAAATTTTTTTTTTTGAGACGGAGTCTAGCTCACCAGGCTGGAGTGCAGTGGTGCTATCTCAGCTCACTGCAAACTTCTTGCGATTTTCCTGCCTCAACCTCCCAGCTAGCTAGGATTACAGGCATGCACCACCACACCCAGCTAATTTTTGGATTTTTAGTAGAGTCGAGGTTTCCCCGTGTTGGCCAGGCTGGTCTCAAACTCCTGACCTGAAGTGATCCACCTGCCACGGCCTCCCAAAGTGCTAGGATTACAGGCATGAGCCACTGTGCCCAACCTTGTGTGGTAGATTTTTAATGCAACTTCATTTTTGTCAGTATATATATATATATGCATATACAAAGTATATATGTAAAGTGTATATATATAAAGTGTATATATATAAAGTATATACATATATATACTTTAAATGATTTCAATCTTTTTAAATCAATGGAATTTTATAGTCCTTCATATAATTTTTTCTTTTTTTTGAGACAGGATCTTGCTCTGTCATCCAGGCTGGAGTGCAGTGGCATAACCTCTGCTCACTGCAGGCTCAGCCTCTCAGGTGCAAGCAATCCTCCTGCCTCAACCTCCTGAGTAGCTGGGACTACAGGCATGCACCACCATGTCTGGCTAATTTTTTGTATTCTTTGTATTTGGGATGGGGTTTTGCCATGTTGCACACAGTGGTCTCCAACTCCTGGAAGCTCCCGCCTCGGCCTCCCAAAGTGCTGGGATTACAGGCATGAACTACTGCACCAGGCCCATATAATCCATTTTAATAAATATTTTATGTACACTTAAAAAGAATGTATAATCTACCTATGTTGGGTATGGCGTTTTAAAAATGTAAATTAATTCAAGTGTGTGGAGAGGATGGTTCAAATCCTTTATGTCTTTGTGGGTTTTTTTTTTTTCCTAGTTCTTCTGTGAATTCCCAAGAAGAAGGTAACTATCCATAATGCATAGAATAGTGACCCTCCGCCACCCTCCACAAAGGATATATCAACCAGAACCTCAGAATGTGACATTTGAAATAAGGGTCTTTGTAGATATAATTATGGTGAGAATCTAGAGATGACATTAACCTGGACTAGAGAGATCCCTGATTCCAAAGGTAGATGTCCTTGTAAGAGATAGAAAAGAAAGGCAAGCCAAGAGCCACCAGGAGCTGGAGGAGACAAGGATTGATTCTTCCCCCAGCCTTGAGAGGAAGCATGGCTCTGGTGATGCTCAGTTTCAGCCTCCTAGTCTCCAGAACTGGGAAAAAATAAAATCATATTGTTTTACATCAACAAATTTATACTAATTTGTTGCAGAAGCCCTAACAAACTAATGCAATTGACCCCTGAACAACACGTTTGAAGGTCCACTTACGTGCAGATTTATTTCAGTAAGTATATTGGAAAAACTTTTGGAGATTTGCAACAATTTGAAAAAATTAAAAAAAAAAACTCTATAGCCTAGAAATATAAAAAAAATAAGAAAACTTAGGTATGTCATGAATGCATAAAACATGTAGATACCAGACTATTTTATTATTTACTATCATAAAATATACATGAACCTATTGTAAAAAGTTAAATGCATCAAAGCTTATGCACACACAGACTGTACAAAGTGCTATTTGCAGTCAAGAAAAATGAAAACAAATGTGAAGATGCAATATTAAATCATAGTTGCATAAGATTAACTTTAGTACCCACCGTACTACTGTAGTAATTTTGTAGCAACCTCCTGTTCTTGTGGTGAGTTCAAATGTGAGTATTCCCATAAAAAGCTTTGTGGAGCTAGTCATCTTCAGGTGAGTGGTTCAACTTTCTAATAAATTGCATATCTGCACAGTAAAAAGTGATCTCTCAGCTGGGTGTGGTGGCCTGTAATCCTAGCACTTTGGGAGGCCGAGGTGGGCGGATCACCTGAGGTCAGGAGTTTGAGACCAGCCTGGCCAACATGGTGAAACCTTGTTTCTACTAAAAATATAAAAATCAGCTTGGTGTGGTGGCAGGTGCCTATAATCCCTGCTACCTAGGAGGCTGAGGCAGGAGAATCGCTTGAACTTGGGAGGCAGAGGTTGCAGTGAGCTGAGATTACACCGTTGTACTCCAGCCTGGGTGACCGACTGTCTCAAAAAAAAAAAAAAAGTAATCTCCTGTAGTTCTCATGTATTTTTCATTGTGTTTAATACAATATCATGAATATTGAATAACCCCATGGGAGCATAGGAAGTGCAACTATTGCTGCTGTAAGCATTCCCAAGAGGTAGAGAAAACTCATGACATTACAGGAAAATGTTGAGTTACTTGATATGACTACACACTGAATTCTTAAGCTCTAGTTGCCCATCATCTCAGACAGCCAATTCATCTTGTAAATAGACTTTGTAAACTTCTCTTACTGATAAGTAAGTGCTGTTAATATATTTTGTCTTCCTTGTGATTGTTTTAATAACATTTTATTTTCTCTAGCTTGCTTTACTGTAAGGATATAGCATACAACACATATAACATGCAAAGTATGTTTTAATTGACTGCTTATGTTTTCTATCAGTAAGGCTTGTGGTCAGCAGTACGCTACTACTAGTTCATTCTGGGAGAGTAAAAGTTATACTATATTTTTGACTGTGTGGGGGTCAGCACCCTTAACAATTATAGAATTTTCTGTTCCTGTCCATTTTTGCTTTCTGTACTTTGCAACTCTGTTATTAGCTGCACACTTACGATGTTATGTCTTATTTTTTATTTGACCCCTTTATAGTTGTGAATTGTTTTGTTTTGTCTCTATTAATACTTTTGGTATTAAAATTTATTTTTTCCTAATTTTGATGTAGCCAGTCCTACACAAATGTGCTTACTATTTGCATGGTAAGTTTTTTTCCTTCCATTTACTTTCAACTACTTCTGCCAGCCCCTGGCTACCACCATTCTACTCTCTGTTTCGGTGAGTCTGAGTATTTAGGGTACCTTACATAAGTAGAGTCATGCAATATATCTCCTTCAGTGATGGGCTTTTTTCACTTAGCATAGTGTTCTCTAGGTTTATCGATGTTGTTAAAAATAACAGAATTTCCTTTCTTAAGGCTGAATAACATCCATAGTGTGCATATACCATATTTTCATCTATCAGTAGACATATAAGTTGTCTCCATGTCTTGGCTACTGTGAATAACACCACAATAAATCAGAGAGTGCACGTATTTCTTAACGATAATGATTTCAATATTTTTGGATATATATCCAGAAGCTGGACCATATGGTATTTCTATTCTTAATTTTTCAGTGAATATCTATACTGTCTTCCGTAAAGGCTGTACCATTTTACATTCTCATCGTGTACAAGTGTTTCAATTTTTTCGCATTTTCACAACATTTGTTATATTTTTCAATAACAGCCATTTTAATGGATATGAAGTGTCATTGTGGTTTTGATTTTAACTTCCCTGATAATTAACAACTTTTCGTATACATGTTGTTCATTTGTATGTCTTCTTTGGCAAAATGTCTATTCATGCCAATTGCAAATTTTTAAAAATCAGCTTATCTGATTTTTTGCTACTCAGAGATAGGAATTTCTTATGTATTTTGGATATTTGGATATAAACTGATCAGATATATAATTAGCAAATATTTTCTGCCATTTCATAGGTTCTCTTTTCACTCTGTCAGGTTTCTTTTTCTTTTCTGTACAGAAGCTTCTTAGTCTGATGTCATTCCACCGGTCTATTCTTGCTTTTGTTGCCACTGCTTCTGGTGTCATATCCAAGAAATCATTGCCAAGACCAATGTCATAAAGATTTTCTCTTATTTTTTCTTTTGTAAGTTTTACAGTTTTAAGTCTTACTTTTAAGTCTTCAATCTATTTTAGTTGATTTTTGTTTGTGGTGGAAGATAAGTGTCCAATTTCTTTTGATGTGGATATCCACTTTCCTCCACCCCACTGAAGAGATTATCACTTCCCCATTGTGTATTCTTGAGAACTTTGTGGAAGATCAGTTGAGTGTAAGCACCTGTGTTTATTTCTGAGCTCTTTATTCTTTCCCATTGGCCTTCATGTCTGTTTTTATCACATTACGATACTGTTTTGATCTTTGTAATATATTTTAAAATCAGGAAGTGTGGTACTCCTTGATTTGTGATATTTTCTGATTTCAATCAGGGAGTATCAATATTTGCTCTTTCTCAAGATTGCTTTGGCAATTTACGGTCTTTTGTGGCTCCATATGAATTTTAAGACTTTTTTTTCTATATCTATAAGATTGCCATTGGGATTTTGATGGGGATAGGATTAAATTTGTAGATCACTTTGGGTAGTATAAACATTTTAACAATATTAGGCTTTCCAGTACACAAATGTGGTATGTCTTTTCATTTATTTGCATCTTTAATTTCTTTCATTAGTGTTTTGTAGTTTTCAGTGTACAAGTTTTTCACCTCTTTGTTTCTAAATATCTCATTCCTTTAGATGCTATTGTAAATAGGATTTTCCCCTTCATTTACTTTTCAGATATTTCATTGCTAATGTACAGAAATGCAGCAAATTTTTGTACTTTAATTTTGTATATTGCAACTTTAAAAATTAGCTTATTGGTTCTAAATATTTTTTGCAAGTGGATTCTTTATAATTTAATTTTCTACATATAAGATTATGTTATCTGAAAAAATAAAAATAATTTTATTTCTTTCTTTTGTGTTTGCCATTTTTTTTTCTTGTCTAATTGCTCTGGCTAGGACTTTTAGTACTATGTTGAATAAAGGTGGTAAATATGGGCATCCTTGCCTTGCATTGTACCTTAGAGGAGAAGCTTTTAACTTTTCACTTATGAATATGCTGTTAGCTGTGGGCTTGTCATATACAGCCTTTATTATGTTGAGATACATTTCTTCACATTGTGTCTCATTTATTGAGGGTTTTTATTGTGAAAGTTTGTATTAGTCTGTTTTCATACTGGTGTAGAGAAATACCCAAGACTGGGTAATTTATAAAGGAAAGAGGTTTAATTGATTCATAGTTTCACATGACTGGGGAGGCCTCAGAAAATTTACTATTATGGCAGAAGGGGAAACAAGTAACTTTATTACAAGGTGACAGGAGATAGAGCAAAAGCAGGGAAAACTGCTTTATCAAACTATCGGACCTCATGAGAACTCACTCACTATCACGAGAACAGCATGGGGAACACCACCCCGTGATCCAGTCACCTCCTGCCAGGTCTTTCCCTAGATAAACGGAGATTATGGGGATTACAATTCTAGATGACATTTTGGTGGGGACACAGAGCCAAAACATATCAAAGTCATTGAGTTTTTAAAAACATTTTTCTGCATCTATTGAGGTCATCATGTAACCTTTATCCTTCTTCCTGTTAATGTGTTCTATCAAATTTAATGATACACCATCCTTGCCTCCCAGGAATAAATCTCACTTTGTCATGGTGTGTGACATTTTTTAATATGGCCAGGAGCAGTGGCTCATGCCTGTAATCTCAGCAGTTTGGGAGTCTGCAGCAGGTGGATCATATGAGGTCAGGAGTTTGAGACCAGCCTGGCCAACATGGAGAAACCCTGACTCTACTGAAAATACAAAAATTAGTTGGGTGTGGTGGTGCGTGCCTGTAATCCCAGCTACTTGGGAGACTGAGGCAGGATAATTGCTTGAACCCGAGAGGCAGAGGTTGCAGTGAGCCAAGATCATACCACTGCACTCCAGCCTGGGTGACAGAGTGAGACTCCGTCTCAAAAAATAAAAAAAAAGAGATGTTGAATTTGTTTTCCTTGTATTTTTTTTTAGAGATGTTGCAGCTATGCTCATTGTAGATAGTGGCCTATAGTTTTCCTGTCATGACTTTGTCTGGCTTTGGTATCAAAGTAATGCTGGCTTCCTGAGTTTGAAAAAAAAAGATTTTTATACATGAAGTCCTTGCCCACGCCTATGTCCTGAATGGTATTGCCTAGGCTTTCTTCTAGGGTTTTTATGGTTTTAGGTCTAACATGTAAGTCTTTAATCCATCTTGAATTAATTTTTGTATAAGGTGTAAGGAAGGGATCCAGTTTCAGCTTTCTACATATGGCTAGCCAGTTTTCCCAGCACCATTTATTAAATAGGGAATCCTTTCCCCATTGCTTGTTTTTGTCAAGTTTGTCAAAGATCAGATGGGTGTAGATATATGGCATTATTTCTGAGGGCTAAGTTCTGTTCCATTGATCTATGTCTCTGTTGTGGTACCAGTACCATGCTGTTTTGGTTACTGTAGCCTTGTAGTATAGTTTGAAGTCAGGTAGCGTGATGCCTCCAGCTTTGTTCTTTTGGCTTAGGATTGACGTGGCGATGCAGGCTCTTTTTTGGTTCCATATGAACTTTAAAGTAGTTTTTTCCAATTCTGTGAAGAAAGTCATTGGTAGCTTGATGGGGATGGCATTGAATCTATAAATTACCTTGGGCAGTATGGCCATTGTCACGACATTGATTCTTCCAACCCATGAGCATGGAATGTTCTTCCATTTGTTTATATCCTCTTTTATTTCATTGAGCAGTGGTTTGTAGTTCTCCTTGAAGAGGTCCTTCACTTCCCTTGTAAGTTGGATTCCTAGGTATTTTATTCTCTTTGAAGCAATTGTGAATGGGAGTTCACTCATGATTTGGCTCATGTCTAAAACACAAAAAGCAATGGCAACAAAAGCAAAAATTGACAAATGGGATCTAATTAAACTAAAAAGCTTCTGCACAGCAAAAGAAACTACCATCAGAGTGAACAGGCAACCTACAGAATGGGAGAAAATTTTTGCAACCTACTCGTCTGACAAAGGGCTAATATCCAGAATCTACAATGAACTCAAACAAATTTACAAGAAAAAAACAAACAACCCCATCAAAAAGTGGGCAAAGGACATGAACAGACACTTCTCAAAAGAAGACAATTATGCAGCCAAAAAGCACATGAAAAAATGCTCATCATCACTGGCCATCAGAGAAATGCAAATCAAAACCACAATGAGATACCATCTCACACCAGTTAGAATGGCCATCATTAAAAAGTCAGGAAACAACAGGTGCTGGAGAGGATGTGGAGAAATAGGAACACTTTTACACTGTTGGTGGGACGGTAAACTAGTTCAACCATTGTGGAAGTCAGTGTGGCGATTCCTCAGGGATCTAGAACTAGAAATACCATTTGACCCAGCCATCCCATTACTGGGTATATATCCAAAGGACTATAAATCATGCTGCTATAAAGACACATGCACACGTATGTTTATTGTGGCACTATTCACAATAGCAAAGACTTGGAACCAACCCAAATGTCCAACAACGATAGACTGGATTAAGAAAATGTGGCACATATACACCATGGAATACTATGCAGCCATAAAAAATTATGAGCTTATGTCCTTTGTAGGGACATGGATGAAACTGGAAAGCATCATTCTCAGTAAACTATCACAAGGACAAAAAACCAAACACCACATGTTCTCACTCATAGGTGGGAATTGAACAATGAGAACTCATGGACACAGGAAGGGGAACATCACACTCCGGGGACTGTTGTGGGTTGGGGGAGGGGGGAGGGACAGCATTAGAAGATATATCTAATGCTAAATGACGAGTTAATGGGTGCAGCAAACCAACACGGCACATGGATACATATGTGACAAACCTGCACATTGTGCACATGTACCCTAAAACCTAAAGTATAATAATAAAAAAAAAGAAAAAAAAAGATTTTTATTATAGTTGTGTCTAACAGCACATATCTCATTGTTTCTCTTATGAACCCACTGGATATTTAAAATTTTAAATTTGCCAGCTATCAAGCTTAATCCATAAACATGTTTTTATTTCTTTTTTTAGAGACAAGTTTTCACTCTGTTACCCAGATTGGAGTGCAGTGGCATTATTACAGCCCATCGCCCCCTTGAACTCTTGGGCTGAAGCAATTCTCCCACTTCAGCCTCACTAGTAGCTAGGACTATAGGCACGCACTACCACACCCAGCTGATTTTTAAATTTTTAATTCTTTGTGGAAGTGTGGTCTTACCATATTGCCCAAGTGGTCTTGATTGCTGGCCTCAAGTGATTTTCCCATCTCAGCCTCCCAAAGTGCTAGGATTACAGGCGTGGGACACTGTGCCTGGTCTGAAGGTATTTTGGTTGTTTGTAGAAGTCCCTTTTATTAATGTAAATATTCAACAGTTTTTTTCTCTTTCAACTTTTATTTTAGATTCATGGGGTACATGTGCAGGTTTGTTTCATGGTATACCCATTGTGTGACATTGAAATTTGCAAAAAATAATCATTATTTTGCTTCTTTTACCTTTTGTCTGACATTTTTGGGCATCAGTTATAGATTTTATTTTCCAATGTAAATATTATGGAAATTTATCCATCTTTTTCACTCACAAAATGTTACGTATCTTCTTCTTCCCTCATCCTTTTTCTTCTCTCCTTCTAGAACTCCAATTAGAATTGTGTTAAACACTTAGATTCTTTATTCAGGATTCTGACTTCTCCTTCGTGTTGCTCTATCTCTTCATCTGTGTGAGTTTCTCTCTTGTTAATATATACAGCTCTATAATTCATAAATTTTATCTTTATGAGTATCTAATTTGCTCTGAACCTATCCATTGAGATGTAATTCAAATTATTATATTTTCACGTTTCCAGAACTTCTACCTGCTTCTTGTTTAATTTGCCTGGCTATGT
This sequence comes from Symphalangus syndactylus, assembly GCF_028878055.3. Taxonomy (NCBI): domain Eukaryota; kingdom Metazoa; phylum Chordata; class Mammalia; order Primates; family Hylobatidae; genus Symphalangus; species Symphalangus syndactylus. The sequence continues at coordinate 78,015,782 of NC_072426.2, forward strand.
TTTAATTGTCTTCTATCCATGTGCACGTTTTCAGATTTCTGATTTATTTCTTGAAATGTGTCATATGTAGCTAGTTAGATCCTCATTCCCCAGCTGCAGCATCTGAAGCCCTTGAGGTTTCTGTTTGTCTTTTAGCTGCCCTCATGAGCAGTACCTTGCTTCATGTTTGTTGTAATTTATAACCAGGAGTTTATTTTTGTGTGACCCTGATCTGTGGAATGCTGAAGTGCCTGGTTGGGGCAGTGTTTCCTCTAGAAATAATTTCCCTTTATCTCTCCCTTGCACATAGCCTGCATTAAGTTTTTTCTTGGCCAGAGGTATCACAGCACATAGGTCATGTGGGTTGAAATCTCAAACTTATGTGAGAGTAGGATAGTAGTTGTGAAATTTTAGTTTTACACCCAGAGTCGAGGTGAAGACTGACTAGTCTCTCTGCTTACAGCACATTTTTTCTACCTGTCCTTTCACTGAGAGTTTACTCTTCTGAATGTTCTCGTTCCATGAGAGAGTTTTAGTTATAACTTTCCACCTTAAGTGGACCCAAGCCCTTGTCTCGTGTACCCCGTGTGGTCAGTAAAGGTCACCCTTTTACTCACCTTCCTTTTCACCTTTCTCCGCCTAGTTATATTCAGATACATCACACGGACATCTCCCCCCCACACACAAACGTAGACACAATGTACTCATCCACGTTCTTTCAAAACCTAATATTCATGTTGAAATATACAGAAGCCCATTTCTCTTCTTTTACTAACCTATTACAACGTTGCCATAGTGAATTTGGAAAAGCCAAGAGACTTTGATAACATCTTTGTCCTTATTTAGCTCTGTAGGAATCAGCTGAATCTAATCCACATAAGACTAATCCACTTTTAGAAGATCCTCTTCTAAAAGTAAGGAGCGACTGGGCATGGTGGATCACACATTTAATCCCAGTTCTTCGAGAGGCTGAGGTGGGAGGATCACTTGACACCAGGAATTTGAGACCAACCTGGGAAACATAGTGAGACTCTACTTCTAAAAAAATTTAAAAAAATTCAACCAGGCTTTGTGGCACATTCCTGTAGTGACAGCTACTCTGGAGGCTGAGGCAGGAAGACAACTTGAGCCTAGGAGTTAGACGCTGTGCCACTGCACTCAGCTCAGCCTGGGTGAGAGGGCAAGATCCCATCTCAAAGACTAAAATTAAATTTAAAAGTGAAAGTAAGAAGGGTCTGCCTGGCTTGAGGGTGGAGAAGGTAGAAAATTGTACTTCATGGGCGTAGAGTTTTAGTCATGTAGGATGGGGGCATTTTGGGGATCCATTGCATAGCAATGTTCACGGGGTTGACAATATTGTATCTGACGCTTGAAATTTGTTGGGAGGGTACATTTTATGTTATGTGTTTCTGTTTTTTGGAAACACAATAAATAAATAAAGAGGAAGAAGCCCTAAATAATCTCTAGGAATCTTTTCAAATGTAACAGCCAATGAATATATAAATCCAAGTATTCTTTGGCATTGAATAAGTTTTAAAATTTTGCCTCATGTGATCTTGCAACCTATATAAGTTTTCACGTAATAGTTCCTTAATAAATATTTGTTAGAATGCTTGCTGAGTGAGAAGCATCACCTCCTGTAAGCAGATATTTTGAAATAAATAGATTTCTGTGCTTTCTTTGTGGCACAAACATCCCAACTTAAAATGCTTCTGCTCAACTTCAGTAGCTGTTTCTTTGGACATTTTTACTTAAAATCCTTTACTCACTGATATGCGAATCTGGCTCATCAAGTAATAAATACCAGGTCCTGGATTCCAAGTTGGGTTGGGTCTATTACACATGAATACCTTAGTTATTTAAGACTGAAGGAGGAAGTTGGGTGTGGTGGGTCACACTTGTAATCCCAGAAACTTGGGAGGCCAAGGCAGTTGGATCACTTGAGCCCAGGAGTTTGAGACTAGCCTGGGCAACATGGCAAAATCCCACCTCTACAAAAAATACAAAAATCAGCTGAGCATGATGGCATCAGCCTGTATTCCTAGCTTTTTGGGAGGCTGAGGTGGGTGGATTGTTTGAGCCTGGACTGGTCAAGGCTGCAGTGAGCTGTGAGAGTGCCACTGGGCTGCAGCCCGGGCTTGTGAGATCCTGCTTCAAATACAAACAAAACAAAATAAAAAGACTGAAGGAGGGTCTGCTCAATCGAGTACTAATGCTATGAGGGAAAACACTGATGGAAGGAAAGTGAAAAATACTGGGACACATGCAAACCTAGAAAATCTGTCTACGTAAGCCGTTTCATTATGATGCAAACAAAATATCCAGTTTTAATGATCAATGTACCCCTGGAGCATTTCTATTATTCACATTTTCCCCTAAATTGTGGGTCAGTGGCACCCTCACATGTCTCTTCCTTGAGTGACTCTCTTCCCTGTCCTCTCTTTTTTTTTTTTTTTTTTTGAGATGGAGTCTGGCTCTGTCGCCCAGGCTGGAGTGCAGTGGCGCAATCTCAGCTCACTGCAAGCTCCGCCTCCTGTGTTCACGCCATTCTCCTGCCTCAGCCTCTCCGAGTAGCTGGGACTACAGGCGCCCGCCACCACGCCTGGCTAATTTTTTTTTTGTATTTTTAGTAGAGACGGGGTTTCACCGTGGTCTCGATCTTCTGACCTCGTGATCCACCCACCTCAGCCTCCCAAAGTGCTGGGATTACAAGCGTGAGCCACCGCGCCCGGCCTCTTCCCTGTCCTCTCTTGCTCTCCACTAGCCTAATGTCTCTCAAGATGGTGACAGTGCTCCATCAGACCTGGGCCAATGGCTCTGAGTGCTCAAAACAGTCCTCCAGGTTGCAGCTCCTCCCCGATTACTGTGAGGCAGCACTGCATCCAGCCAGCCTGAAGGCAGCCAAATGGAAAGTGGGGGAAAGCAACATTCCTTGGCAGGAACAACAATGCAGTCATGGCCAAATCTTATGAATTCATGTCAGTGCATACTGGCATTTTTTGAAACTCCCCAAACAAATGAAAAGGAACAAACCTAGCTGTATTTGCATACAGAGTGTATTCAGTCCAAACAACTACTAATTTTCTTCCAAGATTCAAGACCTGTGATTCTGACGTCTTGTAGAACAGCTCCTTGTCACACTTCTTTTTCTTTCTCCTGTCTCCTACTTATTCCACTGACAGCAGTGAACCATATTTTGCTTTCTTAAGAAACTGCTTTCCTAGAGCTGATGGGCATACAGAAAGATATTTGGCAACAAACTGACACCATGGATGTTCACTAAGACCATTGCTGGAATATGTCACTCAGTAAAACACAAGTCTGTGTTAGAAAAGCATCCTCAGTGTACAAACACTGGCTACCCACAGATGGCTTAAAATTAAGATGTATGATATTAATACAATACTAATACACCATGGGGGGTGGTCCTGCTATTAAAGATTTCAGAGACAGACTTCAGTTAATAAAGTACTTGGGAAAACATACAGCCAACTCCAGATATGCATTGCATGTGAGAGCATATGCATTAAAGTTTTACAAAAAAATGAGTAATTAGAACTCATCTTCATTATCAGGTTGCACACTGGTCTATAAGCTACTCTATAAAGCAAACTATAAATTCATGTAGACCCAGGAAAATCCAAACCAAGGATAAATTGGGCAAGAGTGTTTTTATGGCAGGCCTGGTGGTGACAAAATCTCTCAGCATTTGCTTGTCTGTGAAGTATTTTATTTCTCCTTCACTTATGAAGTTTAGTTTGGCTGGATATGAAATTCTGGGTTGAAAATTCTTTTCTTTAAGAATGTCAAATATTGGCCCCCACTCTCTTCTGGCTTGTAGAGTTTCTGCCGAGACATCAGCTATTAGTCTGATGGGCTTCCCTTTGTGGGTAACCCAACCTTTCTCTCTGGCTGCCCTTAACATTTTTTCCTTCATTTCAACTTTGGTGAATCTGACCATTATGTGTCTTGGAGTTGCTCTTCTCGAGGAGTATCTTTGTGGCGTTCTCTGTATTTCCTGAATTTGAATGTTGGCCTGGATTGCTAGACTGGGGAAGTTCTCCTGGATAATATCCTGCAGAGTGTTTTCCAGCTTGGTTCCATTCTCCCCGTCACTTTCAGGTACACCAATGAGACGTAGATTTGGTCTTTTCACATAATCCCATATTTCTTGGAGGCTTTGTTTCTTTTTATTCTTTTTTCTCTAAACTTCTCTTCTCACTTCATTTCATTCATTCGATCTTCCATCACTGATAACCTTTCTTCCAGTTGATCGAATTGGCTACTGAGGCTTGTGCATTCGTCACGTAGTTCTCGTGCCGTGGTTTTCAGCTCCATCAGGTCCTTTAAGGACTGCTCTGCTGAAGGAAGCACTAAACATAGAAAGGAACAACCGGCACCAGCCACTGCAAAAACATGCCAAATTGTAAAGACCATCGAGGCTAGGAAGAAACTGCGTCAACTAACGAGCAAAATAACCAGCTAACATCATAATGACAGGATCAAATTCACATATAACAATATTAACCTTAAATGTAAATGGGCTAAGTACTCCAATTAAAAGACACAGACTGGCAAATTGGATAAAGAGTCAAGACTCATCAGTGTGCTTTATTCAGGAAACACATCTCATGTGCAGAGACACACATAGGCTCAAAATAAAGGGATGTAGGAAGATCTACCAAGCAAATGGAAAACAAAAAAAGGTAGGGGTTGTAATCCTAGTCTCTCATATAACAGACTTTAAACCAACAAAGATCAAAAGAGACAAAGAAGGCCATTACATAATGGTAAAGGAATCAATTCAACAAGAAGAGCTAAGTATACTAAATATATATGCACCCAATACAGGAGTACCCAGATTTATAAAGCAAGCCCTTAGAGACCTACAAAGAGACTTAGACTCCCACACAATAATAATGGGAGACTTTAACACCCCACTGTCAACATTAGACAGGTGAACGAGACAGAAAGTTAAAAAGGATATCCAGGAATTGAACTCAGCTCTGCACCAAGTGGACCTAATAGACGTCTACAGAACCCTCCACCCCATATCAACAGAATATACATTCTTTTCAGCACCACCCCGGGCCTATTCCAAAACTGACCACATAGTTGGAAGTAAAGCACTCCTCAGAAAATGTAAAAGAACAGAAATTATAACAAACTGTCTCTAAGACCACAGTGCAATCAAACTAGAGCTCAGGATTAAGAAACTCACTCAAAATAGCTCAAATACATGGAAACCGAACAACCTGCTCCTGAATGACTACTGGGTACATAACGAAATGAAGGCAGAAATAAAAATGTTCTTTGAAACCAGCGAGAACAAAGACACAACATACCAGAATCTCTGGGACACATTCAAAGCAGTGTGTAGAGGGAAATTTATAGCACTAAATGCCCACAAGAGAAAGCAGGAAAGATCCAAAATTGACACCCTAACATCACAATTGAAAGAACTAGAGAAGCAAGAGCAAACACATTCAAAAGCTAGCAGAAGGCAAGAAATAACTAAGATCAGAGCAGAACTGAAGGAGATAGAGACACAAAAAACCCTTCAAAAAATCAATGAATCCAGGAGCTGGTTTTTTTAAAAGATCAACAAAATGGGTAGACCGCTAGCAGGACCAATAAATAAGAAAAGAGAGAAGAATCAAATAGACACAATAAAAAATGATAAAGGGGATATCACCACCGATCCCACAGAAATACAAACTACCATCAGAGAATACTATAAACACCTCTATGCAAATAAACTAGAAAATCTAGAAGAAATTGATAAATTCCTTGACATGTAGACCCTCCCAAGACTAAATCAGGAAGAAGTTGAATCTCTGAATAGACCAATAACAGGCTGTGAAATTGGGGCAATAATTAATAGCTTACCAACCAAAAAGAGTTCAGGACCAGCTGGATTCACAGCCGAATTCTACCAGAGGTACAAGGAGGAACTGGTACCATTCCTTCTGAAACTATTCCAATCAATAGAAAAAGAGAGAATCCTCCCTAACTCATTTTATGAGGCCAGCATCATCCTGATACCAAAGCCGGGCAGAGACACAACAAAAAAAGAGAATTTTAGACCAATATCCCTGATGAACATCGATGCAAAACTCCTCAATAAAATACTGGCAAACCAAATCCAGCAACACATCGAAAAGCTTATGCACCATGATCACGTGGACTTCATCCCTGGGATGCAAGGCTGGTTCAACACACGAAAATCAATAAACATAATCCAGCATATAAACAGAACCAAGGACAGCCGGGCGTGGTGGCTCATGCTTGTAATCCCAGCACTTAGGGAGGCCGAGGCGGGCGGATCACAAGGTCAGGAGATCGAGACCACAGTGAAACCCCGTCTCTACTAAAAATACAAAAAAATTAGCCGGGTGTGGTGGTGGGCGCCTATAGTCCCAGCTACTCAGAGAGGCTGAGGCAGGAGAATGGCGTGAACCCGGGAGGCAGAGCTTGCAGTGAGCCGAGATTGCTCCACGGCACTCCAGCCTGGGCGACAGAGTGAGACTCCATCTCAAAAAAAAAAAAAAAAAAAAAAGAACCAACGACAAAAAAACCACATGATTATCTCAATAGATGCAGAAAAGGCCTTTGAGAAAATTCAACAACCCTTCATGCTAAAAACTCTCAATAAATTAGGTATTGATGGGACGTATCTCAAAATAGTAAGAGCTATCTATGACAAACCCACAGCCAATATCATACTGAATGGGCAAAAACTGGAAGCATTCCCTTTGAAAACTGGCACAAGACAGGGATGCCCTCTCTCACCACTCCTATTCAACATAGTGTTGGACGTTCTGGCCAGGGCAAGCGGCAGGAGAAGGAAATAAAGGGTATTCAATTAGGAAAAGAGGAAGTCAAATTGTCCGTGTTTGCAGATCACCTGATTTTATATATAGAAAGCCCCATTGTGTGGCAATTCCTCAGGGATCTAGAATTAGAAATACCATTTGATCTAGCCATCCCATTACTGGGTATATACCCAAAGGATTATAAATCATGCTGCAATAAAGACACATGCACACGTATGTTTATTGTGGCACTATTCACAATAGCAAAGAGTTGGAACCAACCCAAATGTCCAACAATGATAGACTGGATTAAGAAAACGTGGCACATATACACCATGGAATACCATGCAACCATAAAAAATGATGAGTTCATGTCCTTTGTAGGGACATGGGTGAAGCTGGAAACCATCATTCTCAGCAAACTATCACAAGGACAAAAAACCAAACACCGCATGTTCTCACTCATAGGTGGGAATTGAACAATGAGAACACATGGACATAGGAAGGGGAACATCACACACCAGGGCCTGTTGTGGGGTGGGGGAAGGGGGGAGGGATAGCATTAGGATATATACCTAATGTTAAGTGACGAGTTAATTGGTGCAGCACACCAACATGGCACATGTATACATATGTAACAAACCTGCACGTTGTGCACATTTACCCTAAAACTTAAAGTATAATAATAAAAAAAATTGGGCAAGAGTGTAAGAGGTGGATTAAAGAACTTTTTTACTGAAAGGGAAAATGTTCGTATTTATGCCAATTTTAATTAATTCATTAATAGCCAGACAGTCTGAAGAAGATTGAGGTAAAATAAAATGGTTTGATATGGTACTTGTATGAAGAATGACAGAAGCCAGAGAAGAAAATACAAGTAGAAATAATACCCAAGATCATCAGATTTTGTCATTGATGCTGAAATATTTCCACCAAACAGGAAAGAATATATTGTTTAAGACTATTACTGAAAGCGTCTTGTTTATTGGATGTCTATTGTTCCAAATATCTTCATAATCTTCTAATTTTTAGCCTAATCTTGACATGGATACATGTCAAATGCTTATTTTAAAGATAAGTCATGAACATGTCTTTGAGCATGCTGTATATGTAGTGCAGTACTTCACTAGGCACTGTGGGGAGATAATGACAAGGCACACTTTCTAATGCCAAGGAGGGTCAATGCTGCGTTGTTTGCAATGGAAGAGAGGATCACTGTATGGGTGGCCAGAATCAAAAGAACAATTAATTAGAGGAATGGCACATTTGGAATTTCTTTACACAGAGGCTCAAAGTCAGAGGGTCAGTAAATATAAGAAAAAGGTGTCAAAATTTCTAAAGGCTGAGTTAGAGACTGTGTTACAGATGTTTATCATCAATGACATATGAGAAGAACATATCTGATGGTATTATCAGATACCAGATACTTTAAACATTAATAATAGAATAAGGTAATCAATAAAAAATGAAATACCTAGGCAATCTAATAAAGGATCAGATGAGCATGAAGTTCAACCTAGTAGGAAAAGCAGAATTGGAATAATTTTTCCAAAAAGAGAGGCCAGTTCAGATTAAGGGGATAAGAACTGGGTTTTTTGTTTTTGTTTTTTTTTTGAGACGGAGTCTCGCTCTGTCGCCCAGGCTGGAGTACAGTGGCGCAATCTCGGCTCACTGCAAGCTCCACCTCCCGGGTTCATGCCATTCTCCTGCCTCAGCCTCTCCGAGTAGCTGGGACTACAGGCGCCCGCCACCACACCCCTCTAATTTTTTGTATTTTTAGTAAAGACGGGGTTTCACCATGGTCTCGATCTCCTGACCTCATGATCCGCCCGCCTCGGCCTCCCAAAGTGCTGGGATTACAAGCGTGAGCCACTGCGCCCGGCCAAGAACTGGGTTTTAAACATACAAATTATTTTTTCTTATAAACATCACCCATATAAAGACATAAGATATAATAATCACATATAAAAATATAAGAACTAGTTTTAAATTCATTGAAGTGACTGTGTAACTGAACATGTGTTTGGAGTTCCCCAAATCTATATAACACATAAATTATTATTTGTCATACACTGTCCCTTAGAGTCCCACATAAAAGGGGGAGAAAAATGACATCCAATATTTTAGTGCCCCTCCAATTATCACAACCACTTTTTAGACCTAATGGAGTAATCTGTGTCTTTATTTAAGAGACACTGCTTCTTGGAGGCTCATATCATTCGGTTATTCTACTTTCTATACTTTCCCGTCATAGTCATTTTTGTATTTGTTTAGTTTTGCTGCATAACAAACTGCCTTAAACCTAATGACTTATAATAACAATCATTTGCTCAACTCATAATTCTCCAGGACAGCAATTTGGACTGTGCTCAGCTGGGCTGTTATCTGGTCTCAATTGGAATCACTCTTGCTTTTAGATTAACTGAGAGATGACTAGACTAGGACAATAACAGCTGGGACCATGTATGTCTTCTTGATGTCATCTGTCATTCCCCAGCAGAGTAGCCTAGACTGATTCACATGATGGCCTGGAGGGTTATACAAGAAAGCAAGTGGAAACATTCAAGATTTTTGAAGCCTAGGCTCCAAATTGGCTCCCATCCTTTCCACCACATACTAAGTACATCGACTGAGACAAGTTCTGAGATGAACACAAATTCAGGGGCACAGGAAACAGACTTCTAGATGGGAAGATTTAAAGAGTTTTAATTGTCAAAGACATGGATACAGAGAGACATGAAGGCTCATGTTCATGCTTGCAAGCTCTTACTCTTTCTCATCTTCTGATGTCCTCTCCTCAGGCAATGAATATTTTCTTCTTGGAATCATGACCCATGTCATTTCCCCAGCACCAGCCATCATTATGGCTGACTTGGGATCTCCATGTGGCACTCCAGCCTCTCAGGTCTTAATCTCTTCATCTCTACAGACCTTTACGTCCATGCCACATTGGTCATCTGTTGCCTTGCCACATTCTGGACCTCATCTCCACTGGAGAAAATTTACCTTTGAAATGGAAGTAAACACTCCACTTTCTGACATAATCTCACTCCTTTTGTCTCTCATTATGCCTGACCCTTTTTCATTGACATTATTGGTATTTCTAGGCCTTTGACCTTTCTGCCTGTAGATCACTTCCTATATTGCTTAGATTCTATGCTAAAGCCATTTAATCATTCTCCTGGCTATATCTTCAACTTAAAAAATATATATATATATCTCAGTAGTTTTGCAGTTCAGGTGCCATTCCTTAAAGAACAATAGCCATGGCTTGTTTTGATGACTCATATCTGTAATCACAGCACTTTGGGAGGCCAAGGCAGGAGGATCCACTTGAGGAGGATCACTTGAGGTTGGAGATCAGCCTGAAAAACATAGAAAGACCCCGTATCTACAAAAAAATTAAAAATTAATTGGGAGTGGTGGCATGAACCTGTAGTCATAGCTGCTTGGGAGGCTGAGATAAGAGGATCCCTTGAGTTCAGGGGTTCAAGGCAGCAGTGAAGTATGATTGCACCACTGCACTCCAGCCTGGGTGACAGAGCGAGATCCTGTCTCAAAAAAATAGAAATGAAAAAAAAAAAAAAAACCCTGGCCATAACTAAACACAACACCCAGCAGGAAATTAAAGACAAAATGGGGCCTGTAAAACTACGTGTCTTAAAAGGGGACCTACATAGTTTTAGCTCTTGCCTGATTTGCAGTTCACATTTGTTGATCCTTGCCAAGGTGGTTGTTATTGTTCTTCTGGACAATGTGGAGTCCTTACATGTGTTCCTTGTTTACTGCAGTATTTTAGGTCAGGCCATGACATTAGCAAAGCAAAATAAGACTATGCATATTTACAAAGGGTCAGAGAAAGAACAAAACAAAACAAAACTTTTTTTTTCCTTATGAGCTTCTGGCAAATAGAAAAATCTGATAGTTTCCACTCCACCCTCCTGAGTCTCCTACCACCCTGGTCTCTCTTCACCCACCTGAAGAGAGCTAGAAGAGCACAGTAAGTCCTTGGATAGCTCCTGTGCCAGAAGTCATTTTTAACCTCTCAGAAATGGAGGAACAAAATACTTACAATCTATAAAAAGATCATAAACACTGCAAACCATCGAAGCCAAGTGGGAAAATATGGCATCTAAGAGGGATAAAATGAGCGTCCAAGTTACTACTTGTAATTGAATGTGTTGAAATCCTCAGACCGGTGAAACCTTCTGGTTATACAAGGGCAACACTGGGAGACACACTTTATTCTCTCCCTCTCTGATGCTAAGTGCTACTGGAAGTACATTTCATCTTTAAAAAATAAGTACACTCTTCTTTTACCTCAAATTTCACCATTTTATTTCAATATTTTGGGAACAATTAAAGCACTAGAAACAGAGGGGGACATTTAGACTCCTGAAGGTGATAGTTCTCTCCAGGTCACAGAGCCAACGCTACATTTTATGCTCAGAATTTGAACACAGGTTCTCTGGTATGTTCTGCATTCTCCTCCCTGTACTAGAAGGGCAGAACTAATGCAGTTGTATATCACTTTTTAAAAATATACTTGTTTTCTTTTATTGTAGTGCTCTAGTTAATAGCTAGATACTGACCATCATAGTCAAAACAAACTGAACCAAGAACAACAAAAATTAAAGCAAAACGATGTATTTTTCATACCTTCCTGCCATCTTCCCTGTGTTACTTGCTGCTTTTAAACTTATGCCTAAAGGGAAATGATCATTGATCAATGCGTACGTCATTACACTTGAATGAAAGACTCACTGAAGTGTCAATGACCAAAGGAGCAGAAGTATACCATTTAAAAATAATTGCAGGTTAGGCATGGTGGCTTGTGTGCAGTGTCTCATGCTTGTAATCCCAGTACTTGGGGGTTGAGGTGGGAGGATCACTGGAGCCCTGGAGTTTGAGACCAACCTGGGCAACATGGCAAAACCCTGTCTCTACAAAAAGTGCAAAAATCAGCCAGGTGTGATGGTGCATGCCTGTAGTCTAGCTACTTGGGAGGCTGAAGAGGGAGAATCACTTGGAATGGTAAAATTACCTGAGCCAGGGATCGGGCCACTGCACTGTAACCTGGTGAATGGCAGTGAAACCCTGTCCCAAAATAAAATAAAATGAAATGAAATAAAAATAGTTGCAGAGCTGTGTGTGGTGGCATGCACCTAGAATCCCAGCTACTCCAGCATATGAAGCAGGAGGGCTAATTGAGCCCAGGAGTTCAAGAGCAGCCCAGGCCACATAGCGAGATGTCTCATTTTAAAATAAAAAATACAATTTAAAATAACTACAGTATAGTCAGTGAATGACCCTCCAAAGAGGACTCAAAGAGGTGGCTTAGAGGCAATCACCAGCTTAGAAATGGGCTGCAACATAAACCTTTACATTTGAATTAGCTATTTTAAACAGAAAAAAAATTTTCTCTTCAAATCAAGAATCTTTTAAATCATTACTAGTTCTCAGTGTCAGTGTTGGAACAATGCCCACAGTAATGGATGGTACTTAACCCACACTTGATTAGTGGCAGTTTTAAAATTATGGTCCATTCACCACTTACGTTGTAATCACTTGCAGAGAGAGAGTTGCAAAAGAAGATTCCCGGCCCAAGAGCTCACCCACCCAGTCAGATCCTCGTGGTAGTGAAGCCAGTGGGTGGATGGCAAGTGCAGTGGGGAGAAGTATGTATCTTCGAGGAAATCCCTTCAAGTGTGGAAAGTGGCATCACTGGAGACCATTTGCATCTCAGATATTGTTGGGACTGTTTTTCACAGAGAGGGGGTTAAGTTGCAAAAGTCTTGTCTCCCAATCACACAAAAGGATGCATTTATAATTTCAGTATTCATAATTTGAGTATTGTCTCTACATTGAAACCTCAGTATTTTTTTCCTTTTTTTTTTTTTTTTTTTTTTTTTTTTAAGACAGGGTCTCACTCTGTCTCTCAGGCTGGAGTGCAGTGGTGTGATCATAGTTCACTGCAGCCTCGACCTCGGGCTCAAGTGATCCTCCCACCTCAGCTTCTCAAGTGGCTGGGACCACAGGTGTGTGGCACTGTGCCCATCAAGTTTTTTGTATTTTTAGTAGAGATGGGGTTTTGATCTACCAAGCTTGCCCAGGCTGGTCTCGAATCTGGAGCACCCACCTTGGCCTCCTAAAGTGCTAGGAGTCCAGAAATGAACCACTATGCCTGCCCTGAGACCTCACTATTTTTTAAGAGACACATCTGAGTTCTTCCACCCTGGCCGCTGACATATTGCACGCAGAATCTGGGTTTTAACATGCATAAGAAATTTACATGAAAAAATCTGCATCTGAAGTCCTCACAGGAAACATGGTAGTGGTCTCTAATAAACTCTGACAGGAATCAAATACTTCAGTTGGAATTAATACCTCAGACAGCCACAAGGCCAGGGCAAAGAAGAACATGTTCCATTTTTTCAAAACTCTTTCCTGTCTAGGCATCCCCCAGTCTGAAGCCCAACCCCCACCTTTAACAATGGCTGCTGTGTTCGCATCAAAATGGGAATTTGAGTTATAATTTAAAATATTGAGGCTGGGCGCAGTGGCTCAGGCCTGTAATTCCAGCACTTTGGGAGGCCGAGGCAGGTGGATCACCTGAGGTCAGGAGTTTGAGAGCAGCCTGACCAATGAGGTGAAACCTCCTCTCTACTAAAAATAAAAAAAAATTAGCTGGGCGTGGTGGTGCACGCCTGTAATCCTAGCTACTCTGGGGGCTGAGGTACAAGAATTGCTTGAACCTGGGAGGTGGGAGTTGCAGTGAGCCGACATCCTGCCACTGCACTCCAGCCTGGGCAACAGAGTGAGACTTTGTCTCAAAAAGAAAAAACAAATTGAGTAGTTGCAGAAAGCAAAGAGACCACAGACCACAGGCTCATTAGAGCAATGAACGAATCACAGTTTCTCCAAATCAATAGATCGTGTAGGTTACTTGCTTATAATTAGAACAATACAACTCACAGAAGTTTCCAGTATCATTAAGTATAAACTAATGTTTCATTAATGAGAAAAGCGAGGCTTAGAAAGTTGATTGTGTTAAACTGCAAATAACACAGTTTAGTGTTATTGCTTCTAGAAAGTGGACTTGCTTTTTTTTTTTTTTTTTGAGACTGAGTCTTGCTCTGTCGCCCAGGCTGGAGTGCAGTGGCGCTATCTCGGCTCACTGCAAGCTCCGCCTCCCGGGTTCAAGCGATTCTTCTGCCTCAGCTTCCTGAGTAGCTGGGACTACAGGGGCCCACCATCACGCCCAGATAATTTTTTTTTTCTTTTTTGTATTTTTAGTAGAGACAGCGTTTCACCATGTTCGCCAGGATCGTCTCCATCTCCTGACCTCGTGATCCGCCCGCTTTGGCCTCCCAAAGTGCTGGGATTACAGGCATGAGCCATCACGCCCGGCCGAATGTGGACTTCTCGACTGCAATTTAGTTTCTGTCTATTCCATCAGCAGACTTCCCTTTCTTTACATAAATGGTAACTTTCAGACATAGCATATAAAGGCGTATTAAACAGCACTTATTGATGATTTGTTTCATGGGAAGAGATAACGAAAGCACATGGTACAGTCCAGCATATGAAAGCATTCAGGAAGACCATATTCATGATGAGAGGGGACCTCCTAACGTACGGTCTGGCCCAGGTCACTTAAGGGTGAAAAAAACATTAATTAATATTGTGTATTTTATAAAATAATTATTAAATGACTGTCAGACTGACATTAGTCTTTTGTTATATTGAATATTATATATTCAAAAACTTATTTTAAGAAATAAAATTATTCATTAAAATAAGCTATGCATATATAAAAGCAAAAACTTCAAACAGCCATTATTTTATTTGAACATTAGAAATAACAAACAGAATAGGGCCAGGCATGGTGACTCACGCCTGTAATCCCAGCACTTTGGGAGGTCGAGGTGGGTGGATCACGAGATAAGGAGATCGAGACCATCTTGGCTAACACGGTGAAACCCCGTCTCTACTAAAAGTACAAAAAAATTAGCCGGGCGTGGTGGCGGGCGCCTGTAGTCCCAGCTACTCAGGAGGCTGAGGCAGGAGAATAGCGTGAACCCAGGAGGCAGAGCTTGCAGTGAGCTGAGATTGCGCCACCGCACTACAGCCTGGGCAACAGAGCGAGACTCTGTCTCAAAATAAATAAATAAATAAATAAATAAATAAATAAATAAATAACAGAATAATTATACATAATCTATGTAGGAATATTATATATATTTACATCACAAGCATTTTTCCGAAAAATATATTTTTTCTCAGCATGATATCTTAAAATTTGTTTTAAATACAACTTTCTGTAATCTCCTTCAAAGTTACATCTTATGGCTCCTAAATTTGTAACTAGACAGTTTCCATATACCCTTCTTTCTAGATTATCAATTTTTAATTAAAAATATTCCTTTTTCCCCTCAAAATGAAGGCTGAATTGTTCCGTATGTTCAGAGCAAATTATCTTAAAGGAAGATTATACCCAATTGTATTGAAATGTGTAATAATGACAAATATGTTCACAAAAAGTGCAAATACATTCACAAGTGTTGTATTTTTACCTCCATTCAGCAACTTTTCTTCAAATATCTTCCAAGTAAATCTGTTAAGTAAGTTGTATGTTTCATACAACTTCATAGTTTTCCTAAGCTAAATTAAGATGCTTCAGAATCATAGGGCTTCTCAAGTCCATTCCATTTCGTTACAGAATATAAGAGATTCACGTAAAAAGTAATGTACATCAAGTGCTTATACAAGAAATATTTTTAACTTTGACAATTAAAGGTTCCATCTTCATCAGAATATCACCAATTCTTTGAACACCATGATGAGCCGTTTTATACCATGAACACTTCTGCTCCCTGGGTTTCTTTTGATTGATTAAAAAAAAAGTTTTTGGTTTTTGTTTTTTTTTGAGATGAAGTCTTGTTCTGTCTCCCAGGCTGGAGGGCAGTGGTGCAATCTTGGTTCACTGCAACCTCCACTTACCAGGTTCAAGCGATTCTCCTGCCTCAGCCTTCTGAGTAGCTGGGATTACAGGCCCACACCACCATGCCCGGCTAAGTTTTCCATTTTTTTAGTAGAGATGGGGTTTCATCATGTTGGCCTGGCTGGTCTCAAACCCATGACCTTGTGATCCACCTGCCTTGGCCCCCCAAAGTGCTGGGATTACAGGCGTGAGCCACTGCGCCTGGCCTGTTTTTTACCATGATACTTTTGGAAACTAAATTTACAGTGGCATCCAAAATAATGTCAGGAGTTTCACCATTGACAGGATGAAAAGCTATACTTTGATTCCATAAAAAGGATTAAAAGTAATCTATTATTAGAATTAACTGCTCTTTTATTTGAAACATCTGATGACACCAGTATGTCAGTGACATTATTTAACAGTGTGAATAATTCTCTTTGTGATATCCCAGACAACCTCTTACAGCTGTCACTTAATTTTTTATATGCAAAGAGTTTACAATCTAAAATGAACAAAATTAATTTAGAAAAAGTCAGTCTAAATAAATGTAAAACATTTTTTGCAGTGTAATAGATACATGTACTTTTCATATCGTCATGTTTTACCTTGTTTATAGGCATAGGTTCCTTAAAATAACTATCAAATGTTCAAGTTTATGATAATACTTTTTTAGGAGACATATGTCTTGTGTGTTTATACGGTCAGTGATATCACTATAGACCCATAGTTGATGAGGCTATAAACATTTTATATAGGTTATATATTTATCATCTGGTTTCTTGAGAATGGAAATCCACTTATGTGTTTATTTTCAAACCAAAATGTACTTTTTTAGATCATTTCTACTGCAAGGATTATTGCAAAAAATGTTACAAACAAAATAATTACAGATTTTTCTACACAGAGTCACTATAGCGAGGTCTTCTTTGCCTGCATTTGTTTTCTTGCACTTAACCTGTAGTTTCCCAGGTGTCCCTCTGAGCATTCCACCTGGCCTTGTGCATCTCCCAGGCCCTAGCAATGACCGTGGCACCAGCAGCCGAGGTGAGCTGATGTTCAGCTATGGGAGCACCAGGGACGGCAGCTGACTCTCCCAAGTCCACCCAAGCATGGAAGGATTCTGCTATCCCAGGCATCAGTGTCAGCGCACAACCTCATTACAGCCACACATACTCTGCATGAGGCCAGTGACACTGAGATGCTAGGTCGGTTTGGGAAAGAGGGGCAGAAGCCAGAAGTGAGGAGGGGCAGAAGCCAGAAGTGAGAAGAGGCAGTATCCAAATCCATGCCAGCGCATTTTAAGGCAGCAGTTAAATAATATATTTTATTTTAAGTGAGAAAACATCAATATTCATGCTAAATGGGCAGGAAGTGGTTCAACAGCCATAAACCAAGACTGTGCAGGGCATGCAAGTTATGACATTTTTTAGGACTTAGATGAAAGGAGGTTCTTATCGCCTCTTCCACCCTTTAAGTATGCTCTTTAGGAATGAATCTAGCCATGACTCCCAGGGTTTAAAGCTCATGGGGTTTCTCCTAATCCATGCCCCTGTAGGACATTTCATCAGGAGCCTCCACTTACCTAGTTAAGTGGGTTGAAAGATGACCCTAATTCTTAAATGAGATGCCACCCTGAGCAGAGGGCCCAGCCAACCTGTGCCCAGATTCCTGACCCAGGGAATTGTGAGATAATACATTGGTGTTGTTCTAAGCTGGTAAATTTGTGGTACTCAAAAAGCAATGCAACTTTAAATAAAAATATAAACTGGAATAAACTAATTTTATTTATATATGTGCATTTATTTGTGTATCTGTGTATGTATACATACATCGACAAAGAGGCTGTCCCTAACCAAACTCTAGACAGGCTCCTCTGAGCTCATTTTTGACTAGGCCTCATCCTTGGTGTGTTCTCCAGCGCCCAGTTATAGCAAGACTCCTGCCAAGTTGGTTTTGCCAGAATCTCCCACCTCTGATCCAAGTCCTTATTCTCCACCATCTCCCAAGTGATTATCTGATCACCCCAACTTGCATTCAGCAAGAATCCAGTCAAGTCCATTTAGCCAGAAATCCTTCACCTCACTGTCTTATTTCAGTAATTTTCCATCATCCACTGACCACCAACTTGGCTTCTTGGCTATAAATCCCCACTTACCCATGTTGTATTAGGAAATGAGCCCAGTTCTATACTGAGGCCTCTTTTTCCCTGTTTTGACAGCCCTTGATTAAAACCTGTTTTTACTACTTTTCTCTCCAGCTCTCGTTTTTCTTTAAAAACATAGGCATATGTAATAAACACATAAAATGCACACGGCCTATCCACAAACTCATGGGTCATTTATAAGAAACTAGACAGCATATGGTAATTATGGTAATATACACATGCATGTATTGTATACATGTATACATTACTTACTGGAGAAGTGAGGAGTTTCCTTTAACTAGGATATTAATGAGGCCTTTAACTGACCCAAAGAAGTTTGTTGTGATTTAATTTTTTCCTCCTGTTCTATTTCTTCACTAAACCTGGCAATAGTCTAACCTTAAAAATGGAGTTGATGTCCTTTTAGGTCATTACCTTTAAATAAAACCAAAGCAGGTGCTTTCTCTTGGATGTATTAAAAATACCTAAAAGGAAGCTTAGGTTGACTTGTGGCACAACAAATGCATTTAATGTCAACTAATGCAAGCCATTGAAGGTGTGGCCACTGAGCATTTGATTTTATAGGAAAGAGTATCTAGAGAGTACTTTTGAGAATAACATGGCTGTGCTATTGCTTATCTTTTGGAGAGCATCCCAGGTCTGCTTATTCTCTGCCTTCAATATTGAGTTGAAGGATTTTGGGAAAAGGGACTTGTGAAACATATCCCTTCTATTCCCGGAAAACTAGAAATATAAAGTGTTAATAACATCAATGTCACTGTGACCTCCTCCACTGACAGGACTGGTTTATGCCAGGTCATTTTTCTGGCACACAGGGAGTAGCTTTGACAGATTGGTAGCTTTTTTTTTAAGATGGGAGACATTTAAAATACTTACGTTTTCCTCTCTTAGTCCCATCTCTAATATTTAGAAATGTTCTCAGACTTTAAAACAATGCACAAGGCTTCAGTTTTCTGTCATTTGACTTTAGAAGGAAATGTTTGTTGATAATAATTATCCTCTTATATAAAATTTATGTATAAAAATCTCACCTCTGAATATATTAAATGACAAAATTACTTTATAAAATGTTTATGCACACTTTATAACCTTAAGTTTTCATTTGGCCATGTAAAAGTACAAAGTGCAGTAGACTTCAACAGTCTTGAGTGCCAGGAATAATTCAGAAAAAGAAGATAGTTGACAAATGAATTTAAAGAGTCCTAATCCGAAGATGGTAAAAATGTAGAAAGACCTTGCTGGCTTTCTGGGTGTCAGTTTCTTAAGCAGTCCAAACCTAAGCGTAGAAGAAAAGCTCAGCATTGAGCACTTTCACCTTCATGGATAAGTTTCAGCTTGCTCTTGCCAACAGAAGAAGGCAAAATTAGTTTGAAGTATGCAGGCTTTTTGTAAACTTTCCAGATATCAAAATAAATTTTGATATATAAATGCATTTTCTGAGATGATATGCCTCAGTTTCTATAACCATTTCACCTGGAATGTCTAATCAGTCCTATGAGTGTATTCCTACATGTGCCCAGCTTCTACAAAAACCAACTCACTGCCTCATGACAATTAAGTACGTTATTTAAGGAGGAAAAAAAATTAAATTGTTGAATCGAATGTGTAGGCTTCTTACCATTATAGAATTTGTTTTTGTACATTAGTTAATGACTTAATCTAAATTATAAGTGTTTAAAAATGGTTAATTGTCCTTCATCAAACTTGTATTAAATAGGTCCATTTAAGTATGGAAGAGGGAAAGAGTCCATATAAGCTGGACACAAGCTCGTGTGCCTGTGAGTCAGCAAAGACTGAAGTAATGTCCCACGTTGAGTTGGTTATTTTGCTATATGATGATTAACATCTTTGAGGTAAAACAATTTTTTTAACTGGAAAATCACAAGATATATTCATCATATTTTTCAAGAAAGATAGTTTTTTTCCTGCATGGCAAATAGGTTAAAGTAACACTCCATGGAAATTGCATTTAGGTTCTAAAAATATAATCTGTACAGATATCTATGCAATATATAGTTTGTTCAGATTAGTTTTTATTCGGGGAATGAAGTTCTGAAATGTCTCCAAAGTAGTTTACTCATCAATTGAAAAGTCCTCCAATAGGAGAATGATTGGACCATGGTGTGTGGTAGCGGAAAAGAAAAGCTCCCTCTGTTTTTTAAAGGGAATAACTTTAAAAAACACTTAAACTTTTGTTTACTTGGTACAGTTAAGAATTGAACTTGTCGGCCAGGCGCGGTGGCTCATGCCTGTAATCCCAGCACTTTGGGAGGCTGAGGTGAGCGGATCACGAGGTCAGGAGATCGAGACCATCCTGGCTAACACGGTGAAACCCCGTCTCTACCAAAAATACAAAAAATTAGCTGGGCATGGTGGCGGGCACCTGTAGTCCCAGCTACTCAGGAGGCTGAGGCAGGAGAATGGCATGAACCCGGGAGGTGGAGGTTGCAGTGAGCCGAGATTGCACCACTGCACTCTAGCCTGGACAACAGAGCAAGACTCCATCTCAAAAAAAAAAAAAAAAAGAATTGAACTTGTCAATTTTATCATTGTTTATACCTGAAATAAACTTATGTGATGTTCAAACAAAAGGATGTGTATGGCAGCATTGTCCATAATAGAATATTACTATAATCAGCTCAAATCTACATCAACAAAAGAATGGACATAGAAAAAAATAGACTATTCATACAATGCAATCAGAGTTGGCAATAAAATTAAAGAGCTAGAGCTTCAAGTAACTAGCTGATGAATCTTAGAAAAAAAAAACAGGAATAAAAATAAGACACAGAGAAAATCATTAAACATGACTGTATCTGCATAATATACAAGATAGGCGAGATTAAACAATATTTTGTTTTGGAATACATTTTCTTTTTTTGTTTCTGTTATTGTTTTGTTTGTTCGTTTTTGTTTGGGATGGTGTCTGGCTCTTGTTGCCCAGGCTGGAGTGCAATGGAACGATCTTGGCTCACTGCAACCTCCACCTCCTGGGTTCAAGTGATTCTCCTACCTCAGCCTCTCAAGTAGCTGGGATTATTGGCACGTGCCACTACACATGGCTAATTTTTGTATTTTTAGTATAGACGGGGTTTCACCATGTTGGCCAGGCTGGTCTTGAATTCCTGACCTCAGGTGATCCACCCTCCACGGCCTCCCAAAGTGCTGGGATTACAGGCATCAGCCACGTACAATGGCAGGATCTCAGGTCACTGCAACCTCTGCCTTCTGGGTTCGGGCGATTCTCCTGCCTCAGCCTCCTGAGTAGCTGGGATTACAGGCGTGGGCCACCATACCCGGCTAATTTTTGTATTTTTAATAGAGACAGGTTTTCATCAGGTTGGCCAGGCTAGTATCAAACTCCTGACTTCAGGTGATCCACCCGCCTCAACCTCCCAAAGTGCTGAGATTACAGGTGTGAGCCATTGCACCCAGCCTTGGAATACATTTCTATGTGTTAAAACTATAAAAAAGAGAAAGTGACTGACTAATGGTGAATGATTATAGCGGCAGGAAAGCACGCAGATTTTAAGTGCAGACTCGGGAATTAAACTGCTCTGCTTCCAGCTCTACCACTAATTAATTGCGTGACTTACTTGATCTTGGTCAGTTGTCCAATATCTCTATGACACAGTGTCTTTATCTAAAGAAGAGTGGTACATGCACCTATCTCATACGATTACATACTGATAAATGACTTTAAATCTCATCGCACGTGTGTTTATTATTCAGACTGAGTTCTAGATGATAGTTACCTCTAGTGGGGATGAGGAGGCAGAGCAATGCAATTTGAAAGGGGAGCACTGGGGCCCCAAACATTTTCTCAGATCAACTGCATCACATGGTTGGTACAGCCTCAGTAACATTTTATTGGCCTGGCATGGTGGCTCATGCCTGTAATCCCAGCACTTTGGGAGGCTGAGGTGGGTGGATCACCTGAAGTCAGGAGTTCGAGACCAGCCTGGCCAACATGGTGAAATGCCATCTCTACTAAAAATACAAAAAATTAGCCAGGTGTGGTGGCAGGAACCTGTAATCCCAGCTGTTCGGGAGGCTGAGGCAGGAGAGTTGCTTGAACCGGGAGGCAGAGGTGGCAGTGATCTGAGATGGCATCATTGTACTCCAGCATGCACAACAAGAGTGAAATACTGTCTCAAAAACAAAAACAAAAACAAAAACAAAACATTTTAGGTTATTTTTGTAAACTGCACATATACACTACATGTCTCTTTTATGTGTCTTGTATTTTACATTTTTTAAAGTTAGGTTTTAGACTAGGAAACTATTTTCCCATTTCTTTCCTTGAAAACGTACAATAGACCAACCAGGGCAACATAGTGAGACCTTGTCTCTACAGGTGGCACATGCCTGTAGTTCCAGCTACTTGGGCGGCTGAGATGGGAGGAAAGCTTGAGGCCCAGAGGTTGAAGCTGCAGTGACCTATGATCGCAACACTGCACTCCAGCCGGGGAGACAGAGTGATATTCAGTCTCAAAAAAAAAAAAAAAGTACAATATACCACTTAAACTGAAAATTTAAGATTAATAAACAAATGTGTTTATTATTCTATTTCCAAAAATTGATATTTAAGTATTACTTGTTGCTAAATTGACTTCCTTTTAAACAGCACTTGGTGTACACATACCAAATAGTTTTCAATCTGTGCATTTCACTATGGTGAAGCTTCTAAGGAATAAACTATTTCCTCTGGGCAAGGATCCATTTGTAGGACTATGAAACTATCAATTTGCTTTAAGAATTTGGTATGGCTTAGTGTAGCTGGCATAGGCTGTATGGTTTAATTCATATTTAAGGAAACTAAAGTACAGTAAATCAGTTTTTCTAAAGTGACTTCGTTTTTCTTACAAGTCCTACCAATGCATTGTTTGTGTCTCAAGAAACACAAACATTTCTTGTAGCTTTTTTCCAATGGCTCAGGAGACACAGATGACAAAACATGGGTTCGTGTCCTACATTAAGTCAATCCGGAGCCTTCTATCACTGGTCTGCAGTGATGAAAATCTGTCCTGATATGTCATCTTTGAACCTGTTCTTTCATATCAATACTTTGGTTGTAATCACTGCCTGTTTTAGCTGTTTGTGTCCCTGGGATGCTGTTATGTTGATCTGTTTGGGTTCCATTCTCTGCCGTTTTCATTCGCAGCTTTATGTAACCCTGAATACAGCTCCAACAAGATCTCACATGGGTGAAGAACAGAGGTTTGGATGTCAGTGATTTCATCAATGATTAAACAGTTAATGAACAACAAAGCTGAAACCAGAACCAAGTACTACCAGATCCCTAGCAAACGTGTGTTTCACTTCTTCATTTGGCCTTTTCTTTCACTTAGTGCATCTTAGTACATCCATAAGAGTAGGTGCATTTGCATTGCCCTGCAAGGTGTTCTGACCACTTTTCCCTCTAAATATTAATAAATATCATCCAATGAACAGCACACCTTAGAGGCCAAATAGAACTGGCCAAATAGAACACAGGAGTCAATCAACAAATATTTGATGAAAAGGAAGAAGAAAAGTGTGAAAATAGTAAGTAAAAGTCAGCACAGCTTCCTCCTCACTTGCCATCCGGCACTGCACACCTGCCTGCCATGTGCTATTGAGCGATGGTCATGTCGTTCACACCTGTTACACACTATCTTACTAAAGTTCTCAAATAAATAACCTTACGTTATTTAACTGACCTTGACAAATAGGAAAGATAAGCAGAAGTCAAGATCTAGTGTGCGAAATGTCTGATTTTTGTGCGTTTTTATTGCTTTTGTTTCTTTGCAGTCTTTGTCTTTCTGGCATCTCCCTCTCTTTTTTCTCTGTGTGCTCCCTCCTCCTCCTTTGCACTTTTCCCCATATTTTGGCTAAACGCACCTGTGGCACCAAACCACAGTGTGGAGCAGAGACAACAGAGGATCACTGTGCCACATACTAACTGCAGACAATCTGCCTTGGAGAGCATCTAAAAAGGAATGGGCAGCTTCAGCTGAAATTGGATAAATCTTTCTGTAAATCGAGAGCCACTAATAAGCATTTTATTAAAATTAAAGACGATATTGTGCACTAAATTGGAATCAGTTGTTGCTGATGGGGAAGCATTAAAATCAATTATTTTAAAAACAGATTGTTTTTCAATTAGCTTTTCATTTTTCTTTTTTAAGACTAATTTTTTGCTTTTCTGGAAAATAATCAAAAGAGTAAATGGGAAACAGTGAAATACAATTCAGTGTGAAAAGAAAAGGTTAAACCTGGTAACATTAGATGGATTGCTTGTCAGTTTGCACATGAAGCAGAGGTTTATTATGGAATTGGACATGATGTTTCAGAATATCATTTGTGGATCGTCCTGCCTCCAATACTTACTGATCCCCAATTATTTTGCAGCTAGATCCTACATTCCATAAATCCTACACTGCATAATCTAGGATACCTTGAAAGGAAGCTAATAAGAATACTTAATGGGTTCATCATGTCATTAACTTTAAATTAGGACTGCCATCCTGGAATGAGAAGTATGAACATGGATTAAAAACCCAGAGACCAGAGGCCGGGCATGGTGGCTCTCGCCTGTAAGCCCAGCACTCTGAGAGGCCTAGGAGGGCAGATCATGAAGTCAGGAGACCTAGACTATCTTGGCTAACGCGGTGAAACCCCGTCTGTACTAAAAATACAAAAAAATAGCCAGGCATGATGGCGGGCGCCTGTAGTCCCAGCTACTCAGGAGGCTGAGGCAGGAGAATGGGGTGAACCCGGGAGGCAGAGCTTGCAGTGAGCCGAGATCATCGTGCCACTGAATTCCAGCCTGGGTGACAGAGCGAGACTCTGTCTCAAAACAAAACAAAACAAAACACAACAAAACATCCAGAGACCATTGTCAAAGACATTAGTGACATTAGTAAACCAAAGTCAGAATGAGCTATTTGTAACAGGCAAGAATGAGACTGTACACAATATTTATTTTTGGACAAAAGGTTGGAAAATAAAATTTTTTTTTTTTTTTTGAGGCGGAGTCTCGCTCTGTAGTCCAGGCTGGAGTGCAGTGGCCAGATCTCGGCTCACTGCAAAGCTCCGCCTCCTGGGTTCACGCCATTCTCCTGCCTCAGCCTCCAGAGTAGTTGGGACTATAGGCACCCGCCACCACGTCCGGCTAATTTTTTTTTTTTTTTTTTGTATTTTTAGTAGAGACGGGGTTTCACCGTGTTAGCCAGGATGGTCTCAATCTGCTGACCTCGTGATCCGCCCTCCTCGGCCTCCCAAAGTGCTGGGATTACAGGCGTGAGCTGCCGCGGCCAGCTGGAAGATATAAATTCTAAAATAAATTCTATATTCTTTTCTTTGAAAAAAATTAAGTATATTTTATAACATTTTACCTGACTCCATTGTTCTGTCTCAGAACTCCCGAATATTATATGCAAATGTATTTGTGTATATATAGATGTACATCTTTCTGGAGTGTGGGTACAGTAATATCCAACAATGATTTTTACTTTTAGTGACCCCAAAATGATGAAGAATTACTACTGTATAATCTCTTTTCAACTTGAAAAACAATGGGATAGAAGTGTCTGGCTTTCCATTTATTGTGGTTTTTTTATTTGAAAAGAGCCTAAATCAAAGCTCTTTGGTTATAAGAAACAGAAGCCCAAATGACTGAGCTGAAGCAGATCAAAGCTGTCTATTAATCAGGGCAAACAACAGAAAGAAAATCCAGTTGTTTTAAACAGACACCTAATTTGTTGGATGAATGTCATGGAGTTCCCTGGTTTGGCTGGAAGGTTGAGGAGCCAGGTTTAAAAATATAGGCAGCAGGTGGGTGCAGGGACTTGTGCTTGTCATCTCAGCTACTCAGGAAGCTGAGGTGGGAGAATTACTGGAGCTCAGGAGTTTGAGACCAGCCTGAGCAACTCAGCAGGAGCCATCTCTAAAATAAAGAACATAGACAGAAACTGAGGCATACCATTGGAGGAAAGTCAAAATCCAGACAAGAAAAGAGTATGATTAGGGCCTTGTTGCTTCTAGCAAAGAGCCCTGCGGGACACAGCTGTGCTGGTAGAACCCTGGGCTTTACCAGTTCTGCAGATGCTTGAAGAAGCTGAAATTAGTCTTAATCACCTGATTTTCTGCAAAATTAAACGTATATCATTTTTCTTATCCATAGAAAAAATATTGTTCATCAATATCCTTCACGATATCTGTCTTGTCCATTTTGTGTGGCTTTAACAGAATACCAAAGACTGCATAATTAATAGTAAAGAGAAATTTATTTCCTACAATTCTGGTGGCCGACAGGTCCAAGATTGGGAAGCTTGCATCTGATGGGGCCTTCTTGCTGTGTCATCTCATGGTGAAAAGCCAAAAGGCAAAGAGTATGAGAGAGAGCAAGAGGAAGCCAAACTCATCCTTTTATAACCTACTCCCATGATAAGGAACCCACTTCTGCAATAACAGCCTTAATCCATTCATGAGGGTGGCATCCTCATGGCCTAATCACTTCTTAAATGTTCTACCTCTTAACACTATTGCAGCGGGGATAAAGTTTCCAACACGTGCTTTTTGGAGGACACATTTAAACCATAGCAATATCTTTGTGCATACTTGAAAACTGAGCTTTAAAGCTGTTCGTCAAATTTAGAAGACTAGTTCTCTTTTCATGCAATGTGAATTTCCAGAGAATGTAGACAATCCATGTCCAGAGAATGTAGACAATCCAAAGCCGTTGTCTAGCTTTTAGGAGGACAACAATAGCAGTCAAAACAGCCCTCCTAATATATATGCATTCACATATAGACATTTTGTATTCTCAACGTCAAAAAATTGTTAATTTCAATGAATGAAATACCAATTATCATTTATATTCAACCCCTTAAGACCATTCTCTATTTAGATCTAAGACAGACAAACAGATCAAATAAAATTATCATAGAAAATAAATTTAAGTGAGAAAAGGCATACAAGAAGATCAAGATAATATGGTTCAGATTTTAAAAATGTATCTATTAAAATGCTATAAGAACAATAAGAACAATTATATGACTAGATAACTCAGATGAATATAACATTCAAAATAATAATCTGAATATTTTTGCCAAATATCATTTTGGTCCATTACATTGATGATATTTGGGTAACTGGGCCGGTTAGCAGCAAATTCCAAATAATCTAGACCCTTGCTACTCAGAGTGGTCCAAGGACAAGCAGTATCAACATTGCTTGGAAGTTTGCTAGGTATGCAGAATCTCAGGCTCTATGCCAAACTTGCTGAGTTAGAATCTGCATTTTACCAAAATTCTTAGCTGATTGCCATATACATTTAAGTATGAGAAGCATTATTCTATTTCTCAGTTATCCTTATTTTTTAGGACTTTTAACTAGGGAAGAGTAAGGATTAAGAACAATCACCTGGGGATACTTTAAAAATTCTCACAGGTTCTAGAATACTTGTGGAGTAGAATAGGCACAGGTAGTCTATTAATAGCACAGATGCAATTTAGAAATCTCCTCAAATAAACATCTTAACTGTTCTCTCTGGTGGTTTGAGAATGTCTAACATAGAAATGTCCACTCCTTAAAGGTAATTTCGAAGTTTCTGCTCTACCTTGGTATTTAAGAGCACAAATCACCTATTGGATCTAACTAGTTCTGTGACCCTTATCAATTTAGTTAGTAACTTTTTAACTCATTTGCCTTGTCTGTTAAGTGGGGATGATGATACCTATGTAATAAAGTTTTAACATAAGTAAATGAATAATGAATGTAACATGTTTACCACTTTCCTGGTACAAAATGTACATCAATAAGAAAATACATGATTATGCTGGCTGTGGTGGGGGGAGTAGTGGTGATAATGCTCTCTAACACAGAAGATTCCTTAGTATGTTTTGATTTAGAAATGCACAATAATTTATTATATAATTCCCAAAATTTAATTACAAAAGTGCAATTGTTTTGATGATGTGATTTTCCTCACATAATCAAATCATGCGTACCTCCTCATCTGCTAAAGAAATTAATGTTCAATAATATAAGCATTTCTCTTAAAGGCTGTATACAAAGAAGCTATTTCTGTCAGAAACTATGAGAATTTCCCATTACCAACGTGGAGATGGAGTCAATGACAAAATACTGGGGCTAGTTAGAAGAGGGATAAAAGGTTTCTGTCTACCCAACGGCATACTCCCTACCTCAGACCTGCGCCTTCAGCTTCAGAAGAAGCTGTCCCGGTGCCTCCCGCCTACCCATGTCTATTTGTCTGTTTCTTTCCTTGCATTCCTTCACAGTCCATTAGTGAAACATTGTCCTCATTTATGTGGAAACCATACTTATTCATTATTGCAAAACCATCAGGGATAGAAGTAGATTAGCAAGGTGTCCTAAAATATTGGCTTTTGAATACTAAAGTCAAAAAGAATGAGTAAGAAAGAACTTAAGAGAGTTGTGCTCCTTGGGAATTGGTTATGCTTTTTTTCCTCTGTTTTTCAAAAATTTATGTTAGCATATGCATCAAATAATTTATGACTAAACTCTCTTACATATATTCATATAACTAAGAAAGGGCATCTTACATATTTTTATCTATCTTTCAGAACTTTATGAAACAAATGGCAATCACTAGAATATGGCTAGGGACTGTGACAATCATTCCACTCTTCAGTTTAAGGTCTGAAGTGAAAATTGAAACAGCAATCAGGTGAACGGTAAATGGGGCCAAGGAGAATTTATCCATGCAGTGTATTAGCAGACACCTGATCTAATTTATTTTGAAGACGAGTAACAGAATAAAAATAAGTAAAACAACACAATCTAAAACAACTTTTGAAGGTTTAAAAACACCCTCCAGCATTAATGAAAAGAAATAATTCAGAAGAAAAACATGTTTTTAGTATAAAATAAAAAGGAAAATTTCAGTCCAAGAAATATAATTAAATTTCAAAAAGCATGAGCTTTTTATTTAAAAAAAAATCAAGAAAACACTGACTCTGTTGACAAGAGGGGTGAAAAATATGAGAAGCCAACGGAAAGAGCTACAAAGGGACCTGAGGGATGGGTGTGCCCATGGAAAGAGAGGAGCCAGCTGACCCGCCTGTGGGCACTTGAACCAGAGCCTCTGGAAGTGTTGACTTAGAAGCTACTCCTATGGAGGAAAGACTGGCACAGAGTAGGCTGTCAATCAATACTACTTAAAACTGTTAGGAAAGAGAACGGATGGTGCAGAAGTACACACAAAAATGAAAACGCTATGGAAATGAAACAAACAAGACTCTAATTAAATGACTTGTTTATTGGCGTAGAAAGCAGAGTTCACATTGCAAAAATTGAATCAGTGACATTGAGACACATGTAAATAAAAGTTTATCCATTTAATAGGTAAAAAGAACAGAGTTATGCCTTTTATATTGTTAAAAGAGATATACTGCACTCAAAAATAACTTTATGCATTAAATAGAAAAACAGTAAAATATATATAATTGACACTTTTAGAAATACAGGTAGAAGTTAAGAGACACCAATTCATGATTGGAGACTTCCAAAATGCTTTCATAAAAACACTTAAATAAACTAAATACACCCACAGTTGAAAACATTTTCTAGTAATTAAAACTTATATATTCCAAAATTTGTATTTTAATCATGAAACTGTGTTTCACATACTCATGTGCACTCTAAACATTTTGCAAGTTAAAAATGTGACTTTTAAAACTTGAAAATATAATTTGTTACACATCTTCAAACAGGAAGTTTTAAATGGACCAGCAGCACATGTGACTTCGAGTCTCTCTCCTAATGCCTAAATGTAATGTTATGCTCTAAATTGTATCCTGGAACAGAAAATAGACAATAAATAAACTGAAGAATTCTGAACAAGTATGATCTTTAGATACCAACAGTTCATCAATACTGATTCATTAATTATATCACATATACCATAGTAAGATATTAATAATAGAGAAAACTGGGTTTGGGGCTTTACAGGAACACCATATTATTTTCACAAATTTTCTGTAAATCTAAAATGGTTCTAAAATTAAAATTCTATTTAAATCGATTGCAATATGTAAAATTAAATCTGAACTGTGGAAAATATCACTTTTATTAAAATTCTCCTTGACAGCTTTTTAAAACAAAGCTTTTGTTTTCTATTTTTAGGTGAAACTGCACACATTTTCAGTAAAACTGTTTATTTGTAACAATATGTGCAATACTAAAAGCTTTATAACTTCCAGAGTCATAACAATGGAAAACAAAGCACACTGTTGGTTTTATTTTCGGAAAGTTATATGAAACATATAACCTCTTATTTAAGATTTATAATAACAACTCTATGGTATTCAGTAAGGGACTATAATTTACATAAAATATAAGTTAATTTTATCTCAATGATTGAGAAAAGATTAACAAATATCCAAGCTAAAGTAAGAATCCGTATCTAGATTAGAAAGAAATATAAACTATATAATTCTTTACTTTAAAATATTATATATAATTATATGATTAGTGTTTTAATAACAAAAACAGTATCAAATATTTTACATATATTCTGTAATCTGCCCTAAACAAAATTCCTTAACTTAACCTTTTTGAGAGGAGCTACCTATGAAGTCTAAAAATGTTTAATTCAAATTTGTTTTAATATCGGCAACTCTTCAACCTTTTCCTGACTTTGCCAAGAAATTTACCTTCCTAATCTCTCTTACTATGTAAATTTCTCTCTCTGTATGTGAGTGTGTATTAGAGAGAAAGAGAGAGAGACTAAGACAGAAAGGGAGAAATTTATAGGAAAATAGGAAGGGTTATAATAACAGCTTTCCTTTTCTCCCTCCTGAAGTCCCCATTTTCGTCTCTGAGAGCTGATCTGGGATAGGGTGGGCTAAAGGAACAGAGAAAACCAGAGTGCCAGGAAGAGCTAGAAGGGGAAGTGGGGACCTGAAAATCAAATACTAAAGAAGGAGCTAATAGATGGCAAGGAAAGTGGTCAGCACGGCATGCAGGCAGATGGGGTCCTAGTTAGTGAAGACCCACAGGGTGGAGGGTAATCCCATGCAAGGGTCGAGTGTAATTCAGTGACAATATAGGCAACACGGGAGACCTACCACAGTGAACCAGCAACTGGCAGGTTTGTAAGGACGGTGTTCAGATTGCAGTTTTGTTTTGTTTTGTTTTTTTAAAGATTAAGTGATCTTGAAATTGGCATTCCATGTCATTTTAAAAGATAAATGGTAAAGCAAATGTTTTATTCACATGTCTTTATTTCTCCCCTCCCCACTTTTCCCTCCACTCCTTTTTTTTAATGTGGAAGTTTAAAATCCCATCTCACATTTATTTATTTATGTATTAAGTATAAATAATGGGAAAACTTCACTTGGATAGGGAACGCCTAGATTAGTAGATTATATATTATTTTATTATTAATTATATAAGTAGATTAGTAGATTCGCATCATTATTTAGCCTTTACTGCCTCTTAGTGGTAAGGAAGAGCCATAAGTTGACTGAGAGAGGATCAACTGGCAAGTCAGCAAACAATAGCAATGCATCTGAGATGTATTGAAGAGTATTAATTGCAATTACTTTTTATATTTTGTAGGCAAAGAGCCCTTACCGCTTTACACGTAAGGTTTATTGAATATACTCTCCACAACAAAGTTTTATGTTATAAGCATTGTATGACTTTTAGTATTACCTGAAATGTAATGAAGTTTGGGCTAGTGTTGTTGTTGGTTGTTTTTGTATTCTGATTACAGAACTGCATTTTGAGAGGCTGAATATAAACTAAATGCGTCCTTAGCAGCTGGCCTAGAAATTTACTTCCCCTGAGTGAAGCTGCACATTGGGAACTGTGGGTGGTAGAACATGTTTATTAAAATACTTTATTCTCTTCTTTTATTTTATTATTATATTATGCCTTAATTTGTGGTAATTTATTAATATGTCGTATTTCCCTGAAGCTTCCTAATGTCAATACAATTTATTATCATTTTGTATGTTTCTTTTTTATTTTATTTTATTTTATTTTTTTTTGAGAATGAATCTCCTTCTGTCGCCAGGCTGGAGTGCAGTGGAGCGATCTCAGCTCACTGCAATCTCCGCCTCCTGGGCTCAAGCGATTCCCCTGCCTCAGCCTTCAGAGTAGCTGGGACTACAGGCGCCCACTACCACACCCAGCTAATCTTTTGTATTTTGGTAGAGATGGGGTTTCACCATGTTGGCCAGGATGGTCTCGATCTCCTGATCTTGTGATCTGCCCGCCTCGGCCTCCCAAAGTGCTGGGATTACAGGTGTGAGCCACTGCGCCCAACCCATTTTGTATGTTTCTTAATGTCTTGTCCAGAATTGCTGCTCAATAAATGCTTGCTCAGTTAATCTTATTGAATAAGGCAAAACAATGTCATTTTCACTATTAATTAAGACTGGATCTGCATTAGCAGAGCAGGGACTCTGAAGTATTTGTCTCAAAAGCACCTTTTTCCCAAAAGCATTGGGCAGCTTTAGAAGTAGAGATTATGGAAAACGTATTGCAGTGAAGTCATCGAATGACCTTGGCTTTACTCATACGTTCTCTAACCAAATGGATACCAATCGGAGAGTCTTAGCGTTAAAATGGGCCATAGACATTGCCTAAACCAATAGTTAAACCAAAAAAAAATATTCCAAGGAACACTTGAAGGTGTATTGAACTGTTAAAAACCTAAAATTTAAGAGAACTAAGAATCAAAATGGTGATTGCTTAAAACAACAACAACAAAATGCTAGTAGAGCACCATGGCTCAGTCCTGTAATCCCAGCATTTTGGGAGCCTGAGGCAGGAGGGTTGTTTTAGGCTAGGAGTTCCGGACCAGCCTGGTTAACATGTAAGACCCTGTTGCTACAAAAAATAAATATGTAAATAGTCAGATGTGGTGGCGTGTCTTTGTAGTCTCAGCTACTTGGGAGGATTGCTTGAGCCCTGGAGTTTGAGACTGCAATGAGCTATGATCGTACCACTGCACTTCTGCCTGGGTGACACAGTAAGACCCTGTCTCAAAAAAAAAAAAAAAAAAAAAGGCATCTCACAAAAGAATACTACTAACCACTACTGCAAAGAACATATACTTTTAACAAAAGTAGCTTCATGTGGTTTGTGTGCATTCTCAAATACTTAAAAGTGATCCATACTTTATACGTAGTTCTAAATGCTTCTGTAAGATCTCAGATTTATTTGAGTTTGAACCTTTAATGTATTGCTTAAGCAAGTGGGTGAGGGAAATGTGAACCCTGCCTGCTTTCGCTCAGCTCTGCCTCACTGAAGATGGGAACGCAGCCATCCTCAGAGGCAACTGGGACACCTGGCTGCAATGCCCACGTGACATTCCTGTGGAGAAAAGCACTTTAGGGTCAGTCTGCAGATGCCCTCTCATGGGTCTTCTGCTTTCACATGAAGCCTGGGAGAAAACAAAGCAAAAAAATGTGAGAAGAACTACGCTGCCCTTCCCGAATAGAAACCTGTTGTGCAGAGGCACGTGCAACTGAGGACAGAGCTCAGCATTTTAAATTAAATTTGCACATAGTTTCTGTGACCTCATTTGACAGACTGTTTTTGAGCTCCCTGTTGCCAATGTGTCCATTTTCCTGTTCCTTTAAACCTAGAGGAATACTCACATCAGCCGCAAGTGGTGACTTTGTTGCACCAGTGCTCCTGTATCCTCTTATGGCCGTCACAATGACACTGATATCACACAGTGACATGAACCTAGATGTACGGTACATACAGAAGAAGAATGTGCCATGGTTAGCCCAGCAGTCATTAAATGAGCTAAAATTGTGATAAGAGAAAAAGAAACACTTGTCATACACTACATTCAAGGTACCCAGAAGTGAAAATGGAATAAATAATCTTGACCGATTCACAACGGCAAAGCCACATTGCCTATGTCATTCATGATTCTTCTCTATAATCTGTGTTTATGGAGTAGATCTATGTACAGCCTCTATTACATAGAATAAGGTTCAATTGAATGTGACAGAAAATCCCCCAAATAACACTTCCTTAGACAAGTTAGCATACTTTTTGCTCATGTAAAATCAGACAGAGGCCTGGCCATCCGGGTTTGGCATGGCAACTCTGCTTCATGAGCCATAAGAACTCTGCACTCCCCAGCTTTGCCCAGGGCACAGCTCCCTTACTCATAGTCACATACGGCTGCTGGAGCTCCAGGAAACACAACTCCGTCCCAAGCTGCAATCATGAAAAAGGAGGAAAAAACAAAACAAAACAAAAAACAAAAAAACAAAATAACTCCTCCAGTAAGGAAAATCCCTGGAAGTCACAGACAAACAATTCTGCCTCTATCTCACTTTCCCAACTTTAGTTCCATGGCCACACTGTCCCGCAAGGGAGCCTAAGAAGTGTAGTATTTACATGGATGATGATGTTATCAACTGAATATGTGGGGCTCTAGTAACTAACAAAAAATGAGAGAATAAATACCGGGAAGAAACTAGGATTTTTAGATACACAGAATACTCATTCTATAATAATAATGATTCCTTTTTAAGAAACTATTTTACTTTAACAAGAAAAGACTTGTGAAATCCAACAGAACACTGAGAAGCAGTGAATATAATTCAAAGTAGGAAAAACTTTAATAGATTAAAAATATGTGAAGGGAAACTCAGAAAAATTAGTGATCAGATAAATGACACAAAAGTGCACTTTAGGCCAGGCACGATGGCTCACGTCTGTAATCCCAGCACTTTGGGAGGCCGAGGTGGGTGGACCACCTGAGGTCAGGAGTTCAAGAC
This sequence comes from Symphalangus syndactylus, assembly GCF_028878055.3. Taxonomy (NCBI): domain Eukaryota; kingdom Metazoa; phylum Chordata; class Mammalia; order Primates; family Hylobatidae; genus Symphalangus; species Symphalangus syndactylus. The sequence goes on from NC_072426.2 coordinate 78,050,510, forward strand.
CAGCCTGGCCAACATGGTGAAACCCCATCTTTACTAAAAATACAAAAAGTTACCTTGGCCTGTTGGTGGGCAAGTGTAATCCCAATTACTCGGGAGGCTGAGGCAGGAGAATCACTTGAACCCAGGAGGCAGAGGTTGCAGTGAGCAGAGATTGCACCATTGTACTCCATCCTGGGCAACAAAAGTGAAACTCCATCTCAAAATAAAAAAAAGAGCGCTTTATATCAATTTATTAATTTTAGAAATTTGGATTATGCCAAATTTAGTGGAAATGTATGTGAACATGTTCATGTTTTATCTCAAGGATGCAGACACAGTTGGTGATTTTCTTCATATTTAGTGAAAATAATTATGCATATACTTTGTGTCCCGATCATCACATCCTGGGCATATTCCCCTGACAAGAAGCCATAGAAGACATTTTCAAAGATCTTATTTGCAACATTTACTGTTCTGCAACATATACTAAATTTAGATGACCTTTACCTGGAGATTTTATGCATAAGACATGGTTGTGTTTATTGTATACATTTATATTTATATACATATATATATTTCTCTATTTATATCATAGCTTTTACACACAATTTCATATAAATGTATTTGCAGGTGGCAAGAGGGCCCAATGGTCCCTTGTTTTTGTGTGCTTATTTTCTGGCTGTGTTTATTTTATACATTTACACTTATAGATGTATATATTTTTCTCTGTATATTATAGTGATTACACACAATTTCATCATTATGTAAGATAGCTATATTAACTATATATTTTATAGGAAATAGATATTTGTGCACATATATGTATACATACATACAAACAAAGCACTATTAGTAGGCCTCAAAAACAGTGTTGTGTGAATACAGTGACCATATTCTAAGAAGTGGATGGCTGTCTATAAATAAATGACTTATGCATGCTATTTCTCCCACTCCTACACTTACCAAGATGAAGGGGTTTTCCCAGCTTTCACTTGAATAAACTCTTGGAAATGACGTTCTCTTCCTTTGATTATTTGACAAATTTATACCAAAATACTGGGCTTTTATAATCAATATCTTTATGATTGATTTTCCTAAATATTATTTTTTAAACATTGAATTGTATCCCTTGTTTGTCTTTTATTTTCCACAAGCAGATGGAACTTCCTCCCCCACAAGCAGATGGAAGAACCTGTGCAGTGTCACTTCAGGGAAGCTACATGGCAGGGTGGAGGTAGAATGAACCTGCACATTTTTAAAACATTTTTTTGCTTTGGTCCTTGGAGGACCTAACGGGCTTGTAAAGAAGAAGAAGGGGGTAGACTGTGAGTTTGTAGCTAAAAGGAGAGAGATGACTCAGCAACCTAGAGAAGCAGGAGGAAAGTGTGTGTTCCACCTTCCTCTCCTCCCCAGAATTCTGCAGTGTGTGGAGAAGAGCAGAGTGGTCTCTGGCCTCCATGAGAGGGCCTGGGCCAGATCCTGCTGAATGCAGAGAGCTCTCTGCAGGGTGAGTGTCCAGGCAGACAGGACCCGGGGTGGCCTCACAGAAGATTCCCCCAGTACAGTGAGGTGTAGAAGCAGCAGCGAGCCAGCACTTCTGAAGGAGATGCCTGAACTTAACTCTTCTTTCCTGAAGAGGATTTGCTCCTGAGGAGTCCCTGTACTTGTCTTTCTGCCAGAGTAAACCTAGCTCCCACACACTTACTGCCAAGGCACGTGACGACTCTATAGCACCCCCAGGAATAATCAAAATCTGAACTAAAAACCCGGAGCATAGGCGGTTGGCTGCTGAGTGACCCCCAACAAAGGCAAGGATGGTAGGGTCATTGCAGACCTCAGGTCTTACTACTCTCCAGTGAGGAGGGAGGAGACTCCAAATGGTTGCTGTCACCCAGACCTCCTCCCCACAATGCTCATGCAGAGGGGATGAGGCAGAAGAGCCACTGCCTGCCTTGCCACTCACCTCTGATACTTGGCTTTATCCTTTGTGTCTCACTCTAGGACTATTTATTCGTTTCCTGGTGCTCTAGGACACAGCAGAGAGAGATGACTAGCTATTCTGGGATGAATGGAGATGCCAAAAGCCTGTGGAACTGGGTAATATCAGGTGATCTTTCATTCAAGTCCTATCTGGTTGGTACCTCCATGAGATTTTAAAAATAGAAAAGATGTGACTTTCTGTAGGTCCATGCACTTCAGCCTGGCCTTTGGATGCAGAGTCCAGCTGGGAAGCTAGCAGTGTTTCTGGCCAAGACTAGATCCCTAGTGCAGGGCCTCAGGGCTCTCTGCAGCTTCCCAGCTTGTGCATGCACAGTTCATATCTGACATGATAGCATCACATCACTGCGCAAGCTAAGCTTTAGTATGGTGACAGACACTATCACTGAGTCGGCAGTGTCCAAGAGACTTTTTCTGATGTGGTTTTCTTTGCCTGCCAACTATTTCAGAGTCTAGAAAGCCAGAACCCTGTTTTCCATGTGTTTTATTTTTATGAAAGAAACTTCATGTCCCTGACTCCTCAAGCACCTCAAGAACAACTGCAGAGTTTTCTCAATCCAGATGAAACTGGCTGGAACAAACTTCCTCAAAATTGAGGAGCCTTCAGAATCTGACCCATTTTCCTGGTTCCTGAAAGCTGTCAATGGTCCTCAGCAGAGACCTTCCCTGGCCTCACTGTCCCTCCAGCCTTTTACCATTTTGTTCCTCCCGCTCTCACACTGCCCCCAGCACATGTTGAAGGCTCAGACCTGGCCTTTCTTTCTCTCTGCACAAAGGCTCTTCTCCACCCACTTAAACAGGGCACCACATAAGCACTTAAGGTGTTCAAAAGGACAGCACCGATCCTGACTGCCAGGTTGTGGGGATGTGGACAACTTTTGCACTGGAGGGTGATGGCACCTGGGCTGGGTCTGGTTAAAGTGCTGGGCTGGTGTTTGCCATCAGTGTAGGGTCACATGGAAGTGACGGGGTAAAACTCCTGTGGTCGGGCCAGGCGCGGTGGCTCACACCTGTAATCCCAGCATTTTGGGAGGCCAAGGGAAGCAGATCACCTGAGGTCAGGAGTTCGAGACCAGCCTGGCCAACAGGGAGAAACCCCATCTCTACTAAAAATACAAAAATTATCTGGACGTGATGGTCCATGCCTGTAATCCCAGCTACTGGGGAGGCTGAGGCAGGAGAATTGCTTGAACCTGTGAGGCAGAGGTTGCAGTGAGCCGAGATCATGCTGCTGCACCCCAGCCTGGGTGGCAGAGTGACACCATGTCTCCAAAAAAAAAAAAACCCACAAAACAAAACAAAAAAATCTCCTGTGACCTTTGTGTCTCCCTTCACAGTTAGCAGGTGGCAAGATGGCCCAGCGGCCCCTAGTGTAAATGTATTTGCATCTGTTTTCGTGTTTATTTTCTGGTTGTGTTTATTTTATATATTTAAATTTATATATGTCTATATATTTATCCCTATATATTATACACATGTGTCTGTATACATGATATCTATATTTACTGAGGTATAGATATATTGTACAGGCCAAGGGCAAACTTCTCCTTTGCCCTCTTGAGTTTCTCTAAAGTAACATTTGACCAAAGGCAGATTAATCAGAGAAAAACCATGCAAATGTATATACATTTGAAATATGTGCACATGAAATATACAGAATATAGGAACTCAAAGAAAAGCAAAGGGTTGATGTTTTATGACATCTTCAGGTAACACAAAGAATAGAGGCATGGATAGTGGCAAAACGGGATGGTGGCAAAACCAGTTATCAGAGGAGACAGAAAGGCCTGGCTGGGAAAGGTGGACTTGTTATTTACAAGAATCCTCACAGGTGGTAGCCCTCAGAGAAAGAGTTGGTGATTTTTTTTTCTGAGACCTCTAAAGATGTCAGACTCTCAGTTCAACTTTCTTACATCCAGACAAGGGAGGGCCTCAGAGCTTCAATTATGACTCTATCAATGCAGCTTTTCTATAAAGTTGGGAATCTCACCTGCAAAAGACAACTTTGTAGGGCTCCTTCTGATTGCAGGCCCTCTGAAAGGCCATCTCAAAATATGTCAAAGAAGTATATTTTGGATATAATATTATAGTTTCCATATGTATGTGTGTGTGTGTTTGTGTGTAGATGATTTTTACTCTTTTGCATAGAGAAACAGCACCACAGTCTGGTAAAAAGCACTATGATATTGTACGTATAAAAACCTGTATATCAGTTTTTAATTACTTCTATGTTGATGCATATATTCACGTCACACATTTCATGATACATTTTAAATATTCATATTTGTGTGTATATTTATTTCTGGTTATATCTTTGCTTGCGTATTTTATGTGTGAAACACTCCAGGCTCACAGTGTGCCCCACACTGTTTCCTAATAGCAGAGATTCCAAATCCCTGAGCCCCCACTGAGTGTGATTCCTCTGGTGGACTGGGAAGATGCAGCTGTGCTGTGAAAACCTCACCTGCTCCTGCGTAGTTCAGTCAGCTGTGAAAGACACCCTTGAATGCAACCACCTAAGGTATCCAAAACAAGAGCACCTATGCTGATTGACAGCTTCTGGCGATGTGGACAGCTTTTAAGTTAGAGGATGATGGCCTTTGGACTAGCCCTGGTTCAAAGGGAAGGCTGGGTGTTTATCATCTGCAAAGGGGTCATGTAATGTAGCTTTTTGGCTCCATGCCAGTAGGTGGCAGCATTGCCCAATGGCCAGGAGTGTAAAAGTACGTGCATTTGTGTGTGGGGGTGTATGTGTCTTTGTGTGAGATTTTTGGGTTATGTTTAGTTTATGTGTGTGTGTGTGTGTGTGTGTGTATACCCACATGCTTGAGGGTTTATGATTTAAATATGAATATACATACATACATATTTGAATATATGTACATACATGCATATTTATATATAAATTTATGTGATTATATAAGTTTATTAAGTAATACATATTTTTATGTATTAATTTACATATGTAGGCTTTCTTGTTCCTGCTTGGAGGCATACCACCACAAAGGGAAACAGTTCTTAAAAGTTCCATGTATAAATATCTGTGTTTTAATTTTTATTTATTTATATGTTGATACATATATTTATATAGGTTATCGATTTCTTCATATATTAAAAATATAGACATGGATTTGTCTATGTGTTTTTTCGAGTTATGCCTTAACTGGTGCCCTGTATGTGTGAAGCACTCCAGACCGGCAGACCCCACTGCTTCATTTCTCCAGAGAAGCAGTTTCCACACACTGAGCCCCACCGATTGTTTATCCCCTGGAAGAGTGGAAAGGCACCTCTGTTCCATCTGGTTACTACCTCCCTGAGCTTCAAAGGACAGAAGAGACGGGGCTTTCTTTTGGGTGTAAGGCAATACATTTTTCAGCCTAGATTTGGCGACCCAAAGTCTGTGCAGAAAGCTAGCACTGCTGCTGTCCCAAGGCCAGATGCCAGGCCCAGAACCTCAGGGATCCCGGTGGACTCTCCACTTTTGCACGCTTAGTTCAGCATCCTGAGACACACCTGCCTCACCCACAAGCTGGGGCCGAGTTCTTTGAAAGGCATCATCCATCCCCTGGGGATGGCCATGTCCAGCATCTGCCTCTGACCTGGTTTTCCTCATCTACCACCTACACTGTGGACAAGAAAGCTTTGTCAAGCCAGACCCGTTTCCATGATTCTCAAAGTTTTGGAAGAAGCCTCAAGCCTGTGGGTTCTCAGGTGTCTTTTTTTTTTTTAGATGGTCTTGTTCTGTTGCCCAGGCCAGAGTGCAGTGGCACGCTCTTTGCTCACTGCAACCTCCGCCTTCCGGGTTCAAGCGATTTTCCTGCCTCAGCCTCCCTAGTAGCTGGGATCACAGGTGCCTGCCACCACACCCGGCTAATTTTTTTGTATTTTTAGTAGAGACGGGGTTTCCCCATGTTGGCCAGGCTGGTCTTGAACTCCTGACCTCAAGTGATTTACCCATCTCAGCCTCCCTCCCAGGTGTCTTTAATCCAAGTGTTCTCTGAGTCTGCCCTGGTTTCTCGAGAGGCAGCTGGAGCCTGCCATAACAGGCTCATGCAGGTCTCTGCAGTCTTCAGAATAAATTGGGGGCCACTTTCCCGGTCCCCGAATGCTCAGAGCCATCCTGTTCTGGCCTTGCTGACCCTCGGGCCCGCGGCCCCCTTACCGCACCCAGACTCATGCTGTGCCCAGTTCCTCCTGTGTGTTCAGACCTAGCCTGTTTTCATCCTCCTGGAAAGCCTCTTCTCCACCCCCGCAAACCAGGATGCCTCTCTGTGTCCCCACCTCAACTATCAAAAGAGGAGTACCTGTCCTGAGTGACAGCTTCTGGATAAGTGGGCAGCTTTCCCACTAGAGGACGATGGCCCTTGGGCGGGATCTGGTCAAAGGGCCATGTTCAGGTGTTTGTCATTTGTGGAGGCTCACACAGCACTGGCAGGAAAGGAGACTTTGGGTCTCTTCGTTTCACTCCACTGCCAGTCTGTGGTAAGGGGGCCCGGTAGCTTCTCGTATAAGTGCAAGTGCATCTGTGTGGATTTGGGGTAACATGTTTGGGTTATGTTTATTTTATACATAGAGACTTATACATATATTCCTATATTTATATATTTGTTCATACATATTTTTCTATATATAAATACAGCTTATACAGAATATTTGCATTCACTGATTTATATGAATATGTATATATTTATGTATGTGTGGATAGATAGATAGGGAGATAGATTTTCTTCTTGCCTGAGTGGAGAAACACCACCATGGACAGGCAGAAAGCCCTACCCAGTTTCCTGTATAAATATGTATATGTACATGTATATATAGATCTTTATTTATATGCGATACATATATTCACATATGTTAAATATGCCCTTATCTTTAACAAACACGCGTTTCTGTATGTGGATATATCTATTTCTCACTATGTCTTAGGTGGGACCCTGAATGTGTGAAACACTCCAGACCAACAGCCTGGGCTCCCTGTTCCTCCAGATCAGTGATTCCCAAAGCTGAGGCCCCACCCAGTGTTGATTGGCCCGGTGGGAAGATGCAGCTGTGCATTTGACTTCAGGCGTCAGGGCCATCGCTTCCCTCAGTGTTTGAGGAAAGTCATGCTGCTGCTCTTGGTCCCCAAATGCTCTCAGGGGCACTCAGTGCAGTCTCACTCTGGCCTGCCTGCCCCTCCATCCTGTGCCATTTTACCTCACCTGCTTTCTCTGCTCCCAGTGCATCCTGAGGGCTCAGACATTTCTTTCTCTCCATGGAAAGCCACTTCTAAGCCACTTCTCTACTCACCAAACTAATTGTATTGCCCCCACCTGAAGTGCTCCAAAGAAGCCCAGCTAACCTGATACGCAAGTTCTGTGAAACTTGCCATTTTTCCCAATGGAGGGTGATGGCCCTTGGACTGGCTCTTGTTAAAGGGCAATGGCCAGGTGTTTCCCATCCATGACCAGTGACATGGACCTGGCAGGAAAGGACTCCTGCTGGCTTTAGGGTTCCCCAGGCTGCTAGTAGGTGGCATGAAGGCCACAGGGGACCAATGGCCTCTAATACACATGCAAGTGCATCTGTTTGTAGTACATGTGGTATTTTCATTGAGTTTTGGGTAATGTTTATTTTATGCATATATATTTATATTTATAAATTTATTTTAAATATATGTATTTATATATAAAAATATATAATTATACCAAATATCCAAATTTATTCCTTCATAAGAATATGTATATTTTATGTTTTCTAATCACCTGCAAGGAAAAACACCAACGTAGGCTGGCAGAGAGGGCAGCAAAGATCTATGTCTACACATCTATATTTCTATTTATATGTTGATACACATGTTTACATGCTACATACTTCCTTACACCTTTAAATGTAAACACATTTATGTGTGTGAATATATTTATTTCTAGTTTTTTTAGTTTTAAAACTTAAATATTATTTTTGATAATACATGATTATTGCAGAAAATATGGAAAACAGAAGATTATTAAAAAGCTAAAAATCCCTCACGTTCACTATGCAGAGATAATCATAGCTGGCACTCATGACTCCTTCCAGATGTATTTTCTCACTCTGAATTATGCTTATTGTACAAAAACATACAACGCCAATATATCAACCATAAAATCATACTTTTACAAAATTAGAATACTAAATTTATATATTTTTTCATATATTGTGACTATTTCCTCTATCTATAATGATGGAAACAAGGCCTTTCCAAAGTATAAAAAGAGACTTTGAAATATAAAAATAGGTGAAAAAGCATAAACAATATAAAACGATGAATAAGCAAAGGAATTCTTACCATTTCTCATGAGGAATTATTAGTTTTCACAGACTGCAAACTTCTAGAATACCCAAATATAGACAAGTATGAAATAGAACAAAAAATAAACCTTAGGAGTAAAATATTTGATTAAATTAGTTACTAAGCAGAATTTTTTTTTTTTTTTTTTTTTTTTTTTTGAGACAGAGTCTCGCTGTCGCCCAGGCTGGAGTGCAGTGGCGCGATCTCGGCTCACTGCAGGCTCCGACCCCCGGGGTTCACGCCATTCTCCTGCCTCAGCCTCCCGTGTAGCTGGGACGACAGGTGCCCGCCATCTCGCCCGGCTAATTTTTTGTATTTTTAGTGGAGACAGGGTTTCACTGTGTTAGCCAGGATGGTCTCAATCTCCTGACCTCATGATCCGCCTGCCTTGGCCTCCCAAAGTGCTGGGATTACAGGCGTGAGCCACCGTGCCCGGCCCAGAATTTTTTTTTAAGTTTTTTTAAATTATTATTAAACTTTAAGTTTTAGGGTACATGTGCACAATGTGCAGATTTGTTATATATGTATACATGTGCCATGTTGGTGTGCTGAAGCCATTAACTCGTCATTTAGCATTAGGTATATCTCCTAATGCTATCCCTCCCCCACTACCCCCACCCCACAACAGGCCCCGGTGTGTGATGTTCCCCTTCCTATGTCCATGTGTTCTCATTGTTCAATTCCCAGCTATGAGTGAGAACATGCGGTGTTTGGTTTTTTGTCCTTGCAATAGTTTGCTGAGAATGATGGTTTCCAGTTTCATCCATGTCCCTACAAGGGAGATGAACTCATCATTTTTTATGGCTGCATAGTATTCCATGGTGTGTATGTGTCACATTTTCTTAATCCAGTCTATCATTGTTGGATATTTGGGTTGGTTCCAAGTTTTTGCTATTGTGAATAGTGCCGCAATAAACATACGTGTGCATGTGTCTTTACAGCAGCATGATTTATAATCCTTTTGGTATGTACCCAGTAATGGGATGGCTGGGTCAAATGGTATTTCTAGTTCTAGATCCCTGAGGAATCACCATGCCGACTTCCACAATGGTTGAACAAGTTTACAATCCCACCAACAGTGTAAAAGTGTTCCTATTTCTCCACATCCTCTCCAGCACCTGTTGTTTCCTGACTTTTTAATGATCACCATTCTAATTGGTGTGAGATGGTATCTCATTGTGGTTTTGATTTGCATTTCTCTGATGGCCAGTGATGATGAGCATTTTTTCATGTGTTTTTTGGCTGCATAAGTGTCTTCTTTTGAGAAGTGTCTGTTCATGTCCTTTGCCCACTTTTTGATGGAGTTGTTTTTTTCTTGTAAATTTGTTTGAGTTCATTGTAGTTTCTGGATATTAGCCCTTTGTCAGATGAGTAGGTTGTGAAAATTTTCTCCCATTCTGTAGGTTGCCTGTTCACTCTGATGGTAGTTTCTTTTGCTGTGCAGAAGCTCTTTAGTTTAATTAGATCCCATTTGTCAATTTTGGCTTTTGTTGCCATTGCTTTTGGTGTTTCAGACATGAAGTCCTTCCCCATGCCTACATCCTGAATGGTATTGCCTAGGTTTTCTTCTAGGGTTTTTATGGTTTTAGGTCTAACATTTAAGTCTTTAATCCATCTTGAATTAATTTTTGTGTAAGGTGTAAGGAAGGGATCTGGTTTCAGCTTTCTACATATGGCTAGTCAGTTTTCCCAGCACCATTTATTAAATAGGGAATCCTTTCCCCATTGCTTGTTTTTGTCAGGTTTGTCAAAGATCAGATAGTTGTAGATATGCGGCATTATTTCTGAGGGCTCTGTTCTGTTCCATTGGTCTATATCTCTGTTTTGGTACCAGTACCATGCTGTTTTGGTTACTGTAGTCTTGTAGTATAGTTTGAAGTCAGGTAATGTGATGCCTCCAGCTTTGTTCTTTTGGCTTAGGATTGACTTGGCAATGTGGGATCTTTTTTGATTCCATATGAACTTTAAAGTAGTTTTTTCCAATTCTGTGAAGAAAGTCGTTGGTAGCTTAATGGGGATGGCATTGAATGTATAAATTACCTTGGGAAGTATAGCCATTTTCACTATATTGATTCTTCCTACCCATGAGCATGGAATGTTCCTCCATTTGTTTGTATCCTCTTTTATTTCATTGAGCAGTGGTTTGTAGTTCTCCTTGAAGAGATCCTTCACATCCCTTGTAAGTTGGATTCCTAGGTATTTTATTCTCTTTGAAGCAATTGTGAATGGGAGTTCACTCATGATTTGGCTCTCTGTCTGTTATTGGTGTATAAGAATGCTCGTGATTTTTGCACATCGATTTTGTATCCTGAGACTTTGCTGAAGTTGCTTATCAGCTTAAGGAGATTTTGGGCTGAGACAATGGGGTTTTCTAGATATTCAATCATGTGATCTGCAAACAGGGACAATTTGACTTCCTCTTTTCCTATTTGAATGCCCTTTATTCCTTTCTCCTGCCTGATTGCCCTGGCCAGAATTTCCAACACTATGTTGAATAGGAGTGGTGAGAAAGGGCATCCCTGTCTTGTGCCAGTTTTCAAAGGGAATGCTTCCAGTTTTTGTCCATTCAGTATGATATTGGCTGTGCGTTTGTCATAGATAGCTCTTATTATTTTGAGATACGTCCCATCAATACCTAATTCATTGAGAGTTTTTAACATGAAGGGTTGTTGAATTTTGTCAAAGGCCTTTTCTGCATCTATTGAGATAATCATGTGGTTTTTGTCTTTGGCTCTGTTTATATGCTGGATTACATTTATTGATTTTTGTATGTTGAACCAGCCTTGCATCCCAGGGATGAAGCCCACTTGATCATGGTGGATAAGCTTTTTGATGTGTTGCTGGATTTGGTTTGCCAGTATTTTATTGAGGACTTTTGCATCAATATTCATCAAGGATATTGGTCTAAAATTCTCTTTTTTTGTTGTGTCTCTGCCAGGCTTTGTTATCAGGATGATGCTGGCCTCATAAAATGAGTTAGGGAGGATTCCCTCTTTTTCTATTGATTGGAATAGTTTCAGACGGAATGGTACCAGCTCCTCCTTGTATCTCTGGTAGAATTTGGCTGTGAATCCATCTGGTCCTGGACCTTTTTTGGTTGGTAAGCTATTAATTATTGCCTCAATTTCAGAGCCTGTTATTGGTCCATTCAGAGATTCAACTTCTTCCTGGTTTAGTATTGGGAGGGTGTATGTGTTGAGGAATTTATTGATTTCTTCTAGATTTTCTAGTTTATTTGCGTAGAGGTGTTTATAGTATTCTCTGATGGTAGTTTGTATTTCTGTGGGATCGGTGGTGATATCCCCTTTATCATTTTTTATTGCATCTATTTGATTCTTCTCTCTTTTCTTCTTTTTATTTTATTTTTTTATTTTATTATTTTTACACTTTAAGTTTTAGGGTACATGTGCACAATGTGCAGGTTTGTTATATATGTATACATGTGCCATGTTGGTGTGCTGCACCCATTAACTCGTCATTTAACATTAGGTATATCTCCTAATGCTATCCCTCCCCTCTCCCCACACCCCACAACAGTCCCCAGAGTGTGATGTTCCCTTTCCTGTGTCCATGTGTTTTCATTGTTCAATTCCCACCTATGAGTGAGAACATGTGGTGTTTGGTTTTTTGTCCTTGCAATAGTTTACTGAGAATGATGATTTCCAGTTCCATCCATGTCCCTACAAAGGAGATTAACTCATCATTTTTTATGACTGCATAGTATTCCATGGTGTATATGTGTCACATTTTCTTAATCCAGTCTATCATTGTTGGATATTTGGGTTAGTTCCAAGTTTTTGCTATTGTGAATAGTGCCGCAATAAACATACGTGTGCATGTGTCTTCACAGCAGCATGATTTATAATCCTTTTGGTATGTACCCAGTAATGGGATGGCTGGGTCAAATGGTATTTCCAGTTCTAGATCCCTGAGGAATTACCATGCCGACTTCCATAATGGTTGAACTAGTTTACAATCCCACCAACAGTGTAAAAGTGTTCCTATTTCTCCACATCCTATCCAGCACCTGTTGTTTCCTGACTTTTTAATGATCGCCATTCTAATTGGTGTGAGATGGTATCTCATTGTGGTTTTGATTTGCATTTCTCTGATGGCTAGTGATGATGAGCATTTTTTCATGTGTTTTTTGGCTCCATAAATGTCTTCTTTTGAGAAGTGTCTTCACCCACCTTTTCATGGGGTTGTTTGTTTTTTTCTTGTAAATTTGTTTGAGTTCATTGTAGATTCTGGATATTAGCCCTTTGTCAGATGAGTAGGTTGTGAAAATTTTCTCCCATTCTGTAGGTTGCCTGCTCACTCTGGTGGTAGTTTCTTTTGCTGTGCAGAAGCTCTTTAGTTTAATTAGATCCCATTTGTCAATTTTGGCTTTTGTTGCCATTGCTTTTGGTGTTTCAGACATGAAGTCCTTGCCCATGCCTATGTCCTGAATGATAATGCCTAGGTTTTCTTCTAGGGTTTTTAAGGTTTTAGGTCTAACATGTAAGTCTTTAATCCATCTTGAATTAATCTTTGTATAAGGTGTATGGAAGGGATCCAGTTTCAGCTTTCTACATATGGCTAGCCAGTTTTCATTCAGAGTAGCTTTTTAAAGATTGTATTGATATGACTCAGCTCAGGATTGAGGCACTTTACCAAAAGCTGACAGATAATGTGCTATTTACCTACACTGTGCCTAATACATCTTATAGCATCATCACTCCCTCTGTCCTGTCAGTATCATTATTTAGCAAAGATCTATAGTGAAAGTATATTCAGTATGTTCAAAATTGTACAGTAACATTGAGGTGGACATTTGTGTCTCCTGCACAGGTAAGAATGAGGTAAGGGAAGGCTTCCCAGAGGATATTAGATCCTCCCCCCCATAACTATGATGATTATCTTTGTCATTGTCATGCATTTCTGTCATCCTTACAATCATCAAATAGCACTTTTTGAGAACTTACTGCTTACCAGGTACTGTATGAGGCAATGATATACATGATCTCAAACAATTTCCATAACCTCCTCATGACTTAGATATTGTTATTATCCCCATTCTACAGACAAGGGAATGATGCTTACATCAAGTAAAACAGCTTGATTAGTGTTAAAGAGTAGGTCCTTAAATCAAACCTGGTACTTACCAAACAGCCCATGATCTTAATCATTATGCCACTACTACCTCATTTCATTTGATTCAAGATAATTGATCATAACAAGTTTCATAGATATGGCTGGTATGTTAATTGTTTCAGTTTTACAGTTGAAGACCCTGAGGTTGATATAAATTATTTTCCCAAATAATTGGGTAAAAGGTGAGAGCCATACTCAAAGGTTTCTAACTTCAAGTTTTACATTTCTCTATCACATTTTGTAGATCCTCAAATAAAAGTAGGATAGGCAAATTATGAAGTCCATACACGCATACATTTATATTTGACATATGCATGCCGGAGAAACAGATCCCTTCATTTCACAGCCCACAGGTCTATAAATATTATTCTGCTCTTGTTTCAAGTCTTTGAGTTAGTAATAGCATGGTCTGATTTTTATCTTTGGTTCTATTTTCCCTTTGAGCTTTATTTTATTTCTCCTGCTTTTCTTGATTTTTGGCAATTATTATTTTAACATTATTAACTCTATAGCTTTTAGTCACCCTTTGAAGAGGTCCTACTGAGTAATGATCTTCTTTCACCTTCTGAATGCTGGGGAAGAAATTTTTATGAAGGGATGCTTATCTTTAGCTCAGGAAATCATTATCACCTGTATCTGTTAGTTCTTTTTTCTTTTTCTTTTTTTTTTTTTTTGAGACGGAGTCTCGCTCTGTCGCCCAGGCTGGAGTGCAGTGGCGCAATCTCGGCTCACTGCAAGCTCCACCTCCCGGGTTCACGCCATTCTCCTGCCTCAGCCTCTCCGAGTAGCTGGGACTACAGGCGCCTGCCACCACGCCTGGCTAATTTTTTGTATTTTTAGTAGAGACGAGATTTCACCGTGGTCTCCATCTCCTGACCTCGTGATCCGCCCGCCTCGGCCTCCCTAAGTGCTGGGATTACAAGCGTGAGCCACCGCGCCCAGCCGATTTTACTTTACATTTTCTAAGTAAAATTTGGTCTTGTTTTATAATACCAGAAAATAATCACTGAGTCAGAATAGCAGGTGGAGCAGGAAAACACTTTGGTTGGGGGGTGGGGGTAAGAAAATATCTAACAAGATATAATTGGCATTATTACTAGAAAAGGGGTAAAAGTTGGAGAATTGTGGGGTGGATGTTGAGAGAAATGACCATTCTCTTTTCCCAAGAACTCCGGCCAACTGGGTAATAAATGAATCATAGCTGGTGGCTGGAAGAAATATTCTCATATATATTTTACTGAGAGAGTTCTGTCTATATGAAACAGCATATATTATTGAAAATGTTATTTTTATACCATCTACAGCCCCTACACACAAACATCAAAGCTAAGTGGGAAAAAAAGGAGTTAGTCTTAATCTTCAGAAAAGACAGACAAAATAAGAAACAAAATTAAGTTGAAAAAATAACTGTCTCTCAGATGACAGTACTTTCCTGTTTTCTCAAATGCATCTTTTATTTGGGGTTAGTAAAATTGATTCATGCTCTTTGGTCTGAAAATATTCCCACACAAACTGATTTCCTGAGTGATGCAGAACTGTATCAAGTATTTAGTCTAAATTCATTCACTAATTAAATATCATCTAGCAACAGGTGTTCTAGACATATTAATGAGTGTTGGACCCATTAGAGATTTTGTAACCAAGTCTATTCTGAGTTTTAATTCCATTTTGTTACCTAACTTTCTGTGATTCCTGTAGGTCTTGCTCTTAATTGGTTGTGAGTTGTTTGAGGAAGGGGTCTTTTCCTTCATTGTTCCTGTGTCTCCAAGATTAACCAAAGTGTCTAGTACCTGGGGTGGACCTAATAAGTGTCAGTGGTATTCATGCGCAGTAAGAATACTGTACACATCATCTCTACTTTTACCTCTTTTTGTCATACATAGAAGTAATTTAATTCCCTGGTATTGGTGACCAAGAATCTGTAAGCTACAAAAAATTTCCCTCAAGAAAGTGAAAGGAAGAAAAAAAATTAGTATGGAAAATTCTAATCTCACTCTTACTACTAGAAAGAAAATTTAAGGCTTTTATGCTGATTTCTTCTTCCATGTTTGGAAGAAGAAAGGAGCTGAAATAGAAAGAAGTGTTAAGAAAATGAAAGAGAGATCCGAATGGAATTGAATTCCAATCCTGACATACCATTTAATGATACTGGGCCTCTATAGAGCATACATAAAAAGTGAAAATAAAATAATAGTGGGACAAAATAATATGTATCTCACCTTTACATACCTAATATATTTAAAAGGCACTGACTTCAAAGTTTGAGCTGAATGAAATTTTACTTTTACTTTTGCCTCTTCTTTGATTCACCCTTTCATTCTTTGGCTCTATTTCTCTGATTCAGCTGTTTTCTTCTTCCTTAAAATACGACTCAAGGATCACCTCATTCAAAAAGTATTTTCTGTCTGAACTAATAGAATCGTTGTGTGTACATAGCTGATCAGACCGGAAAACTGATCTGATTTCCTGAATGAGGAAGGCTACTTGCCCTTTCCTGAATCGAGGGGATGGCTTTGCTCAGCCAAGGGAGAAGACGGGCAAAGAGGACATTCAGAGGACAGAGGAAGGTGGAAGGACCGCCAGAGGAGTGTGACAGAGCAGAGAGGGAGGGAAGAGGCACTTGTCGGCAGCCTCTGTCAACTGATGCTTCTTGCTTCTCCCTGCAGGCTGCAGCTCCAGCCACCGCTACAGCGGTGAGGGCAGACCGGATCCCAGATCTGCCGCGGCTAAGCAGGTGGAGCCCACCGAAGAGATGTTCCTGTTGCAGGCAATTATGCAAAGTGACAAGTGATTGCTTTCCTTTTCAAAGATAACCCCTTTGGAAAAAGCTTTTTCCTCCAGGACCCTAGGGAAATGGGGGGTTGAGGGGAGCTTCAGGGCCTTCGTAGATGAAAAAGCCTGAATGGAGCCATAGAACAGGCGCTGCTGCCTGCTCCACAGACCTCAGCCACACAGGTTTCCAGGGGGACAATGCCTGGCCAGGCCTAGGGCCTATGAGGTGTGACTGGAGCATTTCAGAGTGCTGTGGTGGGGCTCCTGTCCTGAGGGCCAGGCGTGACTTGCAGGGAGGGGAAAGCTTCATGGAGCAGAGGCCATCAGCCAGTGCCTCTGGCTCCTCTGCTAGTTCGTTCTCTTTGTGCTGAGATAGCTGGCAGTTAAGGACGTTGGCCTCAAAAGCGTCAGGTCCGTTGTGCTGCTGTTCCTCTGGAGGACTTGCGGAGTGGGGAGTCCCTTTTCTGGAGCTTGCCCCTGCACCCATGGGTGCTGCAGAACTTGGGCAGCACTGGCCGGGCGCGGTGGCTCACGCTTGTAATCCCAGCACTTTGGGAGGCCGAGGCGGGCGGATCACGAGGTCAGGAGATCGAGACCACGGTGAAACCCCGTCTCTACTAAAAATACAAAAAATTAGCCGGTCGTGGTGGCGGGCGCCTGTAGTCCCAGCTACTCGGAGAGGCTGAGGCAGGAGAATGGCGTGAACCCGGGAGGCGGAGCTTGCAGTGAGCCGAGATCGCGCCACTGCACTCCAGCCTGGGTGAGAGCGCGAGACTCCGTCTCAAAAAAAAAAAAAAAAAAAAAAAAAAAAAAAAAAGAACTTGGGCAGCGCTAAGTCTCTGCTTCGCATCTCGTCCCAGGAGCTTGGAGATGAGGCATTTGTCCTCACTGGAGATGTGTGCCCAGTCCTTGTCAGGAAGTTCATACTTGCCTTCCTGGACGCTTTCAAACAGCTTTTTCTGGCACAACCTGCAGACCTCACCCCGCTCCCAGCAGGTGGCCCCGCAGTGACCCAGGAAGGGCAGGTAGCCACTCAGCATGATGTAGAGGACCATGCCCAGGCTCCCTAGGTCACAATGCTTATCGTAGAACGTGGCCTGGTCCATGAAGACTTCCACCATCTCAGGGGCCATGTAATGATTACATGTTCAGTATTCTAATACTGTTATGTCAGAATGGGACTGAAACCTACTGTATGTCCCTAAACCAAAATCAAAACCACTTCTTGGTTAGATGAAGCATTACCAAAGATCTGTGTATCTTTCACTAAGACACAAACTCAGGTGTAGGGATAGAATGGAGGTGTTGGTTTCCTTACAGTAACATTTTGGTACAGAACTTTACAGAAATGCATTTTAGTTAATCAGCCACTTAACCATGTACACTTTTCTGATATTACTCATGTGATAGTTATTTCTGATTGAACAGATCTGACGCTTAGTTATCTTGGTGTCAGAGCCAAAATTAAAACAACTTTCAAGAACTTTAACCTTCCTAGATCTTCAGAACCTTGAAATTGGAGGTAAAATTACGACTTTGTCCACTCCACACACTTTATAGATGAGTAAATTGAAGTACACTCCTGTCTTAGTCTGCTTGGGTTACCAAAACAAA
Organism: Symphalangus syndactylus; assembly: GCF_028878055.3. NCBI lineage: Eukaryota > Metazoa > Chordata > Mammalia > Primates > Hylobatidae > Symphalangus > Symphalangus syndactylus. The sequence goes on from NC_072426.2 coordinate 78,068,316, forward strand.
AATACCATATTCCGGGTTGTGTGAACAACAGAGATTTATTACTTATATATATATTTTTTGTCAAAATTCTGGAGGCTGAGAAGTCCAAGATAAAAGTACCAGCAGATTTGGTGTCTAATGAGGGCTCCCTTCCTACCTTGCAGCTGGCCATCTTCTTGTTGTATTCTCACATGGTGGAAAGCAAAAAACAAGAGAGAATGTAAGCGTCCTTGTGTCGTCTTAAAAAGGCACTACTCCCATTTATGAGGGCTCCACTTTCATGATCTAATTACTCTCAAAGGCCTTATCTCCAGACACCATCACCTTGGGGGCTAGGGTTTCAACATATGAATTTTGGGAGAACACAAACGTTCAATCAATAACAACATTATTTCAGTAAAATTATATGCTTTTCAGTACTTCACTCATGATTTGATCTTGTCTACCTTTCTGTTCTTGTCTCCTCACTTTCCCATTCCTACCACTTAATTCTTGTGAAACATCAAACTGCATAAGGCCCTCACTCCATAAGGCCCTTGTCCACCAGGCTGACACCCTCTCTCCTCATCCCAGTGGTCCCTCTCTTTGAAGGCTTTCCTTGTCTTCCCCAGGACTCCATCTTTACCCACCTCCATGTTACCCCATTTTTCCCCAGTACCATCTACTGACTACTATGATAACCCCTTTAGGGCTGTTTTTTATTTTCTAATTAATGTCTCAGTTCCCAACTTCTATGTAAACTCTTTGATGGTAGGTCTATGTCTTTTTATTATTGTTATCCCAGCCCAAATACAGTGTAATTAGTGAACCAATAGTAGATAAATGTATAACTCAATTCCAGTGTATCACAAATTAGACAAAGGACAGGGAAAGTATATTAATTTCCTCCACAGCTGCCATACCGAAAGAGAACAAACTTAGTTGTCTAAAACAACAGAAATGCATTCGTTCACCATTCAGGAGGCCAGAAGCCTGAAATCAAGTTACTGGCAGGAGTTGTTCGTTATGGAGGCTCTGAGAGAGAAATGCCCCATGCCTCTCTCCTAGCTTCTAGTGATTGCCAGCAATACCTGGTGTTCCTTGACTTCTAGGTACATCACTTCAATGTCTACCTCTGTCTTCACGTGACCTTCTCCTCTCCGTGTCTCTCTGTGTCCTATCCTCTTCTAATAAAAACACTAGTCATTGGATTTAGGGCCCACTCTAAATCAAGAGTGACTTAATGTCAAGATCCTTAACTAATTAATTATATTAACAAAGAGCTTATTTCCCAAAAAGTTCACATTTTTAGGTTCTGAGTAGACATAAATTTCTGTGTATAGTATTCAACCCACTCTAGAGGGCTAAAATGGTATCCGTAGTCCTTTTTTTTTTTTTAGTATCAGAGCTGAGACTATAAATCCCTATTTCGTTGGAGCATACTATCTCTTAGATGATTCATACATTTGATTTAGTAACTAAAAACCACCAACCTGTTTGCTTTAGAGATTTGAAAGACAGAGATCCTCTTCCACAAATATCCTACTTTTCTAAATGAAATTAATAGAATTAATTTTCCATGCGCTGTCCTCTGTGTCTGACTCTTAATTATTTTGCTAGGATGAGAAAATTTGTAATTAACCAGGACAAACTAGGAGAGAGATGGGGTGAGTTAGAGCTGACTCATACTCTGGAGGTTGTGTATGGCTGTATGTACCTCTTAATAGTTCTAATTCCTGAGGGTTGTATTTATCTCAAGACAGGTAAAACTATTTTTAGGAAACATTTTTTTTCTTTCCTCACAAAAAGAAGCTCTTCCTTCCCCGGACTGTTTGCTAAGCCAGTTACAGCTACACCAGCCTGTAATTTTTCTCTCTTCTCCCCTCCTTCCTTCTGCTCCCCTCCTCTCTGTTAAACAGAAGTATAGAAATTGAGCCAATCTTGCAGTGTTCTTTTCATTCTGAAGAAAAAAATTCTCAAAAGAAGCCAACAGATCAAATAAGCCACCTTAAGTTAAAATATTTTCAAATATTTGCCCTTTGCTATAGTCTGAATATTTGTGTCCCCCGCTACCACCCAAATTTATATGTTAAAATCCTAACCCCAAAATGATATTAGGAGGTGGGACATTTAGGGATGTGATTAGATCATGAGGGCAGAACTCTCGTGAATGGGTTGAGCAGCTTTACAAAAAAGGCCCAGAGGAGTTCCTGTGCCCCTTTTCCTACGTGAGGACCCAGCAAGAAGTCAGTAGTCTACAAAGAGGGTCCTCACCAGAATTGAACTATGCTAGCACTCTGATCTTGAACTTCCCAGTCTCCAGAAATGTGAAAAATAAACTTCTGTTGTTTATAAGGCACCCAGTCTAAGGTATTTTGTTATAGTTGCCCAAATAAACTAAGAAATTCCTTGATCCATTTATTTTCTGTGATGGCATTTCTCTTAACATTCTAGTCACTTTGAATTTTCATTTATATTAGCTTCACCCCATCTCTTTAAGATATTTTTTATTATGCCAATTTTACATTGGAGGAAAGTGAGATTCAGAGAGTTGTACCATGTGTTCAGAATTGCACAGCTAGTAAGTGGTAGTGCTAGATTTCCAAACTAATTCCTCTGATTTCTAGTCTCTAGCTCTCTCCTAGTTTTCTGTGTCTGTGTTAAGATCATCTCACTTAGAAGCTTCATTGAGAAGCTTTAATTCTTCTACATTTTTATATTACTACAAAGATAACAAAGGTCAGAGTTGGTCTTGGGATATCCGTAGTTTCTTCCTGCTGCTGTACTCATGGGCTTGGATTTTTCTTGAAGTTGACATAAGAATTGTTGATAATAGTACTTAAATGACCATCTATCAAGAATGTTCTTCAGGGGGTGTTTTTTCTCAGTAAGTGGCCTGAAGAAGATTCTATGATTTCCTAGGCCAGTTTGATTATTGAGAAAATACATGATATCAGTCATTTCCACTTAATTATAAATCAAAACAAAACAAATCTCTTCCATTTTCATAGAGATTTTAGTTTAGAAAGGACTCATTTTATTGGCACAGCAATTCTATGAAGTAGGAATAATTGAGTACAATTTTAAAATGAGCAAACTGAGAGTTTCCATTCTCAGAGATATTTTTATTTTAAATAAGCTTCCTAATATTCAGATGAAAGTCCCTGTCTCCTGTTCTGTGAATTCCATTTACTGGTGAGCAACTGTAGAAATGTCTAGGTTAAGTGCAGGAGCCCTTAAAATCATAAGAAATTATGGCTGTTTATATAACCTGTCTGTCATTATGGATTCTGGTAATATTGATAGGAAAATGAAAGGAAATGTCCAAGCAAGAAGGAGAGAAGGAGGGGAGACTGAATCAATAAACTCGAAAACGGAGATTCATAAAATCATTCACTTGATGAATGTTTATCACATGTCAAAACTGGGCTAGGAACTTGTGATACAATGATTAATAAGACATTGTCTCTGCTTATACTCTGCAGGGAAATACAAACAAATCATTAATTATAGCAATATGTGCTGAAGGATGACAAAGAAGTAAATATGTGGATTCATAGAAATCCTTAGCTGGGTATTCAACCCAAACTTGGGAACTGAGAAATCACCCCTCCTTTTACAGATGAGGAAACTGTGTTTTAGAAAATGACACAGAGACTACACCAACATAAGATATCTGGTATTTATGTTACTGGACCATAAGTTCTGTAGATGTTAAAGCTGGGAATTTGGGATTGTTACTCATTCGTAGTTACTTTTACTCTGGTGCTTGAAAGCTTATATCTTGTTTTATGGGCATAATGGAACTTCTAAACTTTCTGAAAAATCCCAGGAGCTTGGGTTTACTGCTACATGCTCTGGTTTCTAAAGTCTATCCCTAGTCAAATACATGCAGAAATAGTCAGTGAACAAAGCCAGTTTCAATCCTAGGTCTTCTTTCTCCATCTACTGCTCTTTCAGCTCTACTATTTATTCTAGCCCAGTGACTCTCAACTGGTTGTGATTTTGCCCCCCAGGGCACATTTGGCAATGTCTGGTAAATTCTTGCGATCACAACAGATCACAACACAGGGTGGGGTGGAGGTGCCATTTGCCTTGAGTAATATAGCAATGGAAGCCAAGAGTGGGGCCAATATGAAATGATGCACAGGACAGCCTCCACAAAAAAGACTCACCAGTCTGAAATATATAGTTAGTGAAAGAAAAGGTAAAAGAAAGTTTTATTCTGTTAATGTATATTTTATGATAATTATTATTATCCAATTATTATGCCAATATTCAAATCAGCATCTGTTGAAAAGATTCATATGGAAGCTGATATATACACATATATATCAGTAGTATGAGTGGCTTCTGCTATAGTTGGTTTCATCATTTTTTTCTTTTGGAATACATATATTTCAGTACCTAGCACAATATGCAACATCAGGCCCTTTATATTTTGTGAATAAATAAAGTATTACTGGATAAATTATTATTGAGTGTCTACTGTTCTTTAGCCAATTTATCTGTTTGCTCCCTAATCTTAAAAATAATTGTTCAAAGAAGGTAATATCATCTGCACTTTTTTTTTTGAGACAGAATTTTGCTCTTTCACCAAGGCTGGAGTGAAGTGGCATGATCTTGGCTCACTGCAACCTCCGTCCCCTGGGTTCCAACAATTCTCCTGCCTCAGCCTCCCGAGTAGCTGGGATTACAGGTGCCCACCACCAGGCCTGGCTAATTTTTGTATTTTTACTAGAGATAGGGTTTTGCCATGTTGGCCAGGCTAGCCTCGAACTCCTGACCTCAGGTGATCCACCCACCTCGGCCTCCCAAATTGCTAGGATTACAGTCATTAGCCACTGCGCCTGGCCCATCTACACTTTTTTTTTTTTTAAGTGAAAGTAAGTTTATTAAGAAAGTAGAGGAATAAAAGAGTGGCTACTCTGTAGACCGCAGCCCCATCTGCCCTTTTAAGGTTTAGTTTTATATCGCTGTAAGTGGCTAAATTGCACTTGGAATTTCTCCAAAATTTGGGGAACTGATAAAAAGAGTTCCTGATGATTCCTGGGAGATTGTTTTGTGTATTAACCATTATAAAAAGTACTTGTTACGCCGAGCACAGTGGCTCAAGCCTGCAATCCCAGCGCTTTGGGAGGCTGAGTCGGGCAGATCACGAGGTTAGGAGATCAAGGCCATCCTGGCTAACGCAGTGAAACCCCGTCTCTACCAAAAAGCCACCAGGCATGGTGGCATGTGCCTGTAGTCCCAGCTACTCGGGAGGCTGAGGCAGAAGAATCGCTTGAACATGGGAGGCAGAGGTTGCAGTGAGCCGAGTTTGAGCCACTGCACTCCAACATGGGTGACAGAGCAAGACTTCGTCTCAAAAAAAAAAAAGAAAAAAGAAAAAAGTATTTGCTAGACTCACAGAATCTAGAACGTTTTACAGCATTAGTATTACTTTTTAACTAAAGCTTATTGGTTTACTGCTACCATAAATATTTTTTACTTTAAAATTTACATAAAATTGGACTTCACTACACTTACTCTCATTTAAAGTGTATCTCCATTGTGATTTGGATGCAGAGCCTCTCCCCCCACCAAAAATGTTAAAAAATAAATAAACAAAACCCCTAGAGTTAGTGACATTTATTTTTGGAATACTTTCCTCATTTGTCAAATTCTTGTTTACTTTTAAGCTCTTTCCCTGTGTAAAATCGGATTGCAAAACATAAATATAATTGAAAAATTTAGCTTTAGCCTCTTACAAAAATGACTTTAAATATTGGGTAAACAGGTTTTGGTGTGTGTGTATGTGTGTATACTATAGGTGCACTCAAGAAGCATTTATTTGGAAAATATTTTGGTGCTTTTATTTTAAAAAGCATTAGAAGCCGGGCGCGGTGGCTCACTCTTGTAATCCCAGCACTTTGGGAGGCTGAGGCGGGCGGATCACGAGGTCAGGAGATGGAGACCACGGTGAAACCCCGTCTCTACTAAAAATACAAAAAGTTAGCCGGGCATGGTGGCGGGCGCCTGTAGTCCCAGCTACTCGGAGAGGCTGAGGCAGGAGAATGGCGTGAACCCGGGAGGCGGAACTTGTAGTGAGCCGAGATTGCGCCACTGCACTCCAGCCTGGGCGACAGAGCGAGACTCCGTCTCAAAAAAAAAAAAAAAAAAAAAGCATTAGAGGTAGATGTTCTTCCTCATTTTATCAAATAGTTTTCACTTGTAAGGAGAATGGGGACTAATGGTAGGTTTTGATAAGTATTAAATACCAGTTCTATACCAGGACTTGTCCTGGGTACTTTAGGTTCATATTTATTTTCATTTTTTTAACAAGCATGTATGAAAGATTTTACTGTTTGAGCTTTAGAGATTAAGAAATGAGTAGTCAATAAGCATATAAAAATGCTCAATTTCATTAGAAATAAGGTAAATTCAAATTACAATGACAATGAATGAATTTTATCCGTCAGATTTAAATAAATTAAAACATCCAACTGTTGTCTAGAATGTGGAGCAGTAGGGACTGCTGGTAAAAATGTAAATTGGCTTTAACATTCTGGAAAACAGTTTGGTATTATCTAGAAAAGTGAAAAATTGCGGATGCTTGCAGGGATAATTTTTTTATGAGTGCTTCATTGTGATTAATCCAATATGAGTACCTGTCATGTTGTCCATCAGGCCTGATTGGCAGGGATGGGATTTATACACTTTTGACCTAGCAATAGTGCTTCTAAGAATGTACCCTTGTAGATGCTTTCATACATGTGTACCAGGAGACATAGACAAGAATGTTCATAGAAGCATTTGTTTTAAATAGCAAAACAGAACAATACTGGAGAAAAAACCCAAATGATTATTGCAGTCAAATGTTGAAGTAAATTGTCTTATTGTAGTTATATACAGAATGCTACACAATAGTGAAAATTACTGAACTACAGTCAAATGTATCTAACGGGATAAATCTCAAACTCAAAATTGGGTGTAAAAAGAAATTTGTAGAAAAATGTATTTTGTATGATTGTATATATGTACATTTCATAAACACGAACACTTAAAACATATCTTCCTTAGGATACACAGTTTAGGGGGAAACTCTACAGTAAGGGAATGGCTACACTAAATATTCAGAAGCTTGATTATTTCTGAGACTGGGAGGAGCAAAGAGGCTGGGACCAGCAGGAGACATCCAGGGTCTCCAACGGTATTGGTCATGTTTTGTTTCTAAAGGTAGGTAAATCTGGAATTATATTGGCATTATTATTTTTTCTTTCAATTACATTACATATGTTCTTTTGAATTAGTTGTTAAGCTAACTTTACTGAGGTAAACCTCAGAATGGTAGAATAATCTATCCAATTTTATGCACGGAAAAGGCCCTATCCAGGACTGTGTAATCCAGAGGCCGTGCTCCTTCATTTCATTTTTGGCTCTGCCCAAGGTGAAATTCTCCTAGTGTGGGACACAGGAAGAAACTGCCTCTTCTGATGATCATCTTATTTTCTTTTATCAGTGAAGGCTATGAGCCACCATGTGTCTTTCTTCTTTAACTTCACTGCCAGAAAAATTCATTCTAATGTAAGTGTTCATTTACAGTAATTAATGTATAATAAACATTTAGTACCTGTATTTTCCTTCTTGTAGTGATTTCTGATTTCTCACCTTAGGAACTGATTCATTGCAAGATTTTATTTTATATATAGTCTAACATTATGAATGATCTAAAAGATTTTCTTATGAGTAGTGAATTAGATGTTTTATATAAGAAAACAAACAATTTAGAACCACTACATTTTCTTTAAATATATGAATGATTACCTTAAAGGCAGAATCCATTAAGTCCCTTTTTTTTCTTTCAATCTTTCTAACCCTGTGAGTCTAGCATGGATCTAAAACCAGTAAGTTCTCAATTTGGGATAAAACAGATGTGCAGAGTTTGACCTGGGAAAATGTACATATACCAGCTGCAGTTTTACCTTTGGAGAATATGCCATTGGTAAACACAACAAAGCCTCCCCAAAATGAATCACCCACTGAAAAATATGTTGAGCTATAAAAGGCCCTACATAAATACATGATTATCTTTCTGTGTATGGAGAAGGAGGTGGGAGGCAAGGAGCAGATGATAGATTGCACTGAGTTATTTAGGGGCATCACTTGGCTCTATTTCACTACAGATCTTCAGAAATCAACTGAAATCAGTTTAATAAAGCAAGTTATATGTAATTGAGGATTCAGCTTTTTCCATACTTTTAAATGTTTTCCTCAAGGTGAGGGTTGGTAACTCCAGTAATACGTCTGATCAATAAACCTCAGCGTCATTAGGAAAGTAGGAATTAGTGGTTTACATATTGCACAGGCATTCTACAATCCATATACAAAGGAAAGAGCAGACAATGAAGAATAAGAATGGCATGGTTTGAATCTGAGCTATGCTGTTTCACAGATGACTAGTTTCTTAATCTACCAAAATTAAGCTCTCTGATACTTTGTTTGCATATGTCTGAGATGGCATTAAAAGCACATACCTTCCAGGACTATTATAAGGATTTTACAATTTGGTGTGAATAGAAGCCTACCATTGTACCTGTCACAGAGTCATATTTGGGCAGTAAGTATTAATGCTGTTAGTCATAGTCTGAAATAAACACAAGCCAGTAAGTTAATGACTACAGTTTCTATACTTCAGCATTGATTAGTTGATTAATTGAAAGACCAAGTCCTTCATGCATCCATTTTTTATTGATTCATTAATTCATTTAACAGTTATTGGATTCCTACTCTGTGGGAAGTAAATCTACTTTTTAGGAAATACAAACCTCGCAATGCCACATGCATTATCTGGAATAACATATGAGAAATTAAAGTACTACTCAGATGTCAGTGATGCATTATATAAGCACTCCCAGTGATGAAAATTGGTATATTAATAGCAGTGGGTGAAAAGCAATCAGAATATATTTGTATTTGTGTGTGGTAGCAAAGGTTGAACAAGGCAGGGCAGAGGATGGTGAAGCCAACATAAGCATTCAATCTTATCTCCTGTTAGATCACAAGTCAGTCTACAGGTATTAGGCTTTTTGTTTATTTTGGTCATTCATTCAGTCATCTCACTGTATTCACCAACCCATCAACCCATCCATCAAATACTTATTAAAGTCCTATTAGGTTCCAGGCACTAAGAATACAATGATAGGTTAATTTCTACAAGGAACTCACTACCTAGATACAGAATGACTATGGGATAAATAATTCTAGAAAAACGAGTTAGTTTGCTTTAACAACATGTTGTGTAACTTGGTGGCTATGAACTCAGGGTTTGCAGTCCTGAAGACCAAGATTTGAATCATAGCTCCTCCACGTAGTAAATTCAAGCACATTAACTAACCTTTCTTAGCTACCTTTTATTTTACCATAAAATGAGAACAGGCAACCTACAGAATGGGAGAAAATTTTTGCAACCTACTCATCTGACAAAGGGCTAATATCCAGAATCTACAATGAACTCAAACAAATTTACAAGAAAAAAAACAAACAACCCCATCAAAAAGTGGGCAAAGGACACGAACAGACACTTCTCAAAAGAAGACATTCATGCAGCCAAAAAACACATGAAGAAATGCTCATCATCACTGGCCATCAGAGAAATGCAAATTAAAACCACAGTGAGATACCATCTCACACCAGTTAGAATGGTCATCATTAAAAAATCAGGAAACAACAGGTGCTGGACAGGATGTGGAGAAATAGGAACACTTTTACACTGTTGGTGGGACTGCAAACTAGTTCAACCATTGTGGAAGTCAGTGTGGCGATTCCTCAGGGATCTAGAACTAGAAATACCGTTTGACCCAGCCATCCCATTACTGGGTATATACCCAAAGGACTATAAATCATGCTGCTATAAAGACACATGCACACGTATGTTTATTGCGGCACTATTCACAATAGCAAAGAGTTGGAACCAACCCAAATGTCTAACAACGATAGACTGGATTAAGAAAATGTGGCACATATACACCATGGAATACTATGCAGCCATAAAAAATGACGAGTTCATGTCCTTTGTAGGGACATGGATGAAACTGGAAAACATCATTCTCAGTAAACTATCGCAAGGACGAAAAACCAAACACCGCATGTTCTCACTCATAGGTGGGAATTGAACATTGAGAACTCATGGACACAGGAAGGGGAACATCACACTCCGGGGACTGTTGTGGGGTTGGGGGAGGGGGGAGGGACAGTTGTGGGGTTGGGGGAGGGGGGAGGGACAGCATTAGGAGATATACCTAATGCTAAATGACGAGTTAATGGGTGCAGGAAATCAATATGGCACATGGATACATACGTAACAAACCCGCACATTGTGCACATGTACCCTAAAACCTAAAGTATAATAATAAAAATAAAAATTAAAAAAAAAAAGAAAATGAAAGCTCCCAAATATTTCATCAGAAAAATAGAAGTTCTCATACCTTTTAGTTCATGTAACTTCAGTAATCTTTGAGAAATAAAGGCTTTTAAAAGTTAAAAAAAAAAAGAACTATAAACAGTAAGTATTATTCACAGGACTGCTGTGCAGATAAAATACGATAATCCATGAGAAGCTTGGGCCAATACTTGGAATGTCATAATTATGTTGGGTTATACAAAGTCCAGAGGAGTAAGTAACTTGACCTTGGTGTAGTGATATTAGAGACATTCTCCAGAACGGACCTTTAGAACTGTATCTTAAAAGTGAGTAGAATTTGTTTTCCAGGGAGCAAACGAGGAAGTCATTTGCAGGAGATGAAAGAGTATTGGTAAAGGCATTGAGGAGTCTAGAGGCTTGAGTATAAAATTATATTGCCATTTTGGCTTTTATTTTTCAAAGTCATTTGTGGAAGAGTAAGGAAAGCAAGTATCTGAAAAGCATAGTCGAGAGGGAGAGACAGGGCTCGCACTTAGAAATAGGGACTTAACAGGGTTCTGGCTGAGTCTAAGTGATCTCTAGAAGAGCATCACAGGGTTAAACACTAACTTACATAAATCAATGGTCATTATAATTAAAAGGGGAATAAACTTTTATTTCAGGCAATACGTTCTCTAATTTGCTAAATGAAGTAAGAACATATTAGATATAACTAGACATTTTAGTTCGTTTAAATTTTTTAATTTTATGTACAAGCTTGTCAGTACACTTTTAAAATATCTGATTAAATATAAGGTTTCTGATATTTAGTGAACTGCAAAAATTTAATAAAAAGTAAGCTCTTCTCTGTGAGATGAATTCCACAAAATATATTGTATACAGACAAGCAGAATGTATCATTTGATATTAGAACAGGGCTCTTTTGATGGATCATAAAAACATTTAAAGTGTGGTTAAGGGAGAAGAATGACATTAAACACTTGTAAATTCCTTGAGAGCAAATGTCTAATTCTGAATATTTACCACCAAATCTCTACCATAAGGCAAAGAAGTCTATAAATACTCACTGAGTGCTTAAGTGTTCTGTTAAATTAAGATTTTAGAGAGTGGGAATATATTTTGATTTTTATAGTATCTAGAATTGTAATAGAAGTTCATGAAATCATACTTTACAATTACAAGGTTTCTTATTTCTGAAGATATTAACAGTGGTTCCTGGTCACAGAACCCAATTTGAAGGAGAACAAATCCAGTTAACCCTTGTATAGTATCAGACTTGCTGCTGCTTTTGATTCCTTGCAGATTTGTTTATGTGTTTTCATTTAGCAAATACTTCAGTTTCTGCTACACAGCAGGCATCTATTAATTACTAAGAAAGGTAAGGTGCAAATGAAGATGTGAGCTGAACTTGCTCTAGGAAGGTGCAAAACAGGAACACTAGAAAACTATGAGGTGGAAAGCAGTAAGTGCTGTGACAGGTCTAGATGAGGTACTGTGAAGTCCATTTATTCCTTAAGCAGAAATATTCACAACTCTTTTAGAATCCATTGCCCTCATTTTTTGTTATCAGTGAAGAAAATAAGATCTAAATGAATTAATTTATACTAGTCAGTCAGGCTTCCCTGTCATAGGCAGTCAAATTGGTTAGCCCAACTCACACTGAGAAACTTCTATGTGCCCAGATGTCTTTGCAATTATTTAACATAAATTAACACAACTAAGTAGTACTTGCACTACTTAGGTCAGTACTTTGATTATTCTTATTTTACAGGTAAGGACACTGAGGCACAGAAAAGTTGAGCAAAGTGCACAAGGCCTCTTCGATGGCAAAACGTGGAGTCATTATTTGAACCTGGTTGGACTAGTTCCAGAGTCAATATTCCTACTTTATGTCACATTAACTCTCCTGGAAAAAAGGCAGGTTTCCCACACCGGAACACAGACTATTTCTGGCCAATGTGGAAATGCCATCATAGATAAAAGTACAAGTTCCCATCAAAGCTTAGAGGAAGAAAACCTGATCCAGATCATGTGAGGTTGCAGGAGAGAAGTTCGGGTAACATCTAAGTTACCTTCAAGGACAAGTAGTAGTTGAGAAGAGAACAACATAAAGAGCTTAGCATAGTGCCTGGCACATTAAAAGTAGTTATGAGAAGATGTTGGTCTGGACAGTTAGAGAAAACCTGGGTCATGGCAGATATTGTGTAACTTGCTGAGGATTATACAGTCATCCTGAGAGCTGCATGACTCCAGCTAACACATTGAAGTAGTAGAGAGACAGGGTCAGATATTTATTTAAGATGGACTCTGCCAATTCAGTTGAAAATGGGTGGGCAGTGAGCAAACTAGAGGCAGAAATGTAGGAAAGAACATGGGCCCAGCAGTACATTTAGTGTATGTGTTCAAGTTCCTTGTAACCCCAACTTACCACATAAGGGATGCCAATTTATGGCAAAGACAATGTTAGAAATTTTAACATGTAAGGTCCCTATCCCTAGTAAGATCTCTTTTAGCAGTTACCCTGAAACAGAAAAAAGAAAGAAAAAAGGTTTTAGTAATCTCATTGCTTCCCTGAGGACCATCAGCATGATGAAATCTTTTACCTATAAATGTACAAATTTTTATTTTTAACTGAAGTGAATATAAAACTGTGCATGTCACTAAAGGTCAAGCTGTTATTCTTTAAAGTCACATAGACATTCTGCTGGAAATGGATCACCTCTTTCCACCCAAGTCTTCTATACAGGGTCACACAGCCAATATTTTAATGTTAGGATATAAATTCAAAGGTGCTGTATGTGGATGTGATTTTCCCCACATTAACCCATATGCTTAGGGCATAGTTTTCATCACAAGTTCTTATGGTAAAAAGATGATGAAATATGTATATCTTTTGCTCCTCAGAGCAGTAGAAAAACTATAGATCACGATTGCCAGGGTAACCTGACACAGCAATATATTATCCTTCTATTCCAGTGCCTTTTTGAGGTCGACAGACAAGATGCCTTTCAATTCTAGCTAATACAATAGATGCAGACATTTATCTTGTATATTGTACCACAGGATCTAATAATCATGATAAGTATATTAATAGGGCTATGATTATATCTCAAGTGCCTTATAATGCCAAAAGAAATTGTCCATGTTCCCTGTATAAATTTTTACAGTAAAGTTTGTCCCTATGAAACAGAAAGGGTAAAAAAATGGTACAACTATTATACAGATAAAAGTATTCAGTATGTTATACAGATTTTTTAAATATGAATTTTAGAGAGCATACATTATGTTCCTGAAGTCATTTTGATAAGCACACGATACCACACCCAAGGCTCTTTCTAATACATTGTGATTTGACTTCATATTTTTATAATTTTTTTTTAGTTTTTAAATTTTAAATAATTTTTAAAAACGGTCTCCCCATACCCAGTCCTACTGCTTAGAAGGAACCACTTTAACTCTATTAATAATTTCTCTTATTACTTCTTGTTGTCATTAATTCCACATCACCAAGCAAAATAAGTCTACTGCTAATTCTTCAGTTACAAATTTTAGACATTTTTATTAAATTGTGCTCTGAAAGGTAAGGACTGGTTACACTTATTCTACCCGCGTCTCACAAGATTAACAAGATTCTCTTGTGGAACAAGGTGTTACAGGTCTCCTGACTAGATCATTTAGGCCTCCTTTGTAACTTTTTCTTTTTAATTCTTAATCAAGTTTTAAATGTCTTTGTTTTCTGTTTTCTTAATAATAAAATGAAACTAATACTATACTAAGTTGTATTTCCTAGAATCTAGAAACCTAAGATTCTAGGAGTGTCAAATTAAGTGTACTCTTCCCAAATCCAAGTTTCTCACTTAGTTCAGATCCACAAAAGACCAGACATTGTCTGGGACTTAGAAGTATGTACCTTTATCTCTCTTGACTCTGGATTTCACACATGCAATTATGAAGGTACCTCCTAGGCAGAAAACAAATCAGGCAGAGAGGTGGTCCCTGTTCACCACCATCTTCTATTTCTTTAGACTTCATACCCTCAGTTCTCTGATGGATGTGACACTCATTGTATGGAATTCCCATGATGTCTGGCAGTGTTCCTCTGAGAAGATTAAAATAAATAATGTCTGTGCAAGTGCTTTTTAAACTGGGAAGTTATTTACCATAAGCAAGTGATGATCGAGCGATTAATACCATTGTTACAGTCATTTCTTCGTCCAGAATTTTTCTGGGCCTGTCTTAAAATTTAAGGGCTCACACTCCAGGTAGGAACCAATCTTCATACTTTCCTGAGGGCTGGGACATAGATTATAGTAGTACACTGAAGCCAATTCTAGGTCAGCTTCTGATTTCCTACCTTGAGTTAAGATTATGTATTATAGTTTTTCTGCTTCCTTTCAAGACTCAGTAGTGGATCATGTCTTTATCTTCTCATATCATTATGAGAAAGGCAGAAGATTTGATAACATCTTCAGTCAGTCAATATTAGCTGTGGAGTATCATCTGATCTTCCGTTTAGAAATGAGGTAATTTAATGGGGGAAAACACATGAGGATTTGCCTGGTTTACTTTTAAATGATTCAAAAGCTTGCTCTAAATAAGTCTCTCTAGAGAAAGCTCTAGCTTAAAAATCTTACCACCATGGGCTGGATTTGCTGTTAGTTGCCTGCAAAATATCCACTTACAAATAACAAATGCAATACCAGAGAATTTCAAAGAATGACTGGGGAATTGCTGCTGTTACTTCTCAGTTCTTATGATTCTCAAGTCTCTGGTTTGCTGTCTGTTATATTCTCAGTAGCTTGGTCAGTCTCTGCTGCTTGCAAATGGTCTAAGCTCTTGGTGAAACCCTTGGGTGTCTGCGATGCTTTTGAGCACTGTCAGGTTCCTTCAATCAAGACATATGTCACCCAAGTCCCCACAAGCATTAGACCATGGCCAAAACCTCGAAATTGGTACAGCTTCCCTCCCACGCAAGAAATGTTATCAGTACTAACTACTTTCTCAAGTATTCTACCAAAGAAGGCTGCCATACTTTGTTTCACAATTTCTGTGGAGAAATATAGACTTTTGCCTTGTAATTATGAAAATATTAATTTATCCATGCCATTTGTGATAAGCATGCTTGTCAGGCACTTGTATATGATTTACGTATGTTATTTCTAGTCTTCATAATAATTACTATCCCCATTTACAGAGGAAGAAATTGAGATTCACAGAGGTAAAATTACTTGCTCAAGATGACGGATAAAGTCCTACAGCCAGCCTTTGAGAGTGGACTATCTGGTCTCCATGCTGTGGTTTTTCTCCATTACATCACACAGATACTAGAAATCTCCTTTTTATTTCAGTTTGATTAAGAAAAAACTGTTTAGCGGACAGAGGATCTTTGGTGTCATTTGAGAGTAAATGATACCTTAGAGATAATTTGGAAAGTGTGTCATTGAAATTAATCATTAATTCATGGCACACCATATGTATCAGGGATTATACTAGACACTGAGGATGCAAAATTGAAACAGCCATGACCCTTGCCCTTAGGAGCTCATAGCTTGGTGGGGGATGGGTAAGGGGTGTCATGTGCTTTCACTAAACTATTTGTGTTAGTCAGGATAGGCTAACTGCTATTACAAATAACTCCTCAACCTCAACAACTTAATGAAATAAAAGTTTCCCACTCAAATCACAGTCTAACACGAGTGCTGGATAGGGAATAGAGGCTTTACTCTCATCAGTCAGTCAGCGGCCCAGACTTCTTTTATCTTATGGATCCACCCTACACAGATCCTCATGATTGTTCTCCAGTCACATATTGTCACATGAGCATTCTAACCATAAGGGAGGCTGGGAAATATTAGTCTAGCTATATGTCCAAGAAAAAGAGGATATGAATATTGGTGAGCACCAGTAATCTCTGTCACACCCTTCCATAGTCAACTACAATGAGAAGTAAAAGATGGATATTAGTTGATCAATATGAGGAAAAAAAGGTAGTTAGCCTGAGGGGCTGTTCTTCATTCATTTATTACACACACAATTCAAAGCATTTAATTTTTCAGTAATTTTGTAGACAGCTGGCCTAAAAATAGGACACAAATTTTTTTTTATTTTTACTTTCACTCAATACAATATTTCTGACACCAGATAAGTGTGGTGTGTGTGTGTGTCTGTGTTTCCCACACACCGAGCAATTTTCCAGCAGATACTAACTGGATGTCCTCTAATTCAATTAGATTCTGACACTATCTACCTGAACTAGTACCAGATCTCACAGGTTGAAGGCTCAGTCTCATAAGACCGAAACCCACTTCGGATGCCAATTGCAAATAGTTGGTTGTCACCTATACTTTGACCAACTGCTATAAATCGAGGGTTCCCATAATTCAATTAACTTGCTAGCGAGGCCCCAGAACTCAGGAAAACACTTATGTTTACCCACTTGTTATAAAGAATGTTACCAAGGATGCAGATGGACTGCCAGATAGAAGAGATGCATAGAGTAAGGCATGTGGGAAGGGACGAGGAATTTTCATGCCCTCTCTGGGCATGCCACAATCCAGGCAACTCTACAGGTTCAGAAATCCAGAAGCTCTGTCCTGGTATGTTTTTATGGAGGCTTCCTTACATAGATTAGATTACTTAAATTATGGGCCATTGGCTATCTAACTCAACTTGCAGGCCCTCTCTGCTCCTGGAAGGTGGGGGATTGGGTTGAACAACCCAACTCTCTAATCATGCCGTGGTATTTCTGGTTACCAGCCCCTGTCCTGAGGCTGTCTAGAGACTGCCAGCCAAAAGTCATCTCATCAGCATATAAAGGACACTCATCATTCACGAGATTCC
The DNA here is from genome assembly GCF_028878055.3 of Symphalangus syndactylus. NCBI lineage: Eukaryota > Metazoa > Chordata > Mammalia > Primates > Hylobatidae > Symphalangus > Symphalangus syndactylus. Next base: position 78,085,516 of record NC_072426.2, read on the forward strand.
ACGGGTTTTAGGAGCTGTGTGCCAGGAAATGGGGGATAAAAGTCAAATACATATTTCATAATATTACACTAGGATTAAATGACTGAACAAGACAAGATCTGGCTTTTATGGGGTTTATACTATGGCAGAAGGGGTAAGTCAAACAAATAAGAAAACGTCAGTTAGAGATACGTGACATGAAGGAAGTAGAGTGATGTGATAGTGTCTGAAATGCTACTTGAGACTGGTCGGTCAGGAAATAAAGTGTAAAGACAGAGGTGAAGGGCAGGTGAGGGCATGCAGTGGGTTCAGAGAAATCAGTTGTAACTGGAATATGGTACATGGAATGTAGAGAGGGGTGGTGGAAAAGAGGATCACATACATAGACCAGATCTTTAAGGATTGAAAATGATAAGTTAAAAGTTTGCATTTTATTTTATTTTAAAATTTATCCACTATTCAACAAGAATCCATTACTACAGGCAAAAACACAATCAGATCTTGAAAAGCATTTCCAGTTGAAGCAAATGAATTGGAGGACTTACGATTAGAAGGAGGAAGGCCAAGCTGGTAAGTAGGCATGCTGACTTGCTCAACTGAGGAAGGAGCAGTGTGGACTTAGGAAGGGAGATGAATTACAGAGATATTTCTGGAGTAAAATAGACAGAATTTGTCAACTAACAATCTCATTGATGAAGAAGGCTCAGAAGTCAAATGCCTCTTAGATTTATAGTTTAAGCAACTCGTGTTCTTATTAACTGGATAGGTAGTATAAGGAGTAAGAAGGGGGCAGGTTCGGAGTGCATTGGAAAATGTTGTAGTTGGCTATTCTGATATTCTACTTTTATCATTTTCTTATCTATTTTACATAGAGGATGAGAATTCTTGAGAGTATTACAGCTGCAAACCAGGCCATATTTTTATTTAAATATTATTTCCAGTGGCTTTCATACTACTTCTTTCATTGTACTCTGTCCTAGAGGAGAAGAGGGAACAGAAACAACCACAATACAATACTTACTGTGTGCTTGATACACTTGACATAGGACCTCTCATTTTGTCCTCATTAGGAACTTCTGAAGCGGTGATAGGTCATTATTTTAGAAAAGGGAAACAGAAGACCAGAGAAAATCTTGTTCTATGTCCCAAAAGAAGAGATATGACTGAGACTTGAATATAGGTCAGGTAGAAGGAGAGGAAGCATTTGTGGTATCAGATAGAAAGACATCAAGATGATTTGCCCAAGAGTAAAAAAAGCATCAGATCAAGAATCCCAAACTGATTTCTAGGCTCCTGTGACTATCCTCTCTCCCTTGTATGACATTTTAAATACTCATTGGCAACAAACTAACATGTTAGTGGTGTCAGATCTCACAGGTATTTGGATTTTATTCCTCGTTGTCATCACTGTAAAACAAATGCTGCAGAGGTTATTTTTCTTATTTAATACTTATTAATTTTTATTAATACTTAACACTTATTATAATACTTATTTAATACTTAATACTTATTATTTTTGTTCCTTATTAAATACTAAAATTAAGGTACTATTAAGTCTTTATAAGTGTTTCAAGGTACTATTACTGTTTTTTCAAACTGTTTTCAAACCAAAAACTTTTTTTATTTAGCCTACATAGATGAAATGTGGTAGACTTGCAGAAAAGAAAAGTTTGACTTAGTGATTATTTAAGTAGCAAATCAATTTTGCAAATAAATTTCGGCTAGCTTTAGAAAAATGAAGGTACATAACTACACAGGCAAGAAAAATCGTGTGGGCTACCAGAAAGAGCACTGGAATGAGAGTCAGTAACTTAGAGCTGTAGGACTGTCTAAGCTCCTATTTTGCTGTTACTCATTTGTTTATTCATTATCTTACTTCTTCAGTACCTTTCATATGCTAGGCACTGTAGCAAGTCCTGCAATAATAAAAAGATAAAAGACATAGATAATCTACAAGGTTTTACAATCTAATATGGGCTATAAGGCCATCAATACACTGAAATAATTAATCTATGTATCACTTCATTCCTTTTTTAATTGAACAAATATTTATTGAGCACCAACTATGGTTCAGACACTGTTCTAGGCACTGGGAATACAATGGTATCTAATAGAGAAAATGCATTGCCCACATTAAGCATAGTTTTTTTTGTTTTTTTGTTTTTTTTGAGATGGAGTCTCACTCTGTCACCAGGCTGGAGTACAGTGGCACAATCTCAGCTCACTGCACCCTCCGCCTCCTGGGTTCAAGCGATACTTCTGCCTCAGCTTTCAGAGTAGCTGGAACTACAGGCACGCACCACCACACCCAGCTAATTTTTATATTTTTAGTAAAGACAGGGTTAGTCTCGATCTCTTGACCTTGTGATCTGCCTGCCTCGGCCTCCCAAAGTGCTGGGATTACAGGCATGAGCCACCATGCCCAGCCATACATTTTCAGTAAATAAATAAATAAAGAATCCTTGAAGAATCGCCACACTGTCTTCCACAATGGTTGAACTAATTTACACTCCCACAGACAGTGTAAAAGTGTTCCTATTTCTCAATAGCCTCACCAGCATCTGTTGTTTCTGACATTTTGCTGGGTATATACCCAAAGGATTATAAATTATTCTACTATAAAGACACATGAACACATACGTTTATTGCAGCACTATTTACAACAGCAAAGACTTGGAACCAACCCAAATGCCCATCAATGATAGACTGGATAAAGAAAATGTGGCATATATACATTATTGAATATTATGCAGCCATAAAAAAGAATGAGTTCATGTCCTTTGCAGGGACATGGATGAAGCTGGAAGCCATCATTCTCAGCAAACTAACCCAGGAACAGAAAACCAAACACCACATGTATTCACTCATAAGTGGGAGTTGAACAGTGAGAACACATGGACAGAGGGAGGGGAACATAACACACCAGGGCCTGTCAGGGGGTAGGGGACAAGGGGAATGAGAGCATTAGGAGAAATACCTAATGCTTGCAGGGCTTAAAACCTAGATGATGGGTTGATACATACAGCAAACCACCATGGCACATGTATACCTATGTAACAAACCTGCACATTCTGCATATGTATCCCAGAACTTAAAGTAAAATAAAAAAAGAATCAATAGATACATATTCTAAGGTCAGAAAATGACAAAGTAATATGAAGAAATATAGTGGGTTGCTGTTTTAAATAAGGTGGACAAGAAAGAAACCTGAATAAAATCCTCAAGTGAATACCAAGGATATTTAGGGGAAAATATTACAGTCAAGCAGAACAAATATAGAGGCCTGGAGGTGGGAGAAACAGCAAGGATGGTCAGAGTAGATTTAGCCAAGGAAAAAGTGATTAGAACAGTAATTTGTGGCTGATTGTTATAAAATTTCATGAGCACCATCCCGTTCTTATTCCATCTCCAAGGTGAGGATATTAGATTTTATTCTAGGTGGAACGAAATATTAGAAAATTTTCATTCCTCACTCAGTCTCCCTCCAGTCTCCACAGAAAGAGGACCCTGGTCCTCAGACTCTGGTCTGCTGTGGACCTGGCACACAGTAAGTCTGCTAACCCCTTTCCTGGAATCCAGGCCCTGCACTTGGCTTTCCAGGTATTACTTTAGTATCTCCAAGTTCTATAGGTTGGCCAAACTCCAGATGCCCTAACTCCTTACATTTGATGCCTTAAATGCTGACATTTCAAGCCAAGCTTAAGTTTTTCTACAACACTTCTGAATCTCCCAAGTTGAATAGCTGACAGATTCAGGAGAGTTGTGAAAAAAACTTAAGGTGGATCCTCCGTTATCACTACTAGTCTGGTGAATTTCCCTCAGTTACCATACTGTACTCACTACTGTTTCAGTACTATGAAAAGGGGAAAGATGGTTTATAAGCTGTGTAGCATCTTGTTTGTGTTTATGTGTATTTAGAGCAGATCTAACAGGAGTCATTGAATACCCTTGCAAAATAAAGTCCCTTTGAGATGTGAAGAGTGTAATTTGCAAGATAGTTGCAAACAATCTCCACTAATCATTAAATACAAGGTGCATTAACACCCCAAGTGGGTAGTTTATGCTTCTAGGGTAAGCTAAAACTGTAGACACATCCTTTCACTAATGATAGAAATTGCCTCATGCTGAGCTTTAGCTCAAGATATTCCTACACATGAAGACGGGAGCCACATTATAAAGCCGCTCTGGATTCTATATTATGAAGCCCAGAGTGACCTTAAGGGTTGAAGTAGTGGCCGGGCATGGTGGCTCACGTTTGTAATCCTAGCAATTTGGGAGGCCGAGGTGGGTGGATCACCTGAGGTCAGGAGTTCGAGACCAGCCTGACCAACATGGTGAAACCCTGTCTCTACTAAAAACACAAAAATTATCCGGGTGTGGTGATGGGTACCTGTAATCCCAGCTACTCAGGACGCTGAGGTAGGAGAATTGCTTGAACCCAAGAGATGGAGGTTGCAGTGAGCTGACACTGTGCCACTGCACTCCAGCCTGGGCAACAGAGTGACTCTGTCTCAAAAAAAAAAAAAAAAAAAGATTGTAGGCGTAAAGATGCTAAATAAAATATAAAGTTTTCTAAATATATTTTCACTATTTTTTACTGACTCCACTTTCCAAAAAGAAGGGAATAAGGCTATTGAAATGAATAAAGCCAGAGTATATTCATCTAATTTTTTTTTTGAGATGGAGTCTTGCTCTGTTACCCAGGCTGGAATGCAGTGGCACCATCATTGCTTACTGCAACCTCCACCTCCTGGGTTCAAGCAATTCTCTGCTTCAGCCTCCTGAGTAGCTGGGATTATAGGCGCCCACCACCACGCCCAGCTAATTTTTGTATTTTTAGTAGAGACGGGGTTTCACCATCTTGGCCAGGCTGGTCTTGAATTCCTGACCTCATGATCCACCCACCTCGGCCTCCCAAAGTGCTGGAATTACAGGCGTGAGCCACCACACCTGGCCTCATCTTATTATATCTTTAGTGAATAAAACTTTGATATATCCCTGCAGCCCAGCACCATACCTGGCACCAGGCAAGTGCTCAGTAAATGTTAGTTGAATGAGAGAATGTCAGCCACTGACGTCTTTTCCTTCATGGGTCATGGCAGCTGAGAAAGACCAAGGTCAGAGATAATGAGACTTCACAACCTCATAGCTACAGTGAGAGTTATGGAACTGCTTTAGAAGTGAATTACTTGAAGCTCAGTGGGGAAAGATTCATCTTCCCAGATCTCTGCTGTCCCTTTACAAAGAGAAACAAAGGCTTATCTTGATAGCAAGGGACATTCAGGGATAAGGATCCCGAATAGAGTCCGAGTCTGGAGCTCTGACAGGGCAGTTGGTGAAGCAGCTTGAATAACAGAAGAGTCAATCTTTAGAATCCTCCGTAGAGGCTTAGAAAGATGTGTAAAGTGCTTGGGATTTGATTTTACATTTCAGAGTTTTCTATTCTGCTCTTGTACTTACTGTCACTGAATGGAACAGAAAGCAGACCTGTTACAATGTTCAAGTTCAAACTTGTGTGTGTTTTAAAGAAGAGGAAGAAAGTCGTGGAAGGCTTGTGAGAAGGATGCCTTTCTCTGATAAAAATGCCTTACAACATTTTGAGATGGAATGCAGAACCTGCTCATCTTCCTTCGGGAACTGATAATGTACAATGAATTTGAAGATTTTCTTATAGTATCTGAGCAAGAGAAGAAATATACTAACTTTGCAATCTATGAAAATTTGTCATTCACTAGCTCTCTTACTGCCTTGTAGTAGGTTAACTATTAACAGTTATAAATGGCACAACTGTTGTCCTTTAAAGGAAATGGAAAGGAGATAATATTTATTATGTGTCTACTATCTGTTCAACACTATGCGAAACATGTTGTAGTCCCATCACATTTAATACTCATAACCACCCTATGAATCAGATATATAATTATCCCTATTTTATAAATACTGAAATTGAGACACAGGAAGTAGAAGATGCTTATCTTCTGGCTCTGTCTATTCCTTATCACCCATGATAAGCACCATCTCTCCTGAAAGTGCTCCATATCTTCACCCGATAAAGGTACGTTGTCCCTCTTCTGTGTCATCTCTGTACTTTGTATTTTGCACGTGTTTCTAATGTTATATCTTGGTATTTAAATTAATTTCTTTTCAAGTTTTGTTCTCCCTTACTAGAGTATAAATCTCTACATAGTCGGGGTTTTGTTTTTATCTCTGTATTCCTTGCACTGGTCACAGAAATGTTTAGTTTTTGAAGTAAGTGCCACAGTGCCAGTTAGGCATGGAGTCAGAATTTAAAATTAACATCCTTTTGATTTGGAAAGTTCATGCATTTTTCATTATACTATGATGCCAAAACTTGAAGACAGACAGATTAATGCAATTATATTATTAAATAATGCACATAAGTAATACAATTATATCCAATTTACATACCTAATATAAATATACTAGGGTTAAGAAATAGGTAGGCAACCCACAGGCAAGGCAAATCTAGAAAATTTGCAGCCCAGAGAGAGTTTAAAGCTCATATAGTAAGTCTAAGAATATTGTTTTTGATTCACCAACTTATTATTATTTTGATTATACAACTACTACCCAGTAGTTCTGTGGGAGGTAGCATGGTGAAAGCAGAGGGGATCCGGTCCTTAAGAAGCTTTTAGGTAACTAATATGGTGCAGGGAAATGTGTGCATACCATAGTTGATTTTGTTTTCAGCTATTTCTGCCTCTGAGCTATGTCTTCCTCATGTGTAAATTGGTTCTATTAATACCCCGAGGATCATCGCGAAAACTAAAACAGATAACATATGCTATTGAACCTGGTGCCTAACGTAGATGAAGATAAATCAGTGTTACTTCTCAGTCCAAATGCAGATATAAATATGAATATGGATATGGAGATAGCCTTAAATCAGAGAGTTTCAACAGGGGTGGGTGGGGAGAGACTTTGTTCTCCGGTTGACATCTGGCAGTTTCTGGAATCATTTTTGGTTATCACAACTGGGGGGTGTGTCACTGGCATTTTGTGAAAGGAATACTGCTAAACATTCCTAATATAAACAACAATCTCTCATAACAATAAATTAAATAATTCTCTGGCCCCAAATATTACAGGCTCTGAGTGTAGATATAGACATAGTTGCAGACATAAAAATGCTAAGTATTACAAGTATCAGGTCTACTTCTGTGAGAGTGCAGATTTGGAAATGGGATGATACCCTGGCTCTGAATCTGAGATTTTTGCGAAAGAGCTGGGATTTATGTAGGCTTTGGGATTAAGTCAGGTAGAAATAAAGCAATTGGAATTCCAGGAGGAGCTTTATTAATGGGGAAAAAGCATTTAGGGATCAGAGTCAACAAAATAATTTTCGCATCAGATGAGAAAATACGGAAGAGTAAGTGGAAGACTTAGCAGGACTATAAAATAAGAATGTTGGTGTTGGAGGTGAGATGTGTGTATGAACAGGAAACGAGGAGCAAGATGTTAGAGGAAGGACAACAACATAAACAGGGAAACATAAATAACACATATTATATTCCTTAATTCATCAAAAAGAAAAAAGAGATTAAAAATATCAAGTGTTTTATACACACCAGAGACCTATCTAGGCAGTGGAAATAAAAACATAAATAAAGCATCATTCCTAAAGTCATAATCTATTTTAGTGTTCCCAAAGTATTTTCCTGATGAAGTTACATATTAAAACCTCTTAAAAGCCCTACCTCTCAGTACTGCCACATTGGGGACTAAATTTCAAAGTGCATTTTGGACAGGATAAATATTCAAACCACAGCATCTGTGAAGCACTTAGTTTTGAAGGAGCATCTTCCAGAGCCAATATTTAGCCAGGCTACATTTAGGAAACACTATTGTAGCACCAGATCTCCCACCAGGAAGCTAGTAAGAAAACACTTAATGTTTTCATGATAGCACTGGAATTTGCAGAAATTGGCAAAGAAACCACTTTTGGTGTTTCCAATACTTGAAATTTCTGGAAGAAAAGCTTTATTTTGTTTTGTTTTGTTTAATAAGCAAGAAATTTAAGACAATTTATGGTCAGCCTCTGGCATGTGTTTGATACTGAATAAATATTTTTGAATGTAGTTAAATGAGTGAGACAGTAGGAGTGGGCTAACAGAAAAGAGGAAGATAAAAAAAGCTTATGAAAGGAAAATGTGCAAAGCTTGGCAATGAATGTATGTGCTGAATACAAAATAAGTAGGAAATTAAGGATGAATAAGAATTCATCTTTTATATTAGAGAAAATTATGGTTTAACTCATGAGATCACAGAAAAGAACATAATAGGAAAATCATGTGAAAATTACGGCTTAACTCATGAGATCACAGAAAAGAATACAATAGGAAAATAATGTTAGAATAAAAGTGCCAGACGGAGAAGCTGGATTTTGATGTCTAAACTAGGTCACTAATTTATCGTGTAAACCTGGCCAAGGCCTTTAACCTCCCAGATCCTCACTCGGTTATTTGTAAAACATAGATACCTATGTTCCCAATGAGGATTAAATAGCCTTGATAAATATAAATACATATATGTAAATACACATATACACATATATATACATGTATTACACAAATATAATGCATACATGTAGGTATATATAGCTATGCACATATATGTAAAAGGAATTATTGTTATTGTAGCTCATATTCTAGACCCATAACCACTTTAATTAAGAATTTCAATGATACACTCTCCATTAATTACTTAGTTTTTAAAAAATTCATGGCTACTATAAAATGATTTTCCTAACCATCTTTTGTTGATATAACTTCTACTTTTTTTGATATTCAAGTGAAACTAGGTTGGTATGATTTTAATATTCATAATTAGTCATTATCAATTAATATAGTTTACTAAGCAGCAATTTTGTTCATAGTATCTGGGATACTAGATGCTGAGAGAATAAAAATCAATCCCAGTTCCCTAGGAGATTATAATCTAAGGTGCAGGAATTGATGCCCAAGCGAGTGGTGACAAGGGACAGCCTCAGTTGAGTATATTCCTAAAGGAAGTGGCATTGTTTTCTCCCTGACAACATCCTAAGAAGCGAATTCCGCATCTCCTCAGTAGTGAAAAAGAGCCAATCTGACACGGAGGCTGTACTTTACTTCATTAGAGGATTCCATTGCCATCATGAAGTAGAAAAAAAAAAAAAAACACTCACAGCAGAAGTGGCATCTCCATCACAAACTGTTCAGGTTCTTCATTGACCTCTCCACAATTTGTGTGAAAATAAAGCTGCCCCCATCGGAATTCACAAAGTCCCAGGTTTCATGGACAATTTAACTTGTGAATATAGGGGAGGTGTGGTCCTCTGGGTAGATGGTAGCTTGAGTAACTAATTTCAATAATCGGAAGAAATATTAGCTTACATATTTGTATTCTGAGGTATTGATGTTATCACACCAATAATACACAGATGAGGACACAGAGTCAGTGTAAAAAATAGTAATAGCTACCATCTCCTGAGTCTCTGCAAGTTGGCTAGAAGACTTCTAAGCACTATAGGATAGATTTTTCTCATTTAGTCCTCAGAATAGACACCGAATGCAGGTCTTTTTAACTCTGTTATTGCAGGTGAGGAAAGTGAGGCTCAGGGGAGACTTGCTGGAGGACACATAGCCGACAAGAGACACATTGTGGATTTTAAACTGTTTCCTAGTTTTCATTCCCATGTACTGCATATCTCATTGCATGGCGTCCTCCTGCTTTTCTTTTCTGGATTCCTGTGATAGAGGAGGCTTCTAGCCTAGGTTAGGTAGTAGAGGTGTTGTAGCTAGAATGACCTCTTATAACACTATTAGTTACTAGGTAGAGGGAATAAGAAAGAGGGAAGAGGCCGGGCGCGGTGGCTCATGCCTGTAATCCCAGCACTTTGGGAGGCCGAGGCGGGTGGATCATGAGGTCAGGAGATGGAGACCGTCCTGGCCAAGATAGTGAAACCCCGTCTCTACTAAAAATACAAAAAATTAGCCGGGCATGGTGGTGGATGCCTGTAGTCCCAGTTACTCGGGAGGCTGAGGCAAGAGAATGGCGTGAACTTGGGAGGCAGAGCGTGCAGTGAGCCGAGATCACGCCACTGCACTCCAGCCTGGGCGACAGAGCAAGACTCCATCTCAAAAAAAAAAAAAAAAAAAGAATGAAAAGAAAAGAAAAGAAAGAGAGAAGAGGTAATGGATAAAAGTGATCACACTATGTTCAATGTCGTCATTATTATTATTATTATTTTTTTTTTTTTGAGACAGAGTCTTGCTCTGTCGCCCAGGCTGGAGTGCAGTGGCGCAATGTCGGCTCACTGCAAGCTCCGCCTCCCGGGTTCACGCCATTCTCCTGCCTCAGCCTCTCCGAGTACCTGGGACTACAGGCGCCCTCCACCACGCCTGGCTAATTTTTTGTGTTTTTAGTAGAGACGGGGTTTCACCGTGGTCTCGATCTCCTGACCTCGTGATCCACCCGCCTCGGCCTCCCAAAGTGCTGGGATTACAAGCGTGAGCCACCATACCCGGCCCATTATTATTATTATTGAGACAGAGTCTCACTCTGTTGCCAGGCTGGAGTGCAGTGGCACGATCTTGGCTCTCTGCAATGTCTGCCTCCCTGGTTCAAGCGATTGTCCTGCCTCAGCCTCCAGAGTAGCTAGGATTATAGGCACGTGCCACCATGTCCAGCTAATTTTTAGGAGAGATGGGGTTTCACCATGTTGGCCAGGATGATCTCGATCTCCTGACCTCATGATCCACCCATCTTGGCCTCCCAAAGCTCTGGGATTACAGACGTGAGCCACCGTGCCTGGCCCAATGTCATTATTTTTTAAAGAACGAAAGTATGACTTGGGGCATCACTAAAAGAGAGCACCATGCAATTTGAGGAACAGAGAGAGAGAATAAAAGACTGTTTAGCCTGTGAAAGAGAAGACTCACAAAAGCTATTACACATCTGCATAGTTTTCATTTGGAAAAAGAAATGGAAGGCAAAATAGACTAACACTCATTAAGGACCCAGTCTGTATAAGGCAAGTTCTTGGGTGGGTATGTTAAATTAATTTATAGATGAGAAAACTAAGACTGTGAGATTTCAAGAGAAAACTAAGACTGTGAGATTGGCTAAGGTCGTTCATGTAACAGGGATTCAAACAAAAGTCCAACTTGCAAGCCTTCATTTTCTTTTTCTGAACCATTCAGTAACGAAATGGATGATCTTTGACATACTCAGCTCTGTGGTTCCGGAAGCATGAAAGTTGAAGCTGAGGAACTATATGATAGTGGTGCTATTGAAACAATTTTTGCACTTACTGGGCTTTTAGAGTGATAATCTTCATGGTCGCTTTGAATGCAATGCAACTATTCTAGGAGCCAATGAATAATTTGGACAGGTGAGACATACCAAGCAATTTCCAGAGAGAATTTCATTGCATTGCCATTCCTGATGTTAGCTACCGACATGATGAGAATAAAGGGTTTGAATGAATACGTTATTGAAGTTGAGTCAATATAATCCTTCAGAGCTGTAATTATTCATTATATACTAGTTTTGTACTTTGTGTTTTATTAGGGGAATAGACAAATGAAAGTTCTGTCCCTCAAATGACAGATTGGTCAGGAATTTCTTCTACTTGCTGGCCCTAACACTGAAGTAGGAAAACTGTAAATAGGACCAATCCAAGGTCAGACATAGGGAAAAATATAGGTGGTGTGTCAAACTATATTACACAGAGTAATACCAGGTTTTGGAGGAGACGAATCAGGAGCCAAATCAAAACAAGAAATGTCAGATAGCCCAGAATCCAAGAGATGATCGGAAGACAGAATGGATGTGGATTAACGAGTTCAACTCAATTCAACAAATATGCATTGACTATAGTCTAGTGTATTGTGGGATCTGGCCAGCAGCCCGCAATGCAACAGGGCTCTCTCTTTGTTCTCAGGTGGGTCAGCAGGTTGAGAAAGAATAGACACACACAAGATAGTGAAAGCTGGGTCCAGGGGGGTCACTGCCTTCTGGTCCTGTGATGCCAACAATGCACTGGATATACAAGCATTTATTATTAAGTTTAGTGGGAGCGGGATGGGTTAGTGAGGGATTTAGGGTCATTTGATTATGGGGTGAGATGGTCACATGGGGATGAACATAACATCTTTATGCAGAAGTACAGTATACAGAGATAAGAATTTATAATATAGTGTGTGCATCAGTAATTTCTAACAGAGCCTTAAAACAGAAACACAGTCTGTCCATAACCTATGATTAGCAAGATATTATTCAGCAGTAACAGTTGCAGCAAAAGCTGGTTAAAACAATCCATAGAAACAGAATGTGAAGCTAGACAACCTGTTAGACCAGAAATTCTCAGAAGGGAGTATGCCTTAACCCTAAAGAGGCCTAGAAGAGGCATGGCAAGATGAGGGTGTTTATAGCCCTATCTCATCCATATTAACAGGCACCCCTCATGTGTCCATTTATAGGTTCTCCACAAGGGTCGCATTCCATTCCCAGAGCTATGAACATCTGCTTTTCTGGAATAGGAATCTTGGTGATGTGAAACCTCCCTGACCGCACATCTGTTCATAGGCTCTCTGCAGGGGGAAGCACATCACACGCTGTTGGCTCATTCTGGCAGTCCAACCTGGCATTGTCCTTACACAATCCTGCATGCAATTTTGTGTTTACAATAATCAGAAGTGTTTCATCTTTTATTCTGTAGCAATAGTTTCAGGGAGTCTCCCTACACTAGTGGGAAAAATATACAGGTTAAAAAATAATTAAAATATATTGCAATAAAAATGCAACCATAATGTATGTGGTCAGATACTACTTTCTCTTTTATTCAACATTATTATTTCTAGCATTCATTGATGGTGTTGTGTGTAGTTGAAATGTATTCATTTTCGCTACTGAAAAATTGTACATCATGTGATTGTATTACAATTTCAAACCTCAATATAATGCAAAGTAAATAATACAGTGCTAAAAAATAAGAGCACATATACTTGATATAAAAACAAAATGAAGAGAGTTATAAATACACATTTCAGGACAGTGGTAATTCTATGATAAAATGAAAAATCAGTGCAGGAAAGAGGCATATAGGTAGAAACCAGAATAGGGGTAATGTTCTAGTTCTCATATGTGGGTGGTGGGTTTATAGTTATTTATTTTAATGCGTCAGTATATATAGACATATATGTATGAACTATATATAAATGTATCTACATATAAATGTTACATATTTATTTTATGTATATATATCATATATACTACATAATAAAACATCTAAAAAATTTTTAAGTTTGAATATATAGTGAACTATAAAGACATATATGCATAGAATGCAATGATCCAAGATAATCAAGAGGAGTTGCTTATCTTGGTTGGGTAGATGGCTAATGAGTTTGTTTTATTGTTTTTTTTTTGAGACGGAGTCTTGCTCTATCACCAGGTTGGAATGCAGTGGGGCTCACTGCAACCTCTGTCTCCCAAGTTCAAGTGATTCCCTTACCTCAGCCTCCCAAGTAGCTGGGACTACAGGCAGGCACCACCACGCCAGTCTAATTTTTTACATTTTAGTAGAGACGGGGTTTCACTATCTTGGCCAGGATGGTCTCGATCTCCTGACCTTGTGAGCTGCCCGCCTTGGCCTCCCAAAGTGCTGGGATTACAGGCGTGAGCTACCAGGCCAGGCTGAGATTATTTTTTTAAATGTGTTATCTCTGAGTTGGATTTTTGAGGAATGCATAAATGTTTACCTCATTCATAAAGAAAAGCCATGCTAGGAAGAAGAAGAAAGGAAGTGCCTTCCCTGGAAGACATGTTGTTGTACACTTCTGCATATTATTTACCATTCCCCATATAATATCTCTAACATCACAGTATGTGCATATAATAATATATAATTGTTGAATAAATGAAGATATTCAGGATTGACAGATGTAGTGTATGTAGTGTGTGGATGTGTGAATATGAGGAACCTGTAGGGAATAAGGTTGAAGAAGCAGAAAGAAGCTGCTTAAGGAGTTTTACTGCCTTTCAAAGGATCTTAAGGAAAGTAATACAGTGTTTTAGGTGGGGGAATGACAAATTAGACTTAAATGGTAGATGCTCTGGCTATATAATGTGAAGGATGACTTGGGAATTGGAAGGATGGCGGTGGTGGGACCCTGGATCATAAAGAAGGAGGCTAACTAGGAGAGGGTGAACTAGTCCCAGCAGGAGGTGACAATGTGGAGTGGGGACAGCAACCTGGGAATTGCCAGGGGATCCTTTTCAAATTGTTAATGAGGAGCAGGACAAGGAGGCAGATTCACCAGCATGAAATCTAGAAAAACTTGCCAACCCCGTAGCATAATTCCCTTGGTCTTAAAGAGATAAATGTCCTACCCGTAGTGTTTTTCAGAGACTTTACTGTTCTTTTTTTTCAACCTCTTGGATTTTAGCTTTGGTTTGAATAACAATGCTCATTGGACAACCTGTTTTAGAAGTGCATACACTTTTTGTGGTGGCTTAAAACACTTAAAAAATAAAACTGGCTAAAACTCAAGCCCTTCTTCTTCTTCTCCTTTGCCTTTCTCTCCTCTTCCTCCTTTTTTCTTTTTGCATATAGGATATAGCAATGGTCCCTCAAAATAACTCTAAAAGCATGAACCAAACATCATTTTTTTTTTTTTTTTCTGACTCTGGCACATGACTCTAGTTTGGTATGCTGGCACATACCAACCCACATTTATTCATTCATACCATAAGTATCTGTATGTGCCCTGGGGGCGCTGTGGTGTGCTGAACACATCCTTCCTTCAGAGCGCACCTGCTCATACTCCCAGATGTTGAAACTGTTGGCAGATGATGATTCTCAAGTGAATCCCTCTCTAGAAGCTGCCTCCAGCCAGAGAGCTGCTTTGCTCAAGATCTTACCCACTCCTAGAGGAGAGCCCACATTAATGACTGGCCAATGATTTGGTTAAAATCCACCCATTTGCCTAAAGGTGGGAAAACTCTGAAGAATTAATCCAATTTTAGAATTCCCCATAAGGTAGGCTAAGGCCATTATTATAATTGCATTGCAATTCAACTACTCTCTTAGCCCCTTCCTTTGACCACAGCTGTGATCATTCCCAATAAACTTCTTGCACACAAATTTCTATCTCAGACTTTGTTTCTTATGGAGCTCAAACTAAGTTTCCTGCCATGTGCCTGGCATAGTGGGTATAATGATTCTGAAGAGATCACATAGGTGCAGAGATAAAAGTTAAAGCAGGAGCAACATTTAAAGGGTATGTGAGGGCAGATAACCGTGTGTGTGTACTGTGTGTGAATGATAGATGCACTGCTAGCTTTGAGAAGTAGATTGGTAAAATCCAAGAAGTTTCATGAAGGCATAACATAATCTTTTGAAGCCATTGGGGTAGTATGTTCTTATCTCTTTAAGAACAAAAGAGATATGCTTTGAGGATTGGCAACATTTTCTGTCCGCAGACATGGGTGCAGTCTTAGTTATCGCTCTATTGAGGATTTACTGTGCCTCAAAGCTTTAATCTTAGAGAACATTGATTTACTCTTCAAAAATTTTAGGGGCTCTGCCGACATCCAGGCCAAGGGAAGTTAAACTTTATATTGAGACACTTTTCTTTTCCTGTGTATATACACAAGGCAATGAAGGAAATAATATTAAAGGATGGCTGAGTTCATGGTTTGAATGTATGAGGGTCACCTTGTTTTATATAGGCCACAAACGAAAGCTGAATAAAGAATGCTATTTGTTAATCAGATTATGTGAGATTTTGCAGCCTAATTTGAGTGGGCAATATTCTTGCTCATAGCAGTCTAGGTTAAAACTTAAATGACAATACATTATTATGCCAATTAAAAATTCAAAAATAAATGCAATATTTAAATCTGTCTTTCCCCACCAACATACACATACCCACGAGTTTTAGAAATAACAAGAGAAGAGTTCTCCAAGTGTCTTTTTTTCTTCACAGCCCTTTAAAACGTAAAAAGGCACAAATGAAGCTCAGCTCCTACAATAAGAACTGTTATTCAGCTGAATGATAAACGGCTCTCTTTTGTGTTGGATACTCCAGACTTGCAATGGCATAAATGAGAAGCAAATACAAAAACGAAGCAGGTGAAAGCATGCACTTCATGAAAGACAGACCCAGATTTCTATTACCCATCCTCCATTTACTCCATGAATGGACTTGGGTAAATTACTCAGCTTAATTTCAGTTTGATCATCTGTAAAATGAGAATAATAAATTTCTACTGAGTTGTGTGATAATCATGTAAGTTAATGTATGTAAAGTACACAAAGGGCAGAAGGGCATATAGGAAATTCTAACGTATAAATTTGTGAGTAGGTTCTCAAGATAAAGTATACGCATAGAAACAAATTCAAGATCAGACATATAAACAGGAATTTCAGTCAAATTTCTTATATGATAGCCTTTGTGGAGAGGGCATTGGGAAAGACCTGGGGCTTCTATATTTTGACTGGTGATTAAACTTTTGCCACAATTAGAGCTTTAAGATTGTAGTTCAAGGCTGGGCACGGTGGCTCATGCCTGTAATCCCAGCACTTTGGGAGGCCAAGGTGGGTGGATCACGAAGTCAGGAGATGAAGACCATCCTTGCTGACTAGCCGGGAGTGGTGGTGGGTGCCTGTAGTCCCAGCCACTCGGGAGGCTGAGGCAGGAGAATGGCACGAACCCGGGAAGCAGAGCTTGCAGTGAGCCAAGATGGCGCCATTGCACTCCAGCCTGAGCCACAGAGCGAGACTCCGTCTCAAAAAAAAAAAAAGGCCGCTCACGCCTGTAATCCCAGCACTTTGGGAGGCCGAGGCGGGCGGATCACGAGGTCAGGAGATCTGGACCATCCTGGCTAACACAGTGAAACCCCGTGTCTACTAAAAATACAAAAACAAAATTAGCTGGGCGTGGTGGCGGGCGCTTGTAGTCCCAGCTACTCAGGAGGCTGAGGCAGGAGAATGGCGTGAACCAGGGAGGCGGAGCTTGCAGTGAGCCGAGATTGGACCACTGCACTCCAGCCTGGGCGACAGAGCAAGACTCCGTCTCAAAAAAAAAAAAAAAAGATTGTAGTTCAAGTCCTTGGCCCTTATTAAAACAGACCTATACTGGGAAAAGGGTAATATGGTGTGAAAGGAAGAACACTTGGATGGGCAGTAACGTCCTGAGTTCTGCCACCAGCTGGTTTTGAGACACTGAGGAGGTCCCTATACCACTGTGAGCTGTGATTTGCTCATCTGTAACACTGGCATACTCAGTTGGGTGGTCTGTGTATGTGTGTGTTAATACCTTAATTCCAACATATACTGATTTGCTGATATTCTAAGTAACTATTCTCATTTATTTACTGTGGGCACTTGGAAACAGACATAGTCAATGCCTTCATGGAATTTAGCATCCAAGGAATGTAGAAAGAGATACAGGGGGAAAAAAGCCAAGCAATTAAAATAAAGTGCAATTTAAGTACATAAATGCACAGGGAGAAACACCTAACCTGTTTTGGAACTATCAGAGACTTGCTTTTAAAGGTAGAGAACAGGAGAAAAGGAGAAGAGATGTCTAAGGTTGTCCAAAGGCCTGAAGATGAGAAAGAGCGTAACTTATATTCTAGAAGCTGAAACAAGTTTTGTTTGACTAGAACAGATCGTACAAATGAAAAAAAGAGGAAATGTATGTAGAGAAATCAGGAATAGTGCAATAGTACATGTTCTCATCCCTCTTTATATTCAAGGTGTTTAATGATCAACAACGATTTTTGGATCATCAGACACCTGAGTGATAAATTAAACTTTTATCCTACTTTTCTACTTCATTGTAAATGAAAATTCTGACAGCAAGTTTTTCTAAAAGATCCCAAGGGGAGACAAAATCATTTGATATATTGAGGCTGTAAGGTACACCACCAAGACAAAAAAAAAAAGATCTGTGGGAGGAGAAAGGAACTTTCAAATAAAAGAATTATTACCCTTGCTCTATGTAGGTACAGTAGAGTCGGACTGACAAAAACCAGACTTGTAGCTGCAGTGAAAAAAATATTCAATTACTACTAGAAGTCTTATAATGATTATTACTATAACTAATAGACAAATTTTATTATTTTATTATAGTAAAGATTATAGGCCAGGCACGGTGGCTCACATCTGTAATCCTAGCACTTTGGGAGGCCGAGGTGGGAGGATCATGAGGTCAGGAGTTCCAGAGCAGCCTGGCCAACATAGTGAAACCTGTCTCTACTAAAAATACAAAATTAGCCAGGCATGGTGGTGGGCACCTGTAGTCCCATCTACTTGGGAGGCTGAGGCAAGGAGAATCACTTAAATCTGGGAGGTGAAGGTTGCAATGAGCCAAGATCATGCCACTGCACTCCAGCCCAGGTGACAGTGTGAGACTCCATCTCAAAAAAAATCAGCACCCTGTGTCTAGCTCATGGTTTGGGAATGCACCAACTGACACTCTGTATCTAACTGCTCTGGTGGGGACTTGGAGAACCAATTTCAATCCATTTCAACTACTAACTAATTAGGTATGATTAGATAATTTAATTAAACATTATAAATCTGTTTCATCAATGAAAATGGATGATAATGCATTCCTCATTGGGTTCTCCTAAGAGTTGGGAGAATCATGTGTAACTAAGTACATCAGAAATATAAAGGTTTGGTTAACACTGACTGTGATGATGCTATTTGTTATTGAGGCTCTGTAGGCTTTTCCAGTGTGGCAGCTAATTTAAAGAGCCCTTTACGTTAGTGAATTCATTAGGTAAACAGTAAAATCCTGAGTGTCTACCATGGGCAAAGTACTGCCACGTACCTTGGATGTAACAGTGTTCCCAAGCAGCCTGGACTTTACTATCAGAAGTTTATAGTCTAGTAGATTTAATCATACAAATACGTCTTTTAAATTGTGAAACATACCATGAAAAAAATCATGTTATGATTTTTTGGTTTTGGTATATGGAAGCATATCGAAAGGGCTCTAATTGAGATAGGATGATCAGAAAAGGCCTAAGGAGGGACACTTGAGATCAAGCACTGCAGAATGGTGAATATGACAGGCTGGGTTGGGTAGGGAGGGGGCTGGGACTGGTGAGAGTTCAAAGGAAAAACATCCGTACAAAGGTCCTGAGGTTAGAATGATTGGAATGAGTTCAGTTTTTGTGAAGAACTGAAAGGAGCCCAGCCTGAGCACAGCATAAGGAGCAAAAGCGTGTGTGTTGGGTGGGAAGGTGGGGTGGGGGGTAAAGGAAAAGATGAGGTTGGAAGTAGGTAAGGATCCTGTCATTCAGTGCTACGCTGTAAGCCATTGATGAGTTAGAAATTTGGTCTAAATGAAGAGAGAAACCAATGAAGCATTTCATACAGGGAAGTAGCAGGGTCTCATTTACGTTTTCAAAGGCTTACCCTGGCTTTTTAGTGCAGAACAGGTTGGAAAGGGGCAAAAATAAATATGGAGACCAGTTAGGAAGCTATTTGAATGGACAAGACCAGAGGTGATGGTGGCTTTGACCAGGTCAGTGGTAATGAGGTTGTCTTACATCTGTATCAGTAGCAAATTTGATGAACCAGGTGAAAACCTATTCTCTAAAAAGAAGGTAACATAAACTATATTACAGGATTGTTGTAAAGATTGAATAAGATGTGTGCAAACATAGGCCAAAGCCACAGCTATATACTAAGAACTCAAAAAATTTCCTCCCTGTTTTCACAAATACCAGACTGTTGGTTTCATGAAGATATTTATGTTATTCTCGTTTGAATCCACCCAGTCTTCTAGTACCGTGTTTCTTGAATGACTATGTATCACATGACTGCAAAATACTAAACCTTTTGGAAACAACATTCTAAGTCAGGAGAGAAAAAGCCTAGCAAACGTGTTTCACTTCTAAATTCTCGATTTGACTTTCTTCTGTTTCCTCTTTAGACTTAGATACCATAATTCCAAGGGCTCCTTAGAGGCTGTTTTGTGGGATGCTAAAGGCCATCCGAAATTCAATTTTGTTGTTGTTGTTGTTGTTGGAATGAAACATCATCCAGCACTTGCAGAATTATCCTTTAAGAACTACAAAGTGCTTTTCAAATGAAGATGCAGCCTGCTGATGAACTAGAAGGGGAAATGAAGGAACTGGATGATTTATATATCTATGTGCAGTAGGCAAGTGAATTGGCAAGATGCAAAAGATGAAATACCAGTGTCTCCACCCCATCTTACCATCATTTTGTATTGTAAAATTTAACTTTTTCTTTTTCTTCAGGATTTCTTGGAATTATGTCAGTAAAAAAAAAAATGCAGCTGGATCCCTGGCTTTGCTTTACTTTCTTCACAAGAATATAAGAAAGCTATGAATCTGGGAATCTAATACCCCATGTGTCCTTTTGAAAGGCATTGTCTATTGCATTGGGTTCATTTGTTTTGTTTGTTTTGTTTTGTTTTGTTTTATATAAGGATGTTAAATCTACTCTGTAAATTACTTCATCAAATTGTGCATTTAAAAGCAATTGATAATTCTAAAAAAGCATTTCCATAAGCAACACATCTCAATAATGACTAGAGTGTCTGATAAGGAAATAATAAATCCCATGATAAATCAGACCAATAACAAGTCAGAACAAAACTATTTCTAAGAGGGAAATGAAACAGTTTCTCTGGGTAAAATACAGTGGAATTACTCATTATACTGTGGCATGACACTAAAGACAATATATTAGGTCAAATTTTGGATATGATCAGGACTCTTTCTGAAAAAAAAAAAAAAAACGTCCATGAAGCACATACATGGTTTAGGTATGAACCCTGAGTAGAACAAATGGAAGATTATATGCTTTTTTTATGATGCACTGTCTGTAAGCTAAGTGAATAGAAGATGGGTAGATAATTCTTCAGCACTCCTGCTTGCCTGAAGTATTAGTGCACTCTTTAATAATAAGTCACTGTAAAAATTATAAAAAATTATAATGTCCATCGGTCAACTTATTATTGTAAGCACTAAACAAAAGATTGGAGAATAATCTTTGGCTGAGGTTAGGATCAAAGGCTGCACAGAGTGTACAAGCTATGATTGCAGGCTTGGTCCATTCCATGACTCTTATTATATCACATAAATCAACCAACCAGTAATGATTTATTTGGTGTCAGTGTCATGCTTATTCCCATTTTAAGTGCACTGAAGTTGATAGGGAAAAAATAACTAAAAGTAATATTTGGTTCATGGTATTCATTCGCTAAATTTGCTGAATGTTATGAATGAATAAATGAATAAAAGATTATTTTATTGCCTTTCTGGGAAATTGTTATGCCTTTTCAAAAATCTTTGTTTAGAGTTTCTTCTACCACTACCATCCACTACAAACCCCGGATGTTCTAAATCTGCTTTCCTATGTGACTGTACTAACACACTTACTTTTTAAAGAAATCTTTCTACACTTCACATTTTATCTCAATTAACCATATACATGTCTGTTTTACCAGAAACTATGTCTCATTCATTTTTATATCTGTGCTTATACAATAGTTGGAACATATTAGATGCTTCAATTATTAATTCATCCGTAAATTCATATGCTTATGTATTAAATGAGAACCTGTTATAATGAGTCCCTATGCTAGGTGTTGGCAAGGTACCTGTCACAGTCTCCAAAACTCTATAGCTGCTTTAGATTTCTGTTATTAGTGCACTGATCAACATAAGATGCAACTATTCTGTCAAACTATTAAGAAAAAAATAAACCCAACATTTATAAGTGGTAGTTTTCCAAGGCAGAAATGTGAATCCTGAAGCCAAATGATAAATTTGTTTATTATTTACTTTTTGTAGCATTACAATCTTAATTGTTATTCAGATATTCTACTAGGTCTACCTACATGGTTAGCTAGGCAACTAATGATCAAGTGAGCTGTCTTTTTTTGTTTGTTTTTTGATTTTTTTTGGTTTTATCTTGGAACTTCATGAAGAGGGTCATAATGTTGATTGAAAATCAGTTTTCAATAAGGTGAACCATGGTCAATATACCATATTGCCTTCTGTACTGGGAGGCAGTATGCAAAGTGTTAGGAGCATAGACACTGTTATCAGCCTTCCTGGGTTTAACCTTAACAATACCTTGAACATATGTACCTTGAACAAAGTACCAAGCCTTATTATGCTTTTTTGTTTTTGTTGAACAAAGTACCAAGCCTTACTATTTTTTTTGTTTTTGTTTTTGGATGGAGTCTCACTCTCCCTCAGGCTGGAGTACAGTGGTGTGATCAGCAGTTCACTATAGCCTCCCTCTCCCAGGTTCAAGCGATTCTCCTGCCTCAGCTTCCCGAGTACCTGGGACTACAGGCATGCGGCACCATGCCCTGCTAATTTTTGTAATTTTTTTTTCTTTTCTTTAGTAGAGATGGGGTTTCACTATGTTGGCCAGGCTGGTTTCAAACTCCTGACCTCAAGTGACCCACCCACCTCGGCCTCCCAAAGTGCTGGGATTACAGATGTGAGCCACTGTGCCCAGTCACCTCATTATGTTTTAACATTCTCTCACATTAGGTAAAGATATTCATGATGCTTACTTCACAGACTTGTAAAGACAGAAGAACACATGCAATGTACCTAGAAAAGTGATCAGTACATAGTAGATACTCAATAAACTTTAGCTATCATTATTAGCCATATATTTTTACATTGATTTTTATAAAGAATATAGATTCTGGGCCAGGCGTGATGGCTCATGCCTGTAATCTCAGCATTTTGGGAGGCCAAAGCAGGAGGATCACGAGGTCAGGAGATCGAGACCTTCCTGGCCAACATGGAGAAACCCCGTCTCTACTAAAAACACAAAAATTAGCCGGGTGTGGCGGCACAGGCTTGTAGTCCCAGCTACTCGGGAGGCTGAGGCAGGAGAATCGCTTGGAACCCGGGAGGCAGAGGTTGCAGTGAGCCAAGATCATGCCACTGCACTCCAGCCTGGTGACAGAGTGAGATTGCATCTAAAAAAAATTAAAAAAAGAACATAGATTCTGATATTCCTAGAGTTTCTCCTGATGAAAGTTAGACAGTTCTGTTTATCAGTCACATGAAGACATTTGTTTAACTAAAATTTTTATTTACGATATACTGAGATTCACATGAAGTTGGAATAAATCATACAGAGAGATAATCCACATCCCTTACCTATTTCCCCTAACAGTAACATCTTGTAACATCATAGTGCAATATCACAACCATGGAGTTGGCATTGATAACAGTTATGATGCAGTTCTGTCATTACAAAGACTCCTCATGTTGCCTTTTATAGCCATTCTCACCCACCCCGACTCCATCTCTCTGTTCCTGATTCCTATCACCCACTAATTGTTCCCCTTTTCTATAATTTAACTCCTTC
The DNA here is from genome assembly GCF_028878055.3 of Symphalangus syndactylus. Classification (NCBI taxonomy): domain Eukaryota; kingdom Metazoa; phylum Chordata; class Mammalia; order Primates; family Hylobatidae; genus Symphalangus; species Symphalangus syndactylus. The sequence goes on from NC_072426.2 coordinate 78,108,893, forward strand.
AGCACCATTTATTTAAAAGGCTGTCCTGTCGACCAGGCGTGGTGGCTCCCGCGGGAGGCCGAGGCGGGTGGATCATGAGGTCAGGAGATCCACACCATCCTGGCTAACACTGTGAAACCCCGTCTCTACTAAAAAAAATACAAAAAATTAGGCGGGCGTGGTGGCAGGCGCCTGTAGTCCCAGCTACTCCGGAGGCTGAGGCAGGAGAATGGTGTGAACCCAGGAGGCAGAGCTTGCAGTGAGCCGAGATCGCGCCACTGCACTCCAGCCTGGGCGACAGAGCAAGACTCCGTCTCAAAAAAACAAACAAACAAACAAACAAACAAAAACAAAAATTAAAATAAAAGGCTGTCCTTTCTTCATTGAAGTGCTTATACAGTTTTGTCAAAATACAATTGTGCATATTTTGGTGGGTCTATTTTTGGGTTCTCTATTCTACTATATTGACCTATGTATTTACCCCTCCTTAACCACACTGACTTAATAACTATATAGTTATTAAGCTATATAGTAGGTCTGAATACCAGATAGAATTATTTCTCTTACTTCATTCTTCTTTTTCAAGATGCTTTTAGCTATTGTGGGGCCTGTGCCTTTCCATATGAATTTTATGATAACTTACCTATGTCTGCAAGAAAACATACTGATATCTTGATAAGAGTCATAACTATAAATAATTTGAGGAGAATTGATATCCTTACTATGCTGAGTTTTCCTATTCACAAACACAATGCATTTCTTTTCTGATTTCTGTCAGCATTTTAAAATTTTCATCATACAGATCCTATACATGTTTAGTTAGATTTAAATCTAGGTATTTAATTTTTTATGTGCTTGCAAATAGTAATGTCTTTCTAATTTCAGTTTCTACATGTTCAATCTTAGTATATAGAAATCCTGTTAGTTTTTTTGTATTGATCTTGTAAGATCCTAGAACCTCGCTGTACTCATTATTGGAGTATTTTTGTATATCCCTGGGGTTTTTCTATGTAAATAATCATGTCATCTGCAAACAAGAACAGTTTTATTTTTTTTCAAATCTTTATTTCTTTTTCTTGCCTATTGTGTTGCCTAGAATTTTCAGCACTATTTAGAATAATAGTAGTGAGAGTGAATAGGTTTGCACTGTTCCCCATCTCAAAGGAAAGACATTGTCTTTCAATGTTATGTATCCTATTAGCTTGTAGATATCTTGTGGATTTTTAAAAAATCAAGTTTACGAAGTTCTCTATTCCCAGTGTGCTGAGAATTTTTATAATAAATGAGTGTTGGATTTTGCCAAATGCTTTTATTGGTGCTAGCTGACATAATGAGAAGATTTTTTTGTTGTTGTTTTTTAGCTCATCCATACAATGAATCCCATTGATTGCTCTTTGAATGTGGGACAAGCCTTGCAGACTGTAATAATAAATACATTTAAATTGTTTTAGAATAAGATGAGGTATTTCTAAATGTCTTTTGTGCAGCCATAAGGTGAAGAACCAATGAAATAAATCTCTTTTGGTCATGGTGTATAATTATTTTTATACATTGCTGAACTTGATTGGCTAATATTTTGTTGGAATTTTGCTTTCTATGTTCATATAAGATTTTTTAAAATTATACTTTAAGTTCTAGGATACATGTGCACAACGTGCAGGTTTGTTACATAGGTATACATGTGCCATGTTGATGTGCTGCACCCATTAACTTGTCATTTACATTAGGTATTTCTCCTAATGCTATCCCTCCCCCATCCCCCCACCCCATGATAGGCCCCAGAGTGTGATATTCCCCGCCTTGTGTCCAAGTGTTCTCATTGTTCAATTCCCACCTATGAGTGAGAACATGTGGTGTTTGGTTTTCTGTCCTTGCGATAGTTTGCTAAGAATGGTGGTTTCCTGCTTCATCCATGTCCCTACAAAAGACATGAACTCATCTTTTTTATGGCTGCATAGTATTCCATGGTATGTATGTGCCATGTTTTCTTAATCCAGTCTATCATTGATGGACATTTGGATTGGTTTCAAGTCTTTGCTATTGTGAATAGTGCCCCAATAAACACATGTGGGCGTGTGTCTTTATAGTAGCATGATTTATAATCCTTTGGGTATATACCCAGTAATGGGATGGCTGGGTCAAATGGTATTTCTAGTTCTAGATGCTTGAGGAATCACCACACTGTCCTCCACAATGGTTGAACTAGTTTACACTCCCACCAACAGTGTAAAAGTGTTCCTATTTCTCCACATCCTGTCCAGCACCTGTTGTTTCCTGACTTTTTAATGACTGCCATTCTAACTGGTGTGAGATGGTATCTCAATGTGGTTTTGATTTGCATTTCTCTGATGACTAGTGATGATGAGCATTTTTCATGTGTCTGTTGGCTGCATAAATATCTTCTTTTGAGAAGTGTCTGTTCATATCCTTTGCCCACTTTTTGATGGGGTTGTTTGATTTTTTCTTGTAAATTTATTTAAGTTCTTTGTAGATTCTGGATATTAGCCTTTTGTCAGATGGGGAGATTGCAAAAATTTTCTCCCATTCTGTAGGTTGCCTGTTCACTCTGATGGTAGTTTCTTTTGCTGGGCAGAAGCTCTTTAGTTTAATTAGATCCCATTTGTCTATTTTGGCTTTTTTTGCCATTGCTTTTTGTGTTTTAGTCATGAAGTCTTTGCCCATGCCTATGTCCTGAATGCTATTGCCTACGTTTTCTTCTAGGGTTTTTATGGTTTTAGGTCTAATATTTAAGTCTTTAATCCATCTTGAATTAATTTTTGTATTAGGTGTAAGGAAGGGATCCAGTTTCAGCTTTCTACCTATGGCTAGCCAGTTTTCCCAGCACCATTTATTAAATAGGGACTCCTTTCCCCATTTCTTTTTTTTTTGTCAGATTTGTCAAAGATCTGATGGTTGTAGATGTGTGGTGTTATTTCTGAGGGCTCTTTTCTGTTCCATTGGTCTATATCTCTGTTTTGGTACCAGTACCATGCTGTTTTGGTTACTGTAGTCTTGTAGTACAGTTTGAAGTCAGGTAGCATGATGCATCCAAATTTGTTTTTTTTTTGCTTAGAGTTGTCTTGGCTATGCGGGCTCTTTTTTGGTTCCATATAAAATTTAAAGTAGTTTTTTCTAATTGTGTGAATAAAGTCAATGGTAGCTTGATAGGGATAGCATTGAATCTATAAGTTACTTTTTTTTTTTTTTTGAGACAGAGTCTTACTCTGTCACCCAGGCTAGACTGCAGTGGCACGATTTCAGCTCACTGCAACCTCTGCCTCCCAAATTCAAGAGATTCTCCTGCCTCAGCCTCCTGAGTAGCTGGGATTACAGGCATGTACCACCACACCCAGCTAATTTTTGTATTTTTAGTAGAGACGGGGTTTTATCATGTTGGTCAGGCTGGTCTTGAACGCCTGACCTCATGATCCTCCTACCTCAGCCTCCCAAAGTGCTGGGATTACAGGCATGAGCCACCAAAGATTTTGTTTTGTAGCTTTTTTTTTTTTTTTTAACTTTTTCTAGTTTTGGTGTCAAGGTAACAGGAACTGTTTCTTCCTTCTCTAATTCTAAAAACAACTGATTAAAATTGGTCGTAATCTTTTAATATTTGGTAAAATTTGTGAGTGATTCCATTTGGGCCTGGAGATTTCTTTTTGGGGAGCTTTTTAATTACACATTTATTTAATGTTTATAGTACCATTATAGAACAGGCTATATATTTAATCTTGATTGAATTTTGATTATGTTTCATGGAATTGGTCAATTTATTCTGAGTTGTTGAATTTATAAGCATTAATTTGTTCATAGTGGCTGCAGAATCTGTAGTGTACATCCAGTTTATTCCTGCTACTAGTGATTTGTGTCTTTTGTCTTCTCTGTCTTGTTAGAGGTTTATCAATATCACTGATATTTTTAAAGAAAATTCTTTGGTTTTGTTTTTTTTAAGTTGTATTCCTATTCTCAGTTTTATTTTTACTATTTCCTTCCTTCTGTTTATGTTGGGTCTACTTGCTTTTCTTTTTCTATTTTCTTGAAATAATCAGGACAGTCTTAAGAGTTACAAGTGTTTCTATGAATAAATGCACTGGGAGAGCAGGTGTCCACTGGGATTATCAGGCCAATTAGAGAGGGTTGTCACCCTATTGATGACCTTAAGCAGTGGGACTGTAGGAATTAGATCCATGGCCACTTCATGTGTATCACAAGGGTCCTGGATCAGGATAACTGGTCAGCACTGGCTCTTTCGCTTCTTGCATGAAGTCCCTCATTACTAATCACAAAGAGCACAAATTGTTATCCTGTGAAGTTCCATAGTCCTGACACCCTAATATACTCAAGTTTGGTCTGCATTGTTGTTTTGGTACCAGGGGGTATGTGCTAAGTCTTATAATAAGGTTTCATGTATAGGTGAAAAGTCAGAAGTGGTAGCTAATATTTGTTGTGCCTCTGTTGTTGAATATGTTTAAATCTATAATTTACTCCTCATAAAAATATTGAGATAAGTATCAAAATCTTCATTTTGTAAAAAAGGGAATTAAATCTTGAAGAGGCTAAATCCTTTGTATAACATGTAGCAAATGGTAGAGAGGAGGTAAGAGATAGATGCCTAACTCCATCCTACTAAAAAGCTTTCCAGTGCACACTGTTTGCATCAACACCTGCTAGCTGTCATTACATACAGAGGAGGGTGCTCTGATCATGTAATCACAACTGTAGCTTCTAGAAAGGCCCCAGTGTATAATCATGATGAGATATGGTGATGTTGGATTCATATATGTAGTTGTTTTGATGAAGGAAAATAATAAATATATTTACATCGTTTTAGGAAAAATTAGATTTGTTAAATGTCCTTTGTGCAGCTATAAGAACCAATGAAGTAATATTTAAGCTACATTACCTCAGGAGAAGGTGTTGACCATGTCCTGAACAATCCATTTTATAGTTGGGAAATATTACCAGCATGTATGTAGTGTTTAAACCATAAATTATATACACACAGGGTCATAGGACATAATCAATGACATATATAGACAAAATTTGGAGATTGAGATCTGACAAAGATAATCAGTAGAGCCCAGTAGAAAATGAAGTGAAGGATTTGTGTATGTAATTATATTCAGGGTCTATCAAAATGTATACAGCTTCATTTTGTCTGCTTTAAAAGGAAACAAGTTATACATTTTCCTTTCTTTCATTCATACTAAGATGTAGATAAAACACATTTATTTACTTATTTACATTTAAACATTTATTCCACAGCTTTTACTAAGAAGTGCAATCTGTTGATTAATTTGTATTAAGTGCACAGAACTTACTATTCAGTCATGAAAAGGCAACCTAATTTTAAAATGGGCAAAGGACTTGAATAGACATTTCTCCAAAGAAGATATACAAATGGTCAATAAGCACATGACAAGATGCCTAGCATCACTAATTGCTATGGTTTGGCTGTGTCCCCACCAAATCTCAACTTGAGTTGTATCTCCCAGAATTCCCATGTGTTGCAGGAGGGACCCAGGGGAGGTAATTGAATCATGGGGACCAGTCTTTCCCATGTCATTCTTGTTAAAGTGAGTAAGTCTCACGAGACCTGATGGGTGTATCAGGGGTTTCTGCTTTTGCTTCTTCCTCATTTTCTCTTGCCACCACCATGTAAGATGTGCCTTTTTCCTCCCGCCATGATTCTGAGGCCTCCCCAGCCATGTGGAACAGTAAGTCCGATTAAACCTCTTTTTCTTCCCAGTCTCAGGTATGTCTTTATCAGCAGCATGAATACAGCTAATACAGTAAATTGTTACCAGTAGAGTGGGGTGCTGCTGAAAAGATACCTGAAAATATGAAAGTGACTTTGAAACTGGATAACAGGCAGAGATTGGAACAGTTTGAACGGCTCAGAAAAAGACAGGAAAATGTTGAACAGTTTGGAACTTCCTAGAGACTTGTTGAATGGCTTTGCCCAAAATGCTGATAGTGATATGGACAATAAGGTCCAGGCTGAGGTGGTCTCAGATGGAGATGAGGAACTTGTTGGGAACTGGAGTAAAGGTGACTCTTGTTATGTTTTAAGAAAGAGACTGGTGGCATTTTGCCCTTCGCCTAGCTATTTATGGAACTTTGAACCTGAGAGAGATTATTTAGGGTATCTGGCAGAAGAAATTTCTAGGTACCAAAGTATTCAAGAGGTGACTTGGGTACTGGTAAAGGCATTCAGTTTTATAAGGGAAGCAGAGCATACAAGTTTGGAACGTGCAGCTTGACTATGCATTAGAAAAGAAAAACCCATTTTCTGAGGAAAAATTCAAGCTGGCTACAGAAATTTGCATAAATAGCAAGTACCCTAATGTTAATCCCCAAAACCATGGAGAAAATGTCTCCAGGCCATGTCAGTGATCTTCATGGCAGCCCCTCCTATCACAGGCCCAGAGGCCCAGGAGGGAAAAGTAGGCTGGGCCCAGGGTCCCTATGCTGTGTGCAGCATGGGGCCTTGGTGCTCTGTGTCCCAGCTGCCCCAGCCTTGGCTGAAAGGGGTGAATGTACAACTTGGGCTGTGGCTTCAGAGGGTGGAAGCCTCAAGCCTTGGCAGCTTCCACATGGTGTTGAGCCTGCAGGTGCACAGAAGTCAAGAATTGAGGTTTGGGAACCTCCATCTAGATTTCAGAAGATGTAGGGAAATGCCTGAATGCCCAGGCAAAAGTTTGCTGCAGGGGCAGGGCCCTCATGGAGAACCTCTGCTAGGGCAGTGCAGAAGGGAAATGTGGGGTCAGAGCCCCTACACAGAGTCCCTAGTGGGGTGCTGCCTAGTGGAGCTGTGAGAAGAGGGCCACCGTCCTCCAGACCCCAGAATGGTAGATACACCAACAGCTTGCACCACGCTCCTGGAAAAGCCACAGACACTCAAGGCCAGTCTGTTAAAGCAGCCAGGAGGGAGGCTGTACCCTGCAAAGTCACAGTAGCAGAGCTGCCCAAGACCATGAGAACCCACCTCTTGCATCAGCATAACCTGGATGCAAGACCTGGAGTCAAAGGAGATCATTTTGGAGCTTTAATAAAAATTTGGTTTCCCTGCTAGAGTTCAGACTTGCGTGGGCCGTGTAACCTCTTTGTTTTGGCCAATTTCTCCCATTTAGAGTGGGTGTGTTTACTCAATACCTGTACCCCCATTGTATCTAGGAAGTAACTAGCTTGCTTTTGATTTTACAGGCTCATAGATGGAAGGGGCTTGACTTGTCTTTGATGAGACTTTGGACTGTGGACTTTTGGGTTATTGGGGTATTGCTGAAATGAGTTAAGACTTTGAGGGACTATTGGGAAGGCATGGTTTGTTCTGAAGTGTGAGGACATGAGATTTGGAGGGGCCGGGGGCAGAATGATATGGCTTGGCTGCATCCCCACCAAAGGTCAACTTGAATTGCATTTCCTAGAATTCCCACAAGTTGTGGCAGGGACCCAGAGGGAGGTAATTGAATAATGACGGCTGGTCTTTCCCATGTTATTCTTGTTACAGTGAATAAGTCTCATGAGATCTGATGGGTTTATCAGAGGTTTCCACATTTGTTCCTTCCTCATTTTCTCTTGCTGCCACCATGTAAGAAGTGCCTTTTGCTTCCCGCCATGATTCTGAGGCCTCCCCAGCCATGTGGAACTGTAAATCCAATTAAACCTCTTTTTCTTCCCACTCTCGGGTATGTCTTTATCAGCAGTGTGAAAATGGACTAATACACTAATCATTAGTTAAATGCAAATCAGAACCACAATGATATACCATTTCATACCCATCAGATGACTATCATCAACAAAACCCCAGAAAATAACAAATGTTGACAAGAGTATAAAGAGATTGGGACCATTGTGCATTGCTAGTAAAAATGGAAAATGATGTAGCCACTGTGGCAAATAATGTGGCAGTTCCCCAGCAAATCTAACATAAAATTACCATTTGATCAGAAGTTTCACTACATTTAACGTAGTGAAACAGTTAATGTATATACCCAAGAGAATCAAAAGCTGGATCTTGAACATATGCTTGTGCACTGCTATTCTTAGCAGTATTATAAACAATAGTCAAAAGGTGAAATCAACTCAAGTGTCCATCAACAGATGAATAGAAAAAAATGGTGTGTACACACAATGGAATATTATGTAGACTTAAGAGATGAAATTCTGACACACTCCATGACATGGATGAAACTTGAAGGCATTATGCAAAGTGAAATCAGCCAGCTGCAAAAAGACAAATACTGTATAATTCCATTTATATGAGGCACCTACAGTGGTCAAATTTATAGCCACAGAAAATAGAATGATGGTTGTCAGGGGCTTGAAAGAGGGGAGAATGGAGAGATATTGTTTAATGGATATAGCGTTTCTGTTTGGAAAGATGAAAAAGTTCTAGAGAAGAATGGTGGTGATGGCTGCCCAACAGTGTGTATGTACTCGATGCCACTAAACTGCACACCTAAAAATGATTAAAATGTAAATTTTATTATATATATTTTACCACAATTTTGAAAACTTAGCATCTTTGTCTGTCTAGCACCCTCCCCTGATTCAACAGCATAAATCAACTTAGCAAACTAAAAGCCAGTAAACTGATGTTTCATTTATTTCCTGCAAATAGTCTAAAAGTTATCTTTAGCATTTTATTTTAAAAATCAAGTTAGTTTGGTGGCTTGCTTCTCTACCTTAAAAATAGCATGGGTTATTGTTGAATGAGATAGTATGTAATGTAGATAATAAAAATAGTTCACGTGTTGGGCACTTTTGTGCCTGGCAATCTACTGTTTTACACGTTAGCTCATTTATTCCTCACCACAATTCTGTATGATAGCTATCATTTTTGTCATGCACCAATAAGCAAACTGAGGCATGAAGTCTTTTAATAAATTTCCTGAAGATAGTAAACCAGTGTATGGTGCATCCAGGATTTAAGCCCAGGTAGTGTAACTCTAGAAACACACCATTTATTCATTATCTGATTAATTATCTAATAACCATGAATATTACTCTTGATCTTGCTGAGCTTTTGTTTATTTCGTGGGTAATTTTGTTAGAAACTTTCTTACCTTTAGCCACATGAACCACATGCCAGCAGTGTGATAAGCACTTTCATTCATTATCTCAAGCTTCTGTACCTCCAGAGCCTACAACAATGCGTGGCACACTATGTGTGTTCTATAACTTTAAATAAATGAATAATGCAAAAAGAATACGTGCTTAATAAGGAAGGAATGGAATTTATTTCCAGTTCTGTGGCCAGAAGCCATTTGTATCTCGTTTGTGTGTCTAGGACCCATTGGAATGCAATGCAGCCAAGTTAATATTCAGACAAACTGCAAACTAATAAACATTAAGTTTCCCTAAGTTTCCTATTGCTTGACGGCACTTCATTGATGTCAGTGCTGAAATGGGCCAGCTCCACATCAGGACGTGATTGGGAAGAGGCTGTGCACTGATCTAAGAAAGAAATCTGATGAAAATATGTTTCCACTGCATTATTCAAGGAGATAGTATACAAAACTCTGTATATACAAGCATACCTCTAAATGTAATCTGAATATTAAATTTTAAATTAGTGCTGTACTTTTATCTCTAAAATGAAACTCAGAAAGGATGGCATAATTCCAAGAAAAAGAAGTTTGGAAACTTCCTTAACAACACTGTTAAGCATTCCTTAACAACAACACAGGGAGGTGCTGTTTTAAAATAACTCATGGGTCAAATAGCAACTTTTTGGATATTGGTCACTGTTTTGGTGTGGCCTGTGGAATGGGTCAGAGGGGGACAGTTTTCACACTGAAGGAAAAATATGAATATTCTATTCTTGATGGTAAGTCTAATGAAAGGGAAATGGAGAAAGAAGGCAATTTTGTCTCACTTCGCACCATAAGTGTGAAAGGACTCATAGACAATCAGACCAAAAATAAATGTTTTGTTTCAAGTAACCAGATACTTGAGGCAAAAGCATTTTTTGTACCTTCCTGTGTGTAAAATTATCTATCTCATTCACATAAAATTGGTTTTGTTACCATTATCGAGATACTTACAAAACAATGGTTTTTATTTTCAGGAGAATAGTGAGTTCATTTCTATTTGTTTGTTGTTTAGTTAGTTGGTTGACTGTTATGAGGGAGCAGGTGGGAAGGCTGGCTAGATAATTGTCCCAATCAATTACTTTTCTCCTGTGTGTAGGGTTGCTCTAAATAAGGATAGTACAGTGATCAGGCAAGTTACCAAGGTTGCCTGCTTCCCAGGTAATAAACTTCAAATCTGACAAATAGCCATAGGCACTTCATTCTTAATGCCACCAAAATGAATGGTGTCTTTCTAGTTTATTGGATGTTCTACATTAAAAAATGAGACAATGTGAGCATAGCTTTAAATTATTAAAATGGAGAAGATTTATGTTCATACCTTGTGTAAACTGGTTTACAGGATGCATTCTAAAACATGTAAAAAACAGAAGGTAACAAAGTAATCATGCTAGTGGTCAAGGGAGATTTTGCTTAAGTTGTGTTTTTGTAATTTGCATAAAAATTTATATGTTGTGTCAACTAAAATAAACTAGAAATGATTAAAAATCATACATACTATGTGATTATACATTTAGACATTTACACTTGTGTGTGTATTTGGGGAAAAAGACTACAGGTAAATACATCCATATTAATAGTATTTCTGGATTGTGGAATTATGGCATTTTTTTCTTTGAACACTTCAGATTTACAAAGCACTGGATAAGCAGGAAGAATTACTTTTATAATCAGCTATGATGGTAAGTTTGTTTGAGGTGCAGTCTCATTTTTCCCATGTAACAAAGGAGTGGGCCTTGACCCAATCAGACCTAAGTGTTGTTTTTGTTTTAATTTACATCAATCTGTTTATTTCATTTATATGAAAAGCACAGGCATGTCCCAGGTTCATAAAAAGCAAATAAAATCATTGCCCTTTGCTCACCTTGCTCTCAATTCAATAAACTAAAAAGAAAGGATATTTATTGTGAAAGGCACGATTATCTATTCTACATATCTATGTTGAGAATATAGCATGTGCAAGGAATTATTCTAGGTGAAACAGGGAATGCAGCAGTGAAAAACACAACCAAAACAACTTCCTTTAAAAAGCTTACATTCTAATGGGAGGAGAAGACATTAGCGCACCAACTATATATTATGCTAGAAGATAATACATGCCATGGAGATTACAAAAAATAAAACTGAGTACATGAAATGAATTTAGAAAAGGAGTGAAATTGAAAAATGGCTAGTTGCTAGTCAGGGTAAGCTTTATTTAGATGATATTTGTTTTTTCTTTTTTGATAACTTTTTATAGCTTTATGTTTAATGAATATCAAACATACTGTCAATATTTAAAGTGTAAATGAGATGAATTTAACATGTACGTGTGCCCATTAAACAATCACCATGAAAGAGATAGTGAACATATCCAACACACCCAAAGCTTTCCAGTTCATCTTTGTAGTGCACACTCATACCTCTCAGGTGTGAAGTAGTGAGCCATACGCATACACACAAATGCACACTGGGCTATCTCATTGTTTCAGGAGCATTTATTCAAAATGTTACCCTTATGTCCATGAATTGTCTCAGAACTTTATTAAAACTTAGCTGATATACATGTATGTAACTATATTAGTACTACATTTTCTTAATTACTATAACTTTGTAAGTCTTGAGACCAGGTGCTGTTCTCCAAATTTGTTGCCTTTCAAAGTAACTTGTCATTGTAGGTCCTTTGCATATCTATGTAAATTTCAGAATTTTTGTTTGTCAATTTCCAAAAGAAGAAATCCAGCTATGATTTGATTGGGACTGTTATAGATCAATGTGGGAAGAGTAGACATCTTAACAATATTGAGATTTATGACTTGTGAATTCCATTTATTTGTTATCTCAGCAATATTTTGCAGTTTTCAGATGTTCTGCTTTTTTCAGGTTTATGCCTAATAACTACACATTTTGATATTTATAATAATATCAAAATTACTGTAGTATTATAAATGTTTTAATTTTTTTCTCCATTAATTGTCAGGTACCTTTAAATCATAATTTAACTGGATGATACAACTGGATTTTGAAAAAAGTATACATATACGTATATTAAAAGTAATGTATTTTCTTGTTTGGCAGACTGACTCTGCTATCATATCATGTATTAGTCCAAATTCACAATGCTGATAAAGACATACTCGAGATTGAGAAGAAAAAGAGGCTTAATTAGACTTACAGTTCCATATGGCTGGGGAGGCCTCAGAATCATGACGGGAGGCAAAAGGCACTTCTTACACGGCAGTGGCAAGAGAAAATGAGGAAGAAGCAAAAGCAGAAACTCCTGATAAACCCATCAGATCTCGTGAGACTTATTCACTGTAACAAGAATAATATGGGAAAGACCAGCCCTAATGATTCAATTACGTCCCTCTGGATCCCTCCCACTACACGTGGGAATTCTGGGAGATACAATTCAAGTTGAGATTTGGGTGGAGACACAGCCAAACCATGTCATATCATAATGTAAAATTGCACTCAGTACCACGTAGCCTCCTCTCAAGGACAATATATCAAAATATATGGCTTGTTTCAGTTTATTTAGCATCACAAAACTCTAAAATTGCACTTACTTTTAGAAACCTGGAATAATAATATAAATGCCAGCTCATAGACAGATATAAGACTACATATGACAATTTTCTAAATGTCAATCTAACCACTTTTTAATTCTATATTCTCAATGTTTTTCCTCCTCTTGAAACTCACTCTTATTTTTTTTTTTATTTCAATAGGTTTTTGGGGAACATGTGGTGTTTGGTTACATAAATAAATTCTTTAGTGGTGATTTGTGACATTTTGGTGCACCTATCACACAAGCAGTATACACTTTATCCAGTGTATAATCTTTTATCCCTCACTCGGCTCCCATGCTTTCCCTCAAGTCCCCAAAGTCCATTGTATTATTCTTGTGCCTTTGTATCCTCATAGCTTAGCTCCCACTTAAGAGTAAGAATATATGATATTTGGTTTTCCATTCCTGAGTTATTTCACTTAGAATAATAGTCTCCAATTCCATCCAGATTGCTGTGAATGGCATTATTTTATTCCTTTTTATGGCTGAGTGGTATTCCATGGAGTATATGTATATATACCAGATTTTCTTTATCCCGTCATTGACGGATGGGTATTTGGGCTGGTTCCACACTTTTGCAATTGCAAATTGTGCTCCTGTAAACATGCATGTGCAAGCGTTTTGTTCATATAATGACTTCTTTTCCTTTAAGTAGATAACTAGTAATGGGATTGCCGGATCAAATGTAGCCAACTGATCTTCAACAAAGCAAACAGAAACAAAGTGGGGAAAGGACACCCTATTCGACAAATGGTGCTGGTATAATTAGCAAACCACATGTAGAAGAATGAAACTGGATCTTCATCTCTCACCTTACACAAAAATCAACTCAAGATGGATCAAAGACTTAAAGACCTGAAACCATAAAAATTCTAGAAGATAACATTGGAAAAAACTTGTAGACATTGGTGTAGGCAAAGACTTCATAACCAAGAACCAAAAGGCAAATGCAACAAAAACAAAGATAAATAGATGGGACTTAATTAAACTAAAAAGCTTCTGCAGCAAAATAAACCATCAGCAGAGTTAACAGACAACCCACAGAGTGGGGGAAAATCTTCAGAATCTACACATCCAACAAAGGACTAATATCCAGAATTTACAAAGAACTCAAATCAGCAAGAACAAAGCGAACAATCCCATCAAAAAGTGGGCTAAGGACATGAATAGACAATTCTCAAAAGAGGAAATGGCCAACAAGCATGGAAAAATGCTCAGCATCACTAATTATCAGGGAAATGCAAATCAAAACCACAATGCAATACCACCTTACTCCTACAAGAATGGCCGTAACAAAAAAATAAAAAAAGTTAGATGTTGGCGTGGATGTGGTGAAAAGGGAACACTTTTATATGGTTGGTGGAAATGTAAACTAGTACAAGCACTATGGAAAACAGTGTGGAGATTCCTTAAAGAGACGATATTTGAAGAAGAACTTGAGGTGAAAGTCGAAAATGTATAGCAATCTGGCAGAAGAGTGTTCCAAGCATATGGAACAGCCTGTGTGACAACTCTGAGGCAGGGATGTGCCTATCATGAGCAAACAAGAACAAGGAGGCCAGTGTTCCTAAAACAGAATGAGTGAGGAGGACAAATAATAGGTGATGAGGTCAGTGGTAATCAGGGACCAGATACCATGGCCTTGAAGGTTGTAGTAAAAACTTTAACTTTTATTTTGGTAAGAGGAGTGAGGTAATCTAGCCTAACATTTTAAAGTATCATGCAGTTGCTGTGAGGAGAATAGATTGTAGCAGGACAAATATACCAGCAGGAAGACCAGTTAGGAATCTAATGCAGTAACCCAGGTAAGAGATGAGGATGCCTTGGTCAGAGTTGCTAGCAGTAGAAGCAGTGAGAAGTAGTAAGATTCTATACATATTTTAAAGATAGAGCCAAAAGCATCTTTTGTCTGTGGAGATGGAGAGGCCTTAAGAATGACTCCAGAGATTTTAACCTCACCACCTGGATGGATGGAGTTGTCATTACTTGAGATAGTGTGTAATATATTTTTGTAAAGCACAGGAAATTCTGGTACATGCAGATTGACATGAGTTTTAAGTATTCTGTTGGAAATAATGAGTCAGCACTGGCTACACAAGTCTGGATTTCAGAAGAAAAAAGGCTTTTTGGCTAGAAATGCAATTTTGGGAATTGTTGGCATACATAACATTCTAAAATTTTGTGGACAGATGTCAGGACTTAGGCGTAAGGCATACCAGCTTTTAGAGTTGAGTTCAATGCAGTAAAATCAGCAAAGGGAACTGAGAAGGAGGACTAAACATAGGGTAGGAGTAGTAAGTAAAACGAGAAATGAAAATCTCTGAAGGAAGAGAGAATGATGAAATGTACCAAATGGGGTCTGTTTGATATAAAATAAGAAGGAGATGAGTTAGAGACAGTAAATACAGAAAACTCCTTCAAAGAATTATAAATAGGTAAGAAATGTGCCAGTAAGTAGAACAGAAAGTGTAACAAAAGGAAGAAGGCTCTTGTTTGTTTTGAGAAGAAATAATAACATATTTATTTACTCTTGGGAATGATCTAATAGTGAAAACAAATAGTAAAGGGGAAAGAGAATGTGGGGCAAAGTCCTTGAATGAGTGTCCTAGTGCTTAACTGAGGAGAGTCCAAGTAGAGAGGCACAGATTAATGTAGATTCTTACAGATAGTGTTGGGATGGGTGGCAGTTCTCTTCTGACTGTTTCAACTTTCTCAGTGCAGAAGGAGGCTAAATTTCAGACTGTACATACATGTATACATTTAACACATTGAGCATATTTTGTGTTCTGAATACTATCCTAGGCCTTGATGTGATTATGTCATCAGATGTTCTTGCCCTCAGAAAATTTGCACTCTAATGAAGATGTACAATTAAACTTAAAAAATTGTAAATGTTATGAGAAATTTTAGATTTCTATGGAAGTATACAAAAAGGGCATTTAATTCACTTGGCCATGGGTGGCACCAGAGAAATCTTCCCTCGCAAAGTAATCTCTAAGTTGAAACGTGACTATTGAATAGTGGTAGAGGGGCTATAAAGGGTACTTCAGATAGAAGGAATAGTGAATGGAAAGGCTGAAATATGAGAGCTAATATGGCAGTTAAAGGAAATGGCAATGACAGTAAAAGTAAAAAGGTTAATGGAAAGAGTAACTGAGGTTGAAAGACTGGCAGGGGCAAGATTATGTATCCATGTAGAAGACTTTGCAATTTCTCCTTTGAACATTTGGAAGGGACTTAAACAGTGAGAAGTTATGGACAGATTTGCATTTATACTCTAGAAAGAGGCTTGGCTCAAGTGTGACAAATAGAATGGAGTGAATTGAGGGGAAGTCAAGGAGAGCCGGTGAGAGACTATTTCAGTAAACAAGGTGAGAGGCAGTGTGTTGGAAGACTAGCCGTCATGGTGTTGCAGGAAAGTGGGTCCACTCGAGGATATTTGGGAAGAAGAATCAAGTCGGTGTGAGTAGTGATTGAATGTGGATGGTTGAGTGAAGAAAATCAAGCGTCACTAACAGAATATGGCTTGGTGGTAACTTTAAATGAAGTAAGATAACGAGGCTTTGGGGAAAAATTGCTGGATTAAACTTTTGACAATGCTATGTGATGCCCAAGTGGAGTTTTTGAAAAAGACAGAAATGAGTCTAAAACTCAAGGAAAGTTGTTGTTTGATTGAAATCATAAATTTGGAAGTCATCGGCATAGCTATAATTCAATTTCTAACCAACTACAAAGAAAAAAATAAAAACTTCAAAGAACAAATAGGCCAACAAATTGACATTCAGGTCACTGTTAACTTTTCTTATCACTAAGCCTGAAGGCCATTTATTCAGGTTTTCCTTTGTTCTTTAGAGGGTGAATTAGCATGTTCCTTTAATGTTTCCATATGGAATTCTCATGCATTTTGAAGTGAAAGGGTTATAAATGTCATACAATATTCCTTGGCATTTTTATTTTCTTCAAGTAAAGAACATTTTACTATAAAGCATTTATAATGATATTGATTTTGTTGGTCATATTCTCCAGCTACTAATTTTCCACAAAAGCTCGCTTGGGGGAAAAAAAAAGGAAAAACACTTTTTATTAGGATTTGAGCTTAACTGAGTTAGCTTGTTCATGGCAAAGAAGTCACTTATTGCTAACATGGCCCCTGCTGCTGATAGTCTTTCTCCATAAATCTAGCATGTCCTGTGAAAGGTTAATGCTGCAGTTTAGCAGCCAATTCCATCCAAAGTGTAGTGAAAATTAGCATACTTTTTTTTTACTTAGTTATGTGTATGCATATCAAGAGTCTTTTTAAAATTCAGACTCCAAATAATCCAACATTAAATAAATAAAAATAATTGATTGTGTTATGTATAATACTAGAGTTTTATATTCCTAAACTCATTTAAGTTTTTCAATCATACTTTCCAATTGGTCTTGTTATCTTTAATGATGTAGATGAAGAAAATGGGTGCCTGAAAGGTGGGTCTTTCTCCAGAAGTGAGAAATAAGTCATAATTCCCAAGTCCAAAACATCAACAAAAGTGAAAACATTATGGATAAATAATACTCTACGAAGGCTTGAACATTCGTCATTGTGCAAACAGAGAGTCATTGAGAACTGGCTCTGAGAATCCCAAGAATTTTTCTTGCTGTCCTTTTGTATATTGTCATTGTGTGCATTTCCCCAATGCTTTGGAAATAATTTGGAGTCTTTACAATGAAAGATGAGATCTTTATTGTGACAAGACAGAAATCTAATTTATCTCTGACATGGTTCCCCCTTTACCCAGCATAAATGGAGTGCCAGCTCAATGATGTCATTCCCTATAATATAGAATATCAAACAAGGAAGAAGTCATTTGGGGTCTGCACCAGGGAAAACAATGAACAATGTCTTTCAGTTTCTTGTGAGCACCACTGCAAAGGTTCCTAAATTTATCCCTAGCGTTTCCAAAAGGTAGAGATTGAGTATTGCACAGAACTAGTGTAACTAGCCTCTCAGGATCATTCTAAAGATAAAATGAGATAATTTGAGTAATGAGATCTAGCATAGTGACTTGAACTTAATATATTCTTATTTTTTTCTTTCTATGTTTCTAGGTTGATTACTTCAGGCTAGAAAAATACCTTTGAATTTTGAAAGAAAATCTCTCTCTCTCTCTCTCTCTGTGTGTGTGTGTGTGTGTGTGTGTGTGTGTGTGTGTATGTATGTGTTTGCAACTTTGGCTCTCTAAAAGGAAAAGTATAAAATTTTCTAGTTTCAGTTTTCTGCACCCTAAAATGTTAGGGTACTAACATTTAGATGTTAATTTCATCTAGGCTTAGATGTTAATTTCATCTAGGCCTGGAAAGAATAAAACAAACTTTCAAATCTGCTGATGTCAAAAGATTAAAGTATCTGTGCTAAAAATACATAAACAAAAACAGCAACAACCACAATATTCTAATGAAATGTAATAAGTGTAAAATAAACATATAAAATAAAAAAGAGAAAACAATAGAAAGGAATAAGCTAACAGAAGCTTTAAGCAATGTTACCCAATGAGAGTTTTGGAGGAATTTTGGAATTTTCAGGAGTTTATATGAAAAAGTGTAAGTTTAGGAAAGAGAGAAAATTATGGGCAGATACAGAAGGCATAAGCCATGTAGCATGTTTGGGAAACTTCACAGAATTTGAAACTGGCGAAATAAAAAGGCCAAAATTCTACATTGAGGCTGGGTTCTGATTGTGGTCTACCTTCTATGCAAAGGAACTGGACTTTTTCCTCAAAACAAGGAGAACCTTTGGAGAGCTGCCATCATAGGAATGCCTGGATCTGGCCTAGACTTAAAGATTAATTTTGAGTCACGATAGAGTTGCTCAAATTCAAAGACAAGTTTCATTCTTGACTCATCTCCACCCCTTACAACCTCCCATAACAAATGAACACAACAATCTGTTCATTTTACTCATTAAATATATTTTGAACCTGCCTCTTCCTCTCTACCCCTTCTGACACAATCCTGATATGAGCCACCATCACATGTCATTTGGATCTTTTACCTCGTTTTCTGACTTGTCTCTCAAGAAACCCTTTATCCCCAGATCCAATCTATACAACACCTAAAGGTCTTTTTAAACTACAAATCTGATCATGTCACTCCTTTGTTTAAAACCATTCAATGCCTTCTTCTAACACTTAAAGCCATGCAAAATAACCTACAAGGCCCAGAGAAATCTGGATACATTCTACGTCTTCAGGTCTACTCTGTACCACTGATCCCCTGGCTTCCCAAACTCCAGCCCTATCACACTTTGCTCAGCCCTTGTCTGCAACAATACTAATTCTGCCTAGATGCTATTCCTCCTGATTGGAACACCTCTTCCCAACATCACCTAGCAACATCAACCCTGCCTTCCCTTCAGCTTCAGACTGCTTTTTCCCTACCCCTCATCATGCCTGCAGTTACCTATCCAATACTTATCTTCCTGGCTCAACTGGAAATATGCAGGGGCCTTGTCTTGTTTGATGGTGAAACCAACATTAATAGCATAGCACCTATCGTGTTGTAGATAATGAGATTCTATGAAACAAACTTGCTGAATAAACGAATAAAGTGACTTGCTGTCACTGTACTACAAAGCCACAGAAAACATCATCTCTTGTCCTCAGAGAACTCACAATCTAACAGGTGAGAGAATAATGAACAAAACATGAGTCGATGTTTTATCCTCCTTCATAGGGACAAGCAGGGGCCATGATAACACAGAGGAAAGAGCGAATAAAGAAAAATCTTTGTGGCAGAGGTGAAGTTTGAATTAGTTCTGAGAGAAAGCATTGAAGACACTGTAGTCAGGCTGTCAGAACCTCAGGAAAAGGAAGAAGGAGGCAAGGATGCGTGCAATATAAAATCATGAATCATTATTGTCCCTGGATCCAATAATTACATATTTGAATATTCGATAGTGACATCAAAAAGCACAGAGAACAGTAATAGACTTTATCTCCCTGAAGTAGAAATAAGTGTGAATTGTCCGTGCTGTGAAGCTGGTGTGCAGAGTGGTTGCTTTGGTAGTTAGTGAGCCCAATTGTCTGCCAAACATCCTTATTGCTTAATGGTATCGTGGTTTTAAAATGTATTGCCATACACACATTCATAGTTCAATTTACTACATCTGATATGTTGTATATGGTATGTAGATACTCGAACATCTTACAGCATAACTATTAATTTGAAGAAGTCCAATCTAAATGTTAAAATATATATCATGTATACCTAGTAAATGTATACATGCTCACATATGTATAATCTTATGAATAGAGTATATAGTAATAAAATAATCCTATTATCTTATACCACCCTAAATATTTTTCACACATTATCTAATATTATTTTCACAATATTCCCCAAGATACTGATGTTAGTATATCCATTATACAGTTTAGGAAACTAAAGGTTTGATAGGTTAAGTAACATGTCCTTTACCTGAGGGTTAGAACGAGGATTTTAACTCATGTTTTCCAGCTCCATAGCACATTCCCTAATATGATACACTGCCAAAATAAATACATTAGATATTTAATTATACACTGGAAATGAGGAAAAATATTAAGGTTTTTCAATGCAATAAATGAGAGAGGCAATATTCTTATGGCATGGTTATGGCAGATAACAATAACGGTCTTTAAGATTCAAAGGCAACCTCCTGCATGTGTGTTGAGTTTGTTGGTTTTACTTTCAGTAGGAAGCACAGCCTGCATGACTAAGCTTTCCTACTGCTGTGAGATTAATTTCAGGTATCAGAGGTGTACTGGTGTGCAGTGATGGCTGGATCTAATGCTCCTGGAGGCACACCTATTCCTCATGTCATGCTCAGTCTTTTCTGTTGCCCTTCCATGTGTAAAATAGACTAAGCTTCCTTGGTATTGTCTTATAAAATATATAACAGAGAACTTAAAGTGAAATTGCTTTGTATTGCAGAATAAAGGAAAAAAGCCAGATGAGAGTAATTGCAAATATGCATATTCCTTTCATGTTTGAGTTTTTACTCTTTTATTTAAAAAACATTAAAACATCTGTCCCACTCTAGGCCCTTTATATAAGTTGATTCATCCTTGCAGATCAGAAGGCCAGTGATAATAGCAAAAGTACAGGGATGTTTAAGACTTTCCCAGTAACTTTACAGCTCTCTTCTCTACATCTCTTATTCTTTGCTTTTCTACACATACATTTCCATTGGTGCACTGCTCCCATTTAGCTCATGAGACATCCTACCAGACCTGTGATCTGATTGGTCCCTAGGTTAAGCGTAATGAAAGTTTTAGAGAAGGGCTTCACCACAGACCGCTTCTAGACTTAGTCTGACTGCCTATCCTGATGTTCTTCCCATCAGTGTGGGCAGATTGAACATATTAATAATGCTTGGTGCCAGGGATTGTGGTAATAAGACACCTACATGAGAAGAGGCAGAGCTTGTTTAGTCACTTATTTTATCAGAGCTTTCTGTTTTTTTCTTTTTTTCTTTTAGGCACTTTTTATTTTCCAAAAAAAAAAAAATTGTCGTTAATATGTAAACATCTCATTCTCTCAAAAAAATTCTACAACTATACAGCTGTTTGCTCCATTATTTGCATAGGAAATGACCACGATACAAAAATAAGAGGGAAAAAAAGCAAAACAGCAACCGATTTATGCTTTTCATGTAGGTGTGTTTCCACGTATAAACATTTTGAAGCCTCTTACAAAATTATTTACATCGTTTGTCATCTATTTACATCTTTTAAGAGCAACTTTTCTAACAAACAAAACTATAATTTATCAAGTTATGAAAATTGTCTTCTAGAAAAACTTACTATATTACCACAAAATAAATAAAGATAAACAATATTTTAAAAACAAAATTAAATTTTCATTTCAATTAAGACCCCTTTTGGCATTTTGCTTATTTATTCTGCCCTTTGGTTAACAGCATCAGCATCACATTACTATTTTATATTGCATATCTGTAGCACTTGCTTCCTTAAGTTTTCAACATATCATTTATATTTAAAGGCAGACACTGAGTCAGTATTAATAGATTAACTAAACTGCACTGTAATTTAGATAAAATTACTGTGTCTCACTGTATATTACATGCAAAATCCACACAAATTGTCATTTAACCAACAGTACCGCACGAGCGAACATCTCGATATATGAAAACTGCATCATCAACTCAACGTTTCGGTACATGAAACTGCATCATAAATGCAACATTGTCATATGTGAAAACGACATCCTAAGTCCTTCTTTTTAAAAATGACATTGCATTTAGCTTATTGTAAGAGGTTGAACTTTTGTATTTTGTAACTGTCTTTAAGCTCTTCAGTTTATAATGAATAGAAAATGCCTTTTGTATTTAAAATAATCCTATTTTAATCAGTGCATGATATTTGCTTTTTAAAAATTCATTTGAATGATTATTCCTTCCCTCTAAAATGATTTTGGCAATGTTGAGAGGTACCTTACCACAAATCCTAGCTGTAAGTGTATTCATGGTTATTTTCAAAAGACTTATGACTTTTCCCCAAAAGAATCCTAAAAAACTTGTAATAAACCCATAAAGCTGATTTGCATATTTACAAAATTTTGAATAGCAAATATAGGCAACTCACATATGTATATATTTTTTAAAAACCCACACATTTGTTCAGTGGCTATTTGTGAATTGCCAGGTACACTGTATCTCTAAGGAATTACCTACTATTGAAAAAAACTACTCAATGCCAAGTAAAATCTTGACATACAATCCATTCTTCTTCTGGTGCCTGCCAACTGATTTGTTTACTGAACACTGTCACATTAAATGATGGTGCCTAGGTAAAAACGCTGCACACACTCCCCTCCACCCCCACCCCTTACCCACGTTGAGATGTGGCTGCCTGTCATGAGATGAGATCTGCTTGAGTAAAGCCATATACATTACAGCAAGCATTCCAGATTCTTAAAATGACCAAACACTTTGGTGTTAATACAATGTGTTCCTTGTTTTCTCAAATATACACAATATACATTTCCAGTTTTAGTTGTGGTTTTGTTTTTGTTTTTTTTTTTTGTTTTTGTTCTTTTGTTTTTATATAGGAACAGTTAGGTCTGTCGTTTGAGAGGGAGCCCAGGGGACCTAGAACGGGTCACACGGGCAGTGCTCAGTTCTGGTGCCTCTTCATATGCAGGGCCAGGTGGTCAGAGCACGAGAAGCTGCGGTTGCACACCCCACACTGGAAGGGCTTGGCGCCTGTGTGCTTCCGGTAGTGGTGGGTCAGTTCATCCGATCGCGCGAACCTCCAGTCGCAGCCTTCCCAGGTACACTTGTATGGCTTTTCACCAGTGTGAGTCCTCAGGTGAGCTTTTAAATGAGAAGACTTGGTATAAACTTTTGTGCAACCAGGGTAATCGCAGTAGCG
Source organism: Symphalangus syndactylus (assembly GCF_028878055.3). Lineage (NCBI taxonomy): Eukaryota > Metazoa > Chordata > Mammalia > Primates > Hylobatidae > Symphalangus > Symphalangus syndactylus. The sequence continues at coordinate 78,131,926 of NC_072426.2, forward strand.
GATGCGTCGTTTCCCCAAATCGGGATTACTCCTTCTGTTGTATCTGACAGGTTGGATGTTTTGTGAGTTAACTGGCAGGGTGGTGGGTAAATTTGGATTGTGAATTGCCAGTTTAGAAGCAACTGTAGCAGCATAGGATGGAGGTGGGGTTAAATTCTGGAGCATCTCTGCTTCTCTATCTGGACTTCCAGGCTCTGAGCTTGGTGGTGAAGGGGGAAAGTAAGTGGCCTGTTGTGGAAGAAACTGACGTGGCATTGTGTATGTGCAAGGGGGCATGCCCTGGAATGGTTTCACTGCAGTCTGCGGAACAGCAGAGGTGTGTGTGTTAAGGCCTGCCATGGCAGCTGACATAGAAACATTAAGAGTGTCCATTGCTGCTGTCTGGTTTGTAGAACTGAGCATATCTAGATCCCGTGTATTCAGTAGCTGGTACAGGTGGCCCTGCTGGGGAGGGACAGAAAGATGAAGATCTGGTGTAGGAAGTTCTTGTTTGATGAAAATATTGTTCACCTCTGGAGCTGCGGTCTGGTGTGAGCTGAATATGCTGGTGAACTCAGGGAGGGTCCGGGTCGGGGCCGGAGGAGGGGCAGTCGTTACACTCTGGTGGCTGAAAATGGCAACAGGTTCTGTCTTGATGTGTGTTACGCACAGTCTCTGGGATTTGTAGAGGCCAGTTCTCAGGTGAGTGATGTCAGGGAGGAGGACGTTCATGTTGATAGTGTAAGGTACCCTTCAGTGTCAGTGAAGAACTGGTCTACGACTGAGGCACTGTCTCGTCTATACTTTTTATGCTCTGGAATTATAGCAACTGGAGGAAGCTGAGGTGTCAGATACTTCATTTCACATCTTGTCTGGACCAGCTCCTCTGGAGGCAGCCGCGGGCCGGCGGCGGGTGGCTGGGCCGGCTGCGGGGCCTGCGCAGGCGCGGGGTGCGCCTGCGGGCGGTGGCGCGCGTGCTTCAGCTTCTCGCCAGGAAAGAGCGCCGCGTCGCGGGCCGGATTCTCGGCGCCCAGCACCGGCTTGAGCTGCGCGAACACGGGCTCGTACTGCGGCGCCGGCGGCTGGGGCACGGGTCCCAGGCGGGCGCTCATGCTCAGCACCCGCGTAGCCATGGGCACTCGGGGGCGCGGCTCCGGGCGTGGGTCGAGCGCACTTCCCACCTCACCCACGCTGGCTTGGGCCGGCGAGCTCAGCGCAGGGCTGCCGGCGGAGGAGGGGAGGTTTCGGGTGGACCTCTCAGACAGCAGCAGGCAGTTTTCTAAGGCGCGCACGAAAAGCAAAACTCTTCCGCTCTTCCACAGGTAAACGCCAACGTCCTCCGGGCGGCCACTTTCTCCTGCCCCGCCCCACCGCGCTCTCAGGCTCTCCGGAGCCCGCTCCCGCCACCGCCGACCTCCGCGAGAGAACTGCGAGCGCGCGTACCTGCCCCGTGACTCTATCAGAGCTTTCTAAAGCAAGGGAATCAGCCATCATCACTGTGTTAGCTGGAAACTCATAGGTAGGCAGGGGAGTGGAAAACATCATAGTGAACAGAAGAGAAGGGTTCAGGTATGCTTTGATTGAATGTGGTTGGCATGAAGAAGCTGCAGTTGCACTAATTAGAAGCAGGGCATCCTCTGTAATTGGTTTGGGGAGCATATTGGCTTTTTCTGATTGGTCCTGAGGTGGAAGCAAAAATAAGGGAAGCTATAGTCATTGAACAAATCCTATCTGTTCTGGGTCAGTTGCTGCAGAGCTTTTGGTTTGGTTTCCTGGGGATGATTGCTGCTGAGATTAGGGATCAGAGTACAGGGGTGATATTGGTTGGAAAGTGGAACCTTTATAGGGAAGAATCAAGGGAGGATTCAGCCATCCCTGATTTTGAAGGATTAGTAGAAGTTTGCCAAATATCAAAACAAGGGAAATTGTCACAGAGAGAACAGCAGGCACAGAAGTATAAAACAACAAGGCATGTGAAAGGGCCCTGACTATATTTTGGAGTTTTGAGAATATGACTAGGGCCAAGTTCCACAGAGCCTTATACACAAGGCAAAGGAGTTCAATTAACCCTAAAACAAATAAGGATCTAGAAGGAATTTACAGCCCAGAAGTAGTGCTGTCAAGCTTGCTAAGTGACAAAATATGCTGGACAGGGGGTAGCTATTTGTGAAAAAGGCCTTGGGATATCTAGGACTCAATGACTAGAGCAACAGTCAAGCCAAGGTCAGTAGCAAGATATTGGGATGAACAATACCACGTCAGGTAGACAGGATTGTAGGAGTACTGGAAACAAGATTTAAATTCAGGACATAGACAAGTCACGTGAGGTAGCAGCACACAGAAACAAGAACTTACCCTCATGAGGCTATTTTAAAAGGCCTTAATATGAACGATTCTGCTCATAATGGTGAACATCTTTAAAGTGCTGCTCAGCACCTGACATGTAAGACTGAACTGGATGCACATTTTGAATATGCAAAACTCTTTGCAAAGATAATTGTAATTGTCCCGTTTCTATTATTATTGTTTATAATTACAACACAAGAAATCAGTATCCAGGGATAAATACATGATAAACAATATTAAAATGTTTAATCCAGTAGTTTTAGATGAGAATTTATTTTAGCTAATGACCCCAGGTGTCATGCTTCAGAACAAGGGTTTGCAAACTATGGCCCCCAGGCAAAATCAGGCATGCACCATTTTTGAGAAGGTCTGTTGGAACACAGCAATACCCACTTATTTATGTATTGTTTATAGCTACTTTCACACTACAACAGCAGGGCTGAATCATTGTAACAGAAATTGTATGGTCTGTAAAGCCTAAAATATTTGCTATCTGGGTTTTTTTTTTTCCTTTCCCCTTGAGATGGAGTCTTGCTTTGTCACCAAGCCTGGAGTGCAGCGGTGTGATCTTGGCTCACGGCAACCTCTGCCTCCCGGGTTCAAGCAGTTCTTCTGCCTCAGCCTCCAGAGTAGCTGGGATTACAGGCACCCGCCTCCACGCCCGGCTAATTTTTGTATGTTTAGTAGAGAAGGGGTTTCACCATGTTGGCCAGGCTGCTCTCAAACTCCTGACCTTGTGATCCGCCTGGCTTGACCTCCCAAAGTGCTGGGATTACAGACGTGAGCTACCGCACATGGCCTGCTATCCGGCTTTTTACAGAAAAAGTTTCCCAGCCTTTGACTTAGAACCCAGGGCAAATGGAACAAAATATATTCTAATTACTTGACATGAAAATAAACATAATATGTGAATCCTATCTTATGTGCATAATCTTCATAGGAGGTAATATCAGTCCCATGGTGTAGATGAGGAAGGTGAGGTTCAGGGAGATTAAGTAATATTTTGAGCAGAATATAACAAATATCCAAAGTATGGTTTTGACTTATGTCTAACTAGCTTCAAAGTCTTTCCACTTTGTCAGATTTTCCCAATTGTAACTTGCTATTTAATTTAGCAAACATTGAATATTTACTTCCCCGGTACCTGGTAGGTCACTGAGGTAGATTCTATAGAGGTAACTTGCCTTCAAGAAACTAAAATCTAGTGAAAGAACCAGAGAACCAGACAAACATGGCAAAGCATGAACAAAGGCAGGCCGTATAGGTTTATCAAGTGTAGAAGTTAAGAGCCTGCCTGTCTTGAAGTCCTGGGTCTGCTACAGGTAAGCTGGGCAACAAATCTAGTTATGGGATCTTTCTGTCATGCAATTTTCATGTCCATTAGGAAAAGATGATAGTTACTTGTCTTATGAAGATTGTGAGGAATACTGCATTATTTTATTCAATGCATACTACTGAGCATCTACTAGAAACTGATATTGTCTGAGGCATTTGAAATACCTCATTGGACAAACCACCACTGCTTTGTAGAATTTATGATTGCCAGGGGAAGAGAAACAATAAACTGTAAGCATTATTAATAAGTTAATTATATAAAATATTAGAAGAAAATGAGCACTGTTGAAAAAAGATAACTAAGTATAAGAGAGTATGGAGATCAGCAACATGGGGCAGTGGGGAAGGGGAACTGCAAATTAAATAAAGCCATCTGAGAGAGCCTCCTTTAGAAGGTGAGTTAGGAGTGAAGACTCAGAGAAGGTGAGAGAGTTGGCCATGTGCATTTCTGGCTGAGAGCACTCCCAGCATGAGGTGGTTGAGGGGAGCAGCAAAAGTCTAGGCCATGTCTGAGGTAATAACTGTGCTATCCAAGGAGAGGTAAGTGTGCCAGAATGGTTAAGTTGGAATAACCAAGGGAAAATAATTCAAAGATGAGGGATCAGAGGGGGTCTGGTTCATGTAAGGCTTTAGGGGTCTTGTGAGGACTTTGAATTTCAATCTATCTAGATATCCTTGCAAGGCTTTAAGAAGAAAAGGATATAACCCTTTGAATATTTAGAATAATGCTTTACTTAGCTTATAGTAAGTGCTCAAGAAATATTAGTTGTAATTATTTTAATGTTGTTATCATGTTGTGTGTATCCCTAATGGGGGATAGCTCATTGTCTATGAAGGAGGTCAGTGTATAAGATGAGACTGGAGAAGCAAATAGTTGCCAGATTATAATTAGTGTCGCACCAAGAAGATGTTGTACTTGATTGTGAAGATGGTAAGAAACGGAAACAATTTGAGACCCATGGTCACAGGAAGACTATGAGTTTAGTCTTAAGCTAACCCAATTTGGCCTATTTGTCTCCTTCCTAGGAGACTGAGATAGCTGAGATCTGCTGGGGTAGAACTGGAAAATCTACTTCATTATTTCTAGGCCAGATCTTGGCATTCCTATGATTATAGCTCTCCAAAGGCTCTCCTTGTTTTGAGGAAAAAGTCCAGTTCCTTTGCATAGAAGGTAGAACACAATCAGAACCCAGCCTCGATGTAGAATTTTGGCCTTTTTATTTCATCAGTGCCAAATTCTGTGAAGTTTCCCAAACATGCTACATGGCTTATGCCTTCTGTATCTGCCCATAATTTTCTCTCTTTCCTAAACTTACACTTTTTCATATAAACTCCTGAAAATTCCAAAATTTCTTCAAAACTCTCATCGGGTAACATTGCTTAAAGCTTCTGTTAGCTTATTCCTTTCTACTGTTTTCTCTTTTTTATTTTATATAAGTTTATTTTACACTTATTACATTTTATTAGAATATTGTGGTTGTTGCTGTTGACTCTATATGAAAATAACTGCCCTCAAATTATTTTCAGATCACAAATTTTTAATGAAAGGAGATGGTGGCCGGGCGCAGTGGCTCACGCCTGTAATGACAGCTCTTTGAGAGGCCAAGGTGGGTGGATCACTTGAGGTCAGGAGTTCGAGACCAGCCTGGCCAACATGGTGAAACTCTATCTCTACTAAAAATACAACAATTAGCTGGTCATTGTGGTGGGTGCCTGTAATCCCAGCTACTCTGGAGGCTGAGGCAGGAGAATCACTTGAACATGGGAGGCAGAGGTTGCAGTGAGCTGAGATCATGCTACTTCACTGCAACCTTGGTGACAGATCAAAACTCTGTCTCAAAAAAATAAATAAATAAGGAGATGGTATGTAATCAATATTAATTTTGGGCCTCTCATGTTAGCTAATACGTTTAAACCTAGGACAAGATAGAAACTGACCGAGATTATTAGCATGTTTCAGTGCATAATATTTTAAAATAATTCAACACTGACACATAATACTATACTATTCCACTTAGATATTAAAAAATGGTAACAGAAGTCTCACGTTCTTGTCCTGGCATGGTGGCTCACATCTGTAATCCTAGCACTTTGGGAAGCCAAGTGGGGAGGATCCCTTGAGCCCAGGAGTTTGAAACCAGACTGGGCAACATAGTGAGACCTATCGCTACAGAAAATTTAAAAACTAGCTGGGCGTTGTGGCAAGCACCTGTAGTCCTAGCTACTGGGGTGGCTGAGGTGGGAGAATTGCTTTTCCCAGGAGTTCGAGGCTACAGTGAGCTATGATCACATCACTGCACCCCAGCCTGGGTGATACAGTGAGAACCCTGTCTCTTAAATAAACAAACAAAAAATAATCCCAGAACTCTAATGTTCTTATATGATATAGGACTTTTAAAAATTAGTCGGGCATGGTGGCGCATGCCTGTAGTCCCAGCTACTTGGAAGGCTGAGACACGAGAATTGCTTGAGCCTGGAAGGCAGAGATTTCAGTGAGCCGAGATCATGCCACTGTACTCCAACCTGGATGATAGAGCGAAACTCTGTCTCTAAATAAATAAATGAATGAATGAATGAAAGTATACCAAAAGTTTTAACTTAACAAATTTTATTTATGCCTCACATTGATAAAGTGATAAGAACTAATAATACTAACACACATATAGGATATTTTCCAAAATTTTTTTTTAAAAAAATTAAACCCTTATGATATAGGAAATAATTTATTTTATTTATTTATTTTGTGAGACGGAGTCTCGCTCTGTCACTAGGCTGGAGTGCAGTGGCGCGATCTTGGCTAGCTGCAACTTCCGCCTCCTGAATTCAAGTGATTCTCCTGCCTCAGCCTTCCGAGTAGCTGGGACTACAGGCATATGCCACCATGCCCAGCTAATATTTGTATTTTTAGTACAGATGGGGTCTCACCGTGTTGGCCAGGATGGTCTCGATCTCTTGACCTCATGATCCACCTGTCTCAGCCTCCCAGAGTGCTGGGATTACAGGTATGAACCACCATGCTCAGCTGCAAAGTGATTTAAATTTATCAACAATTTTATCTTAATGCAAAATTTTTGTCATTTGTGATATTTTCCAATAGCTTATCTGAAATCGTTAGAATCAGATTTCAAAATAAGATTTCAAAGTCAGATTTCTTTGAAATCACAATTCAAAAATATTTAGATTTTAGAAAGGTAACGTGGTAAATATACTGCATATTTTGGAATATCCCTAGTGGCAAATCATATGAATAATCACATGAACTGGGATCAATAAAGGCTACCCCTGGCCGGGTGCGGTGGCTCACACCTGTAATCCTAGCACTTGGGGAGGTTGAGGTGGGTGGCTCACCTGAGGTCAGGAGTTCAAGACCTGCCTGGCCAACACAGTGAAACTTCATCTCTATTAACAATTAGCTGAGTGTGGTAGTGGGTGCCTGTAATCCCAGCTACACGGGAGGCTGAGGCAAGAGAATTGCTTGAACCCAAGAGGTGGGGATTGCACTGAGCCAAGATCGCACCATTGCACTCCAGCCTGGGCAACAGAGCAAAAACTCCGTCTCAAAAAAACAAGACTATAATACTCCTACATCATCATAGATCAGATTTTACCAAACTTACGTTTAGGTATTCATAAATGTTGAATTTTGTAATTCCGTATGAAGAATTGTAGATCTGCATATATTTTCAAATACTAATAGTTATAATTCCATAGTTTATAAGTCAAATTTTTGGTTATTTTCATTATTAATACTTTTCCATTCATCTACCCTTTCTAATAGAGAATACAATATGTTTCGTTTTCTTTTTTTTTTTTTGAGATGGAGTCTCGCTCTGTCCCCCAGGCTAGAGTGCAGTGGCGCAATCTCAGCTAAGCGCAACCTCTGGCTCCCAGGTTCAAGCAATTCTCCTGCCTCAGCCTACTAAGTAGCTGGGACTACAGGTGCGTGCCACCATGCCTAGCTAATTTTTGTATTTTTAGTAGAGACTAAAATTTTAATTTTGTATTTTGTATTTTTAGTAGAGATGGGGTTTCATCGTGTTGGCCAGGCTGGTCTAGAACTACTGACCTCAAGTGATCCACCCACCTCAGCTTCCCAGAGTGCTGGGATTACAGGTGCGAGCCACCCCACCTGGCCAAGAATGCAATGTGTTTCAAAGTTGATAGTCTAGTCTATCATTTATCCACGTTTCTATGATGAACTTAAGTAATTTCTAATTTCTCCCTATTGGAAATAATGATGCTACAAATAATTTCATTTATGTATATTTTTGTTCATTTGAACAGTTTCCTTAGAATAAATTCCAAAGCATAAGCCACTAGAGCAAAGAGAATTAAATCCTTTTATTTTTAAAAACATTGGCAGATTTCCTCCAGAAAGCACTATGCTAATTTACAATGCCCCCAGAAAAATATTACTATGCCTTTTTGGTAGTATTATTAACCGGACCATCGGTATTCCTTTCTTATGCCCATTTGATAGTGTAGGATGGTTCATTTACTTTTTTTAATATTAGCATTTCTTTAATTGCTACTAGTGAAAAGAACACAGTGCCATATATACATGTATGTATTAAATGTGCATTCATTTTCTTTGTCCTTTTGTTGATCAAGGTCTTAGTGGTGGCCATATATATTTGAATATGTTTTCAGTTATTAACCCTTCATCATGTTATAGTTACTTTGGTCATTTTACTGATGCTTAATTGGTAAGAATCAATTTCACTAGGGATAAAAGTCAGAAGAACAGAAATTGTGAGTTCCTTTGTGAAGATCCAAGGACCTTCAAGGACCCCAGAATAGGCAAGAACAATCATTCCTATTTTTCATCTTCAATGGAAAAAAGAGCCCATTATACCTTTCTAGCCTATTCTGGAATAAATAACAATTAAATTTTAGTTAGTGTAAACTAACAAAGAAAACACTGTAAGTTAATGAAATGTAGTCTCTACAATTTGTTAGACTTCTTTTTTTTTATTTTTAGGTAGACTTTGTTTTTGAGACGGAGTCTCGCTCAGTTGTCCAGTCTGGAGTGCAATGGCTTGATCTGGCTCATTGCAACCTCCGCCTCCCAGGTTCAAGTGATTCTCCTTGCCTCAGCCTCCCTAGTAGCTGGAATTGCAGGTGCACAGCACCACTCCTGGCTATTTTTGGTAGAGACAGGGTTTTGCCATGTTGGCCAGGCTGGTCTCCAACTCCTGACTTCAGGTGATCTGGCTGCCTTGACCTCCCAAAGTGCTGGGATTACAGGCCTGAGCCACCGTGCCAGGCCGCAAGCTAATTTTTGTATGTTTAGTAGAGACGGCTGTTTCTACTAAACATGTTGGCCAGGCTGGTCTCGACTTCGACCTCGGGTGATCCACTAGACTTGGCCTCCCAAAGTGCTGGGATTACAGGCTAGAGCCACCACGCCTGGCCGGCATTTATGTTACTTAAATTACAAAGTAACTGGCCGGGCGTGGTGGCTGACGCCTGTAATCCCAGCATTTTCAGAAGCCGAGGCAGGCGAATCACCTGAGGTTGGGAGTTTGAGACCAGCCTGACCAACATGGAGAAACCTCGTTTCTACTAAAAAGAAAAAATACAAAATTAGCCGGCATGGTGGCACATGCCTGTAATCCCAGCTACTCAGGAGGCTGAGGCAGGAGAATCGCTTGAACCTGGGAGGCGGAGGTTGCAGTGAGCTGAGCTCACACCATTGCCTTGTAGCCTGGGCGACAAGAGCTAAACTCGTCTCAAGAAAAAAAAAAAAGAAAAGAAAAGAAAGAAATTGGCCAGGCACAGTGGTTCACGCCTGTAACCCCAGCACTTTGGGAGGTCGAAGCGGGTGGTCGAAGCAGGTGGAACACGAGGTCACGAGATCAAGACCATCCTGGCTAACAACGGTGAAACCCTGTCTCTACTAAAAATATTAAAAAAAATTAGCCAGGCGTGGTGGCGGGCGCCTGTGGTCCCAGTTACTCGGGAGGCTGAGGCAGAAGAATGGCGTGAACCCGGGAGGTGGAGCTTGCGGTGAGCCGAGATCGTGCCACTGCACTTCAGCCTGGGTGACAGAGCGAGACTCAGCCTCAAAAAAAAAAAAAA